>NC_136510.1:83887658-84025158 GCF_053919585.1 Euprymna scolopes
CTTCTTCTCACAGGAAACGTCTTTACCTTTGGTGGCATTCGGGTTGGAATCTTCCTTTGCCTCAGGGCCGCTTCTTCAATGAAGGCATTTATGGCAGACACAAAAAAAACGACAATGTAATATATATTGTATAATCTTAAGTATTTATTTTACAAAAAAATATATTACAATACAATATTCAAATTATAATTAATTTTTACAATTAAACCAAGGCAATAAGCTCTTCAAAACTAACTAGCCTACCCTAACTAGTGTTGAGGGAGGGGATGCCCCCCCCCATTTACGGCGAGACAGAAATATGCGTGCTCACGACGGTCTGGACAGAAAGAGGTCGATCTAGAAAGGGAATTCTGGGAACGCATTTCTTTGTATCTCTACGCTTATGGCCAAATCACCACTCGGCCATGCTGTAGAGTGTGTTAGCAACCATGGCACTGAGAATAAATGCCACAGAGCAACTCTAATTTTTGATTGGTTGATGGCAGAACGTGGCTCAATTCGATTCGTCGGTTCCTATCGCCATAGTTTATAAATAGAATCTCCCAACTTTCAGGGATCATACCTCATTACATATCAAAATATTGACACACCCGCATTGAGGGTTGAACTTTCAACCTCAAGCACAGTGTCACTTATAAGTGAAATAGCCTGGAGGTGTGTGTTGAGCAAAAAAAAATGGCGGTAGGCAGGCAGGCTCAACTCGTACCGCGAAGGAGGAAAAGAACGTGAAAAAAAATGTGATGTCCATCGCCAAACCGGAAGTGGCGAAGGTTTAAATTAAGGCTAGTCAATCGAAAAGAGGGGATGACTTTCGAAAATATCGGCGAAAAAGGCGCCCCCTCCCTGTAGAGAAGTGCCCAGTTGAGGGTGAAGAGATTATTGTTTTTAGCCAATTTTACGATATTTTTCGTCCAAAGGGTCAAGCTTCAAACCGATACTGATTTTATAAAAATTCGTCGAAATTTTAAGGCAGACATACATATATACATACATACATTCAAACAGATGGGTGAGATTTATATTATAATAATACTTAGTGCGCTATACGTTTCACCAATGATCATTGTTACTCAAGCTTTTGAACGTTGGTTTTTTAATCGCCATCTTTTGACTTTGTACCATAGCTTCCTGTCGTAAGTTGAATAAATAATATATCTTCACAATTTACTGCAGTTTCACGATTTATACAATCTTTGAAATTGTTCGAATGGGTTCTAGCTTGGATTTTATTAAACAATTGCTTAAACGTAAGAAAAATAAGGTCCCATGTTGATTCAACAGAACGCTAGTTTCTCAATAATATATTGGGCTGGCCAAAAACTTCGTTTTTTATACAACTCATTTTCCAGTTTACTAAAGTTCATTTTTAACTCCTGTTTTTCAAATGATATGTACAAGTACGTTGACGTCAATGTATAATAAGCCTCCAAACAGAGGAGTTCTTTGCTATCTCTAACTTGATTTAATCTGTCAACAACTTTATAAATTCTCCACTTGTCAAATTCTTTAGATTTTGATATGAAATATGAATCAAACTCATGTCCAATCTCCTTTCACGATTTTAACCGAAGGCTATCTAAATGGTTTTGTAACTGAATTCCAATCTGTGTTTGCCCCTTGCTAAACTTTCACAAAAACACCCGACTAGCTACAACCATTATATACGTTTTCCCTACTCTCTATCTGTGCCTAAATTGAAACGAAGATTCGATGAACAAAATTTCTTTCCTAGAACTGCTACCAGGTTGTTTATAGAATGTTACCCTTCAAGTCTAATGTAAAAAAAGTTCGTGTTGAGCTGTCTTAATAAATAATCAAATTCTACCCAATTTATACCATTAACGATGACTAAACTATTACCTTACATTCATTAACCCGTATCCTTGAGTGGCCATTGAGCCTTGATAAGTGGTGACTCACAGGTAAAGAAAGCACTTGCAGTGAAAATAATTATAGAGCAGAGACAGGCTTACAACGTCTCTTTGGGAAAGACGTTGGTGGGAAGAGAAAAGAGCATCATCTACTAGGTTTCGAAGCCAATTCTGAACTCTATCAAGACCGGATAGGGCACATCGAGCAGCTCCTACCCAGATGTGGCTACATTACTCCATTTTAGGGTGTACCTTATACAGATAGAGGAATAAATCGGCTCTTATATAGATAGAGAATTGCATCAGCAGTGAGATATCTACTGGAGCGGTAGAGTGATCCAACCATTTTTTCAGCGATCTTGGCAACAGATTTGATGTATGTGTCCCATTTCAGATCAATAAAGTAATATTTGCTGCTTATTAAAAATCATTTTATATTCTTATTCTTCAAATCTTGTGTTTCATATACCGTAAGTGTTTAATAATAATAAGGCTTCGAGCAGATGAGTTCTTATATTGTTGATTGAATTTGTATCAAGCAGAACACTACCAACATCTGATGATTTATTACCACATTAAAAAATAGCTAAAGAAACCTTCATAAAGGTATACCATATGTATGGGGAAGAATTCTGTAAGAGAAAAAGGGCGTCAGAAATGGTCTGCTTGAATCTGAAAAGGAAAGTTGTAGGTGTTAGATTATCCGCGCTCTGCCTGAATAAAGATGATCTACAGTGATCAAGTGAAAACTGTAGTCGAAAGAGAATGCCGTTTGACAACAAGCCAAATCACAGGCATTCTCAAGAATTCCAATCGAAAGGCATGGAAAAATGTGTGCAGTCAGCACCAACCCTATTCAGGGTTTAACCGGCTTCCTCCGAAGGAGGAAGTTTCATGGGAGTATGAAATTCACAAGCGGTCCCCAGTCGCATGTATATCCCCGTTAGGAGAGATAACGGCGTTAGGTTTTTGCAATTTTTTGCAGGGAGGTGCTGACGTTCTCCTACATACAGCACCTAGATTCCCCAAATGTGTCACCCATTTTAGTAATGACCAGGCTCAACGTTGCTTAACTTCGGTGATCTGACGGGAACCAGTGTGTCAACGTGATTGTGCCGTATATACATGGAAAAATGAATGGCATAAACTCGGTTATGGTTCGAAACTTGATATTTGAGATCCTACTTCATTGAAAAACGAACAAACATTTTGGCTGAACCAATATACCTGAAACCTAATTTACTTACTTTCTGAACGTTTAAAATGGCGACGGGAGGGTTGCGTTAGAATATACAGGCGGAAAAAAGATAACAAAGCTGTGTCCATTTTTGGAGGAGTTAGCAAGAAACAAATAAAAAGACGGCTGACTTGCACTCATGTAGGTGAGACGGTAAACAAACCGTTAAAGTTAGATCCGAGACTTGATAACGCATAATGTCACGCTAACTTTAGATAATCGCCCGCGATAGAAGAACCAACGGAAACAACAAGTCGTCTTTCAGAGTCAACAACATGACACATAAAATAAGACTGTTCTCGCTATTATGGTGTCTACATTAATACATACAGTAGATACGTCCTAGTATCATTATGGAGAAATTTCTATCGGTTATTCTGCAGCGATAGTTAACATAGTGTGCTTTATAGTGATGTACAAATGACAAGCGGAGATCTCCACTAGAGAAAAAGTTTAAATTAACGTGTCAGAGGTAACAGAAAGCCGATGTGACAAAAAATATTGTAATCTATTTTAACTTTTTTATGTTGAGTTACATAAAAGAAGGTAGATTGCCACTGAGATGTAAGCGGTTACTGTGCTTTAGAGATCATATTTAGAGAGGTATCCTAAGTAGGGAATTACGCAGCAAGATACCTGTTCAAATTGCATCGCATGAGCAAAACTTCTTTCTCCCTCGATACTAGCGCTGAAGTACATGTATTTGGTGACTTCAATGTCCACCACAGTAACTGGATTGGATTATCTAATTACACAGACGTAGCTGGTAGCACAACACATAGCTTCGTTATATCCCATTCCCTATTTCAGACGGTTACATTCCCGACACGTTTCCCAGACCGGAAAGACCAACATGCCTCACTTCTAGATCTATTTCTGACAACAGTTCCCGATGATTGTACAACAAATGCCCACAGCCTACTCGGGAATGCTGGTCACGCTGTGATAATGGTAGAAATCACCCTAAATTCGCGCCCTAAAACCGACAACCCACTACTCAAAACAACGTGGTATTACAAAAAGGCCGACACCAGGGAACTCATCAGAGATACCCCATGGCAAAATATCTTTTCTCTCCCAGCTGAACAGTGTGCAAATAAGACCACTGAATGGTTAAAAACTGCAATTGAGGCACATGTTCCCACACGGAAATGCTATAGCAAAACCTACTCTTCTAAATGGTTTACCTTTGTTTGTGCAGCTGCTATTGCTCAAAGGCAGCATGCGTTCCGCAGATTCAACCGACGTAAGTCCAGTTCAAACAGACAGAAGTATATAGAAGCCAGAAATAATTGTAAGAGAGTAATAGCGACAGCTAAGAGAGATTACACTGAAACCACCAGGAAACGCATTGAAGCACAGAAATTAAGAACCCATGATTTTTGGAAAATCTACAACAGTGTAGTAAATAATGGGCAGTCAACGATTCCCCCACTATCAAACAATCATGAGGTTGCTTGCACGGACACCCAACAAGGCAAATCTGCTTGCTAGTCGGTTTGCCTCAAACTCCACACTGGACCCGGCACACCACTCCCTCGCCGACTTTCCTTTGAGAACAGATGCCACACTAGACGATTTGAAAATCATTCTTTCTCAGGTGCACGGTATCATAAAAAACCTAGACACCTCAAAAGCATGTGGACCAGATCTCATCTCGGTTGTGCTAATAAAAAAATGCTCCGCTGAGATTGCTCCATTTCTCTCAAAACTATACAATAAATGCCTTAGTGAATCTTGCTTTCCCGACTGCTGGAAAACCGCTTCTGTGGTACCAGTCTTCAAGAATTCTGGTGAAAAAACTGACCCACTAAATTATTGCCCCATAAGCCTTCTCCCACTTTCGCCAAACTATTTTAGTCCTTAAAAAGAAAGTATTTCCTTTAAACTCCTCGGCCTAACGTTTACAGGGAACATGAACTGGAATAGATACATTGAGAGCATTGCCAAGGCTGCTGCAAAGAAGGTGCTGGGCTCTCTCTACTGTGCCAGAAAATTACTTACGTCTGAAAGTATCCTGTACCTCTATAAGGCCACCATTCGCCCATGTATGGGGTACTGCTATCACATTTGGGCTGGTGCATCTGCTGCTTGTCTCTCACTCATGGACAGGGTTCAAAAGAGAATCGCCAACCTGATAGGTCCTGAACTGTCATCTAAGCTTTAGCCTCTGTCCCATCGACAATGTTGCATCCCTCTGCCTGTTCTACAAATACTTTCATGTTGGCTGCTTTGAAGAACTGCAAGCACTTGTACCTCTATGACGTGACTACCCCTGACAAACCCGACAAGCAACTAAGTCCCACCCCTTTACAGTAGAGATCCCTAGGTGTAAGAAAGCCTTTTACTCCAATAGTTTCTTCCCCAGAACTGCAAGTATTTGGAACTTCCTTCCGGGATACTGCTTTCCCAACTGTACTGATATGCAGAAGTTCAAGTGTAATGTGAACAAACATCTTTCTACTCATCTCCCTTCATAATACCCCCGCAAATTGTCCCCGATAGTAGCCCCCTACTTGAAAGTGGCACTAGCCTTGTTTGGGGTGAAGATTGAATAAAAAAAGTGCCCGTCGATGGAACATAACAACGCAGGTTTTCTTCTAAGCTTCTTGTAACATAAACGTTTTTAAGTCCAACGTAAAGTTCATGTTTAGCCATCCTAATAAATAATTAATTTCCAAACATTTTACACCATTACCGATAATCATGATGTTTACTCATTAAACCTTCTCTTCGAGTTGTCTCTGGGCGACTCCCTAGTAAAAACAAAAGACAATTTTCTCTATGTTAATACAATCCAAGAAAGAGAAAATTCGAACGGGGATCGACGAAAAGAAAATATTAGCGTAGAAAGTATTCCGGTATCTGGCGGCTTCCACATTCAAGTAGTCAAATTTTACTGATTTTTGTGTCAGTCTTGTGTATTTACATCAGAGGCGAGCGGGGGGGGGGCAAGTACATCGGAACCTATTTACTTAAAGCACTTGAAAAACAAGTAGTAGTCTTTGCTTTACTACAATTGTTCTTACGTTTGTCAACGGGTTAAAATTGTTTAGTTGTAAGAAAATAGCGACAGTATAGTTGTAATAAAGAATAGTTGCAAAACACCCACACTCTTCCCATGTTAAATAATAATTTCGAAATAATAACGTTAATATTTCAGTGCGCATGTCAAAATCTGCAAAAGAAGCGATTTGTGTTTATTTGTTTACGTTGTTATGGGTTAATGTTCATGCGTGCATACTCAACCGGATGTCGTAAACCGGAAAGTGGGTTACATCACTCGTTACAAGGTCATTTGAGTTTTATAATTATATAGATTATATGAGAAGATATGTTTTGGATTCTGTCTAAGATTGAGAAACTAGTATTTTCATAACATTTTTAAAATACCAATATATATATATATTTGTGTGTGTGTGTGTGTGTGTGTGTGTGTGTGTGTTATAATAATTCTCAAAGTTCCCAAAATTTAGTTTTCTCAGCATGTTATTTATTACTTTTCAAAAGGTAGCCCTTATAATATTGTTTCGCATTGCGACTAACAAGTCTGCAAAATTGTGTCTTGTCTGCATATTTAGTCACGTACTCATCAAAGAGAACGATCATGGTATGAACGTGGAGTACAGAACAAGATAACGTTTGAGATCTCGAGAAGGGCGTGGAGAACGTTCTAGATCACATGAATGACATCACGGTTGTAACAATGAGGAAATGAATGTTGTTTATACAAAGAAAAAAGCGTGTCGGACTTATTTCTTATTCTTTGTCTTGGTCTCTTTGCGACTGAAACTGCATACAACGTGCGTTAGTTCCCGGACAACGTTGCATATTGAGAATACGCCATTTTTTACGTTGCTTCATATTGAGACAATGACACCATTTTTAATCGCCGCTTACAATGTATGACGTAAACGTTGTTAACTGAAATGTTAATAACAAAATAACAAAAACTTCTTTATATATAGTGGTGATGGGATGATTCCAATATTTTTCGATCCCGATGCAATTAACGATTCTGTTCTAAATTACTGATTCCGATGCAATTACCGATACTGAATTCGATTCTTTTTAAATTTTTGACTATAAAGTTATTTCCTTTTTTGTGTATGTAGGGGATACGGATTATTGATCAACCAAGTAATGAAAGCAGATATTTCGCAAAGATAAATATGAACTTGTGGGAGTAATCTATAGGTGTTAGTTTTACGAATAGTTTTAAATCAATAAATATTTATCATTTCGCCATTTATACGAACAATAGAAAATTAAATTTTAAACAGAAAACAAACAAATAAAAACAATAAACGAATGCGTTTTAGCATTGGAAAAAATATACAACTGTTTCAAATATCGTTACCTGAAAAAGTTTCGATTGTTTTCGATTACCGATTGCGATTAATCGCCTTTACCCTAACACATACCTACGGCCTTTATACGTTCATTGTCGCTGTTTAGCCTACTGGTTAAATTAAAATAAACTGCTTAATTCAATGTTTTATACAGAAAGAATAGACTCAGAAGAAATAGATTTCTGTTATCTTAGCTAATTCCTTACTTTTTAACTTTGCTTTTTAACTTACTGAAATGAGCGACGCAGACGGACAGAAGGTCTGGGTAACATTCCACTTGATTATTTCTACATTATTGACGGATTTTGTTGTCAGTGTATTGCAAGAGGGAGCACTTGCCATGAAAATCCATGAAAATAGCGACAAAGCAGAGATAGACACGCAACATATCTTCTGTGAGAAAGAGGTTGTAACGACGAGAACAAGACATCGCCTAATAGGTGTTAAAGCTGATTTTTAACGCTGTCAAAGAAGGAGAGCATACTTTTATTTTCTACTTTAAATTTGCTACAATTTGAAATGCATTGATGAGAAAATACATGCGTTTAAAATCAATCAAAATAAAATTACAACTTAGAAACTACTTTGGGTTTGTATTACTGTACACATAGATTCGAAAAAGTTGTCAAAAAACAAATATATAACAAATAAATGTTATCAAAGGCAAGATAAGTTATTTTTCTACCTAACTGGATATATTTTTCGGGTTTTTATTCAATGTAACATGTTTATTCAGCTCGAAAAGCATACAGTGTTTACCGATGTATTGGAAAATTCAAAATGACGCCCGACACTCTCTTTAACACGGTAAGTTCAGGAAAAGATGTTATAAATAATAAACTATATAAAATACTGCTAGAAACTCGCTCAATATATGTTACCGTGACATATTTTGACATATATTCGGTGTTTTTTTAATAGTATTTTGTCTAGTTTATTATTTATAACACCTTTTCCCGAACTTACCATGTTAAAGAGAGTGTCGGGCGCCATTTTGAATTTTCCAATACATCGGTAAACACTGCATGCTTTTCGAGCTGAATAAACATGTTACATTGAATAAAAACAAAATAAATTACCCAGTTTGGTAGAAAAGTAGCTTATCTTGCCTTTGATAATATTTGTTTGTTATATATTTGTTTTTTGACAACTTTTTCGAATCTATGTGTACAGTAATACAAACCCACTACTTTATACCAATTAGAGCTTACAACAACTACTTTCTGCTATACAACCATATTTGATAAGCAAAAACAAAGCAGTCTATAACCAAACTAGCAAATTTTACAAGTGAATGTTTATTTGTTTTTGTTTTGTTTTTTTCATCGCTGTACAATTATAAGCACAAAGTATAAAATTGCCCATAAGTCCTCTTTCAGCACTTCCTTGTTTCTGAGTTTGGTTGACATCTTTTTTATTTTTATTTTCTTGTTACAAAGATCACTACTTGTCAAGGTTCGGAGGCCACTCGATGAAAAGGGTTAATGGGTGCACAGTAGTCAATGGGATAATATCATAGCATTCGTTAGTAGCTGAAATTTGGTAAATTGGATTACGTAAAATGGAGGACGACTCATCATGAACTTGATCACGTTGGACTTGAGGACGGTTATATTGTTGTCAGCTGAAAAGCACGCGAACAGAACAGAATTCCATGGGCGTGCAGTTCTAAGAAAGAAGCGTTGTTCATGGAATCTACGTTTAGGTTTAGGCACAGTTAAAAACTGGATAGAAAATTACTGATAATGGTTTCAGTTAGACGAGTGTGTTTCGTTAAAGTTTGGCAAGAGGGGACCATAGATAGGAACTCAAACGAGCACTTGCTATGAAAATAACGATAAAGCAGAGACAGACTCTCAACGTCTGTTCTGTGGAAAAAAGGTTGCAAGGAAGAAAAAGAAAGCATCCTCCACTAGACTACGAAGTCTATTTTGAACTTTAAGGCAGGATAAGGTATTTCTAGCAGCTCTTGCCCAGATGTGGCTACAGTATTCCATCCTTGGACGTACTTATCTCTTATAAAGGTAGAGAATAGCTTCGGCAGTGAGATATTTACTGGAGTAGTAGACGATCCCACCATTTTTCCAGCGACCTTGGCAACAGATTTGACTATGTGTTCTATTTCAGATCAAAAGTAAAGGTGAGACCCAGAAGCTTGGCAAAACATGGAGGCTTCCCTAGACGAGAGCCATTCATTTCAATTCATGTCAAACAGGGATCAGCGCGTTTATGATGTAAGGTAAAAGCCTCTGTTTAAGATGCATTAAAAGTAACCAGCCACCTCTTTCCTCGTTGCATCACGTGATCGAGATAAGAGGAAAGAGAATCAGAGAGAACTCGGTCATTTACGGCCTTTGAAGTGTTGTCATAGATGGTAGCGTCGTTAAGATAAATGTCTGTGAATGATCTTAGAATGTAGTTTGGGAGCTCATTAATGATGATCAGGAAGAGAGTTGGACCCAGGATGGACACTTGAGAGACTCCAGCATTAATACTGTGAGCTTCTGATTTCTGGCCATCAACCATTACTCTTATAAATTTCTCAGTAAAAAATGATTTAATGATTGAAAAGATATTTCCAGCTATACCATATCTGGAGATCTTGTGGAGTAGACCTTTATGTCACATTGTATCGAAGGCTTTTGATATGTCAAGAGCTATTGCCCTAGAAAGGAATCTTCCGTCGACATATTCACCCATCCTATGCGATATAACTCTTAGTACATCTGTTGTAGATCAAGCAGAACAGACACCATATTGCATGTCACTGGGGAGGTAATTTTTTCTGGGGTAGTTTACTACTTCTCTATTTAACACAGATTCCAGCAACATCTTCATGGCGCACATGAAACTTATTGGTCCGTATTGAGAAGGATATTACCGATGACATGAACTTTTAAATACAGGGCATACTGATTAGGTTTTCCACGGTGTTGGGAAGCATTTCTCCTTAAGACAACGCTTAAACAGCTTTGTAAGCATGAGATCTAGTTCTGGTTTAAGCTTTCTCAGTACTATATTATGAATGCTGCCAAAGCCAGTTGCTTTATTAGAATAAAGGTTTTTGATTAGCTTGACAACACACATATCTGTATATTGCATAACTTTTCAGATACAGGAGGTTGGCGGCCTTGATTGCATAGCATAGAATTAGCTGCAAATTTCTTGGCTTTGTCAGATGCTGACGAGTAACCTCAGATTCATTGATGATAGTGGGGAGAGAGCACACGCTTTTTCAGGATCCTATTCATTATTTTCCAGAACTGGTAGGATTCAAGCCGCTGCTCAGCTACTTTGGATTTGATGGACTAAGCATACAACTCTCTCGCGTTCTTTTTTTACCCTTTTACAGTGGTTGCTGGCAGTCCTGAAGGCAACTAAAGTCTCAGTATGTCTATTACTTTGGAATAAAGGGAAAAAGTGATTTCTGTGCGCAATGGCAGCAGCACATTCAGGAGAGAACCACGGCTGACTGTTAGGTTTTTGCTGGAAGTTTTGCGAGAGTACGAAATGGTCTATACCTACAGTTAACCATTCCGTCAGGTCTGATACTATAGAGGATACGTTCTTTTTAAACATGGAACGCAGAGGTAGATCTGATATAAATGTAAGAAGGCTAACCCAGTCAACCGTAGAGTATCGATATACCTACTATGGAGAGGTACGTCTGAGGACTTATTACATTTTGACTGAGGCAACCAATTGATCGGAAGATCCCACTGGAGACAGAACAGAGGATGAACATTGTTCAGTGCAAGTTGTGAGAAAAAGGTCTAGGAAACTTGTAAACTGATCTTCAGTGTCGGGTACTTAAACAATCTGAGTAAGATAATAAGCAATTGAGAAATCGTGACGGAACCTCCGCCCTCCATTATTTGTCTTGTTTGAGAAGGCCACATTGTGAACATTGAAATCTACACTGACGTGAATGTTAGCTGAATGATGAGCAGACAGAATGTGGTCAATTTTCTCAGATATGCTTTTAAAGATAGTAACTCCGCTGTTATGGGAGGTTATAAAGGACAAATATAAACGCAGTGGTGTGAGCAAATGCAACCCGGAAACACATATAGGGCAATTTAGAATCTTCTCTGGATATGTCCGTACCACATGGAAAGCCATCTCTAATGTAAGCATATATTCCATGCTCATAGCAATCAGTTTGTAATTAAAGGATACTCTAACTAAATGTTTAGTTAGAGTATCCTTTAATTACGAACTCATCTAGCGAAATAGCCGGTCCAATACCAGTTTCGCTTAGGAATAATAGGTCTGGGTTGGTCTCGTGTAATTAGGTTTCAACCTCTGGAAGATTGGAACGCAAACTCCTGGTGTTGGAGAAGGGGACATGGTAGTGGGAGTTTACGTTGGAAGTTAGAGTTCTTCAGTTTATCAATACTTGGGGTATTATTTTTATAGACATTATTTTTAAATAACTTCAGAGATACAAATATGAGTGTTAAGATCGATGAGTGTGAAGCTCATTTAGAATCAGACCTACGAGTGATAAGGCGGTCATCAAGTGTCCCCACGTCTGTTTAGAAGACGGTAAAACAAATATGATGAGTTCTATCGAACTCGGGAATCTTTCTATCTAACCCGGGTATTTGCACGGAATTCTAAATGGAGTAGCATGTTCTCGTTCCATCAGCCATAACTGAATAGAAGTCCTAAGTAATTCTCAGTTGTAGTTTGGGTGTTGCCCGTACCGAGAATTGGATCTTCAACCTTCAGAACATTGTAACTTGGAACTGAATTTTACCAAGTGCTTAATCCACTCGGCTACAGGTCGTTGCGACCTCCGAGTTCGAGAAGATAAAAATAAATTGGGGGTTACAATTTTTTAGAAATAATAATTGAGAGCAGTAGTCCGAAGTATACAAACAAATAAAATAACCAATCAGTATCTCAAAAATTCAAAAACATGAAGATAATTAGACATTAATAAATAAAACTTGGTGGATAATTCAGGCATAGATTAATGTTTATTTTTACTAGTGTAAGAGAGAGCGTATGAGCGCGTGGGAAAATGTCAGCAGGAACTGTAGGATAACTAGCTTGTAGCAGTAGCCGACAAAGCACATATGCAAATTATGAAGTGTGCACGGGCTTCCGTCAGAAGAAAAAGAAAAAAGGACAGCGCGTGGTACAGGAGAAGAAAAGTGTAGGATGGGCGAAATGGGCATGGCCTCGTGATAGCAGCGAAAGACTTTTAAGCTGGTGTCGAGAGGACAGGGTTTTGTTAATCTCATGGCAGACCAAATGCACAGTAAAAATAAAAGCAAGAAACAAGCATTGTTTCAAAATTAACAGTAATAAGCCACTTGTGCTGAAACAGAAAAATATGCCGCGTCGAGTGTATTTATTATTGTTTGTTCGTTCCTTTTCGACGGTACCACACAGCGTGGGGGTCCGAGAGAGGCTTAAACTGTAACGAACACGATTCGAGCCTAATGACCACGTTATACTACGAAGGGCGTGCAATAAGTAATGCCCCTGACCCACTTCCCATAGCAGTAGAGCAACGAAACTTGGCACAGTTATTAGTCTTTCTCTACATAGGAACCACCCAGAGTTATGCATTTCTCCCATTGTTTGATGAAGCTCTGGAGACCGTTTTTGTAGAACACCCCAGGTTGGTCCTCCAACCATGACGTGACTTCAGAAATCAAGGCTGTATCATCTGGGAAACGCTTTCCTTTCAAAAACAACTTCATGGCTGGGAATAGGTGAAAATCAGAGGGCGCAAGGTGAGTAGGGAGGATGTGGGTCAGAATTTCATAATCACACGCCCGTGCTTCTGATCTGGCGACATGCGAGTTGTGGACCGGAGCGTTGTCCTGCAGGAGGAGGGTACCTTTGCTGATCTTGCCCCGCCTCTTTATTTTGATAGCTTCCCTTAATTTCCTCAAGAGTGAATCATAATAGGCTCCTGTAATTGTGGTACCCTTTGCCAGGAAATCTGTCATCACTACTCCGTCCTGGTCCCAGAAGACTCTAAACATGACCTTGCCAGCGGAGGGCTGCACCCTTGCCTTCTTTGGAGGTGGTGAGTCCAAGTGCTTCCACTGCATTGACTGGGCTTTGGTCTCTGGATCATAGTGATGGACCCACGTTTCATCCTGTGCAATCAGTCTTTTGAAAAACTCTTACTCATCTTCTTGGAACATCTCCAAATTCATCCTCGAGCACTCGACGCGTTCTCGCTTCTGGAATGGTGTGAGCAACCTGGGAATCCATCTAGCAGACACCTTATACATATGCAAATGGTCATGAATGATAGTTTCCACAGACTTTGTACTAATCTTAACATCTTGGGCTATTTGGCGAATAGTAATGCGCCGATATCCAAAATGGCAGCCTCAACTTGACGGACAGATGCCTCATCAATGGCAAAAGGGGGGCGACTAGGTCTGGGAGCTGTTTCCACAGACTTCCGGCCATGCTTGAATTCACGATGCCAGCGTTTTACAAGGCCATATGATGGGGCATTATATCACCATAAGTTTCTTTCATTTCATCAAGTCTCCTGTGGTGTGCGTCCTTTCAAATATAAAAACCGGATCACTGCTCGACATTCAACAGACTCCATTTGACACCTGACTCAGTTCAAACACCTGTAAAACAGAAACCTCAATTAGTTCAGAGCTGTAATTTGCCACATAACCTGTAGAGATATAAATTATTGCACATGCAAAACTTCAGCTAGATCAGACAACTGGAAGTCGGTCAGGGGCATTACTTATTGCACGCCCCTCGTAATTATCGTTGGAGTGTATAAAGTTTGACGATTTCTATTAAAAATATGAGCATGTTCAAATTATCCATATAGTATAAAACCCTGATTTGTGCGTGTTTATCTTTATTAGGTTTTTTATTTTACGGCATATCAACCCTTCAGATTATTTAATGCTGAATCCTGTAATTTTGTCGAAAACATTCTATGCTTTATGTTCTTTATATTTTCAAATATTTATTTGTTGTGTTTTTCTTGATTGTTTCGTTTTACAACATATTAATTCTTTTCTAAATTCAATCATTTTTAATAAAAGTTTTTATGCTTCAAATATTCTTGTTGGTTGTTTTAATGTAAAGTATATCAAGCCTTTAGTTAATTTAATTGAATCCAGTAATTTTGGAAACAGATTTATGTTCAAAGTTCTTTGCCTCATCTAATATTTATTCATGACGTTTGGTTTAGTTGATTTATTATACGGCGTATGAATTATTTACGGGTTATTTAATGCTGAATCGAATATTTTGGAAACTGTTTTTGTTCTTCAAGTTCTTTAGATTTTCGAATATTTATTTATGATGTTTGGTTTGATTGTTTTGAAGAAAAAATTGTTGTGTTCGTTTGCTTTCTTTTTGTTTTGTTATGCTTTGTTTTTTGTTGTTTTTTTTTGTTGTTTTTTTTTGTTTTGTTTTGCAGAACATGATTGAGTTTTGCAACATGTTAGGTAGAAAAGTAATAACATTCATGTTTTGTGCATTTTAGGTCAGCAAGTTCCAAACAGCTTAATCTGGTTGTACCAGAGAGAGCTAAATAGGTATACATGGGATTTAAAAGCTCGACAGGCAAACCTATGGCGAGATAACTCGGCAAAGATAACGAAATAGATAAGTAAAGAGAACAAATCAGGAAAGAGGCAATCAACACAAACTAATGTAACGTCTCCTGCTTACTAGATTAGTATTGCCTGTTGCAATTCTAAGACAGGTCCTCAATCAGGAGTAAATTTACTACTAGGGGTAAAAAATTTTATAGTCGGGGGTAAATAATTGAAGTATTTGATAGTTTTCAACTAATCATTTCTTTTCAAATTGTGTCATGTCTAAGAAACTACATACCTGGATTCATATGTCCAATATGATTTGGATTTTGTTGTTGTGGGTGGTGTGGAGAAACCCTAGTGTCTTATGTGAATTATGCTTCTCAAGTTTGGTAGTAATAAAGACAAACCTGAACACCGATGGTGATATTTTTTATTTATTTTTTTATATTCAATTTTCACCCCAAATAAGGCACAGTGTAATGAAGTAGGGGGATGCTATCGGGGACATAAATTGCTAGGACATCATGAAGGGAGATGAGCAGCAAGATGTCTGTTCACATTACACTTGAACTTCTGCGTGTCAGTACAGTTGGGAAAGCAGAATCCCTGAATGAATGTTCCAAAGTTTAGCAGTTCTGGGGAAGAAACTATTGGGGTAGAAGGCTTTCTTACACTTAGGGATCTCTACTGTGTACGGGGTGAGATTTATCTGCTTGTCGGGTTTGACGAGGTATTTACGTCGAGGGGATACCAGTGCTTGTAGTTCGTCAGAGCATTCACCATTAAAATACTTGTAGAACAAGCAGAGGGATGCAACATTTCGTCGATGGAACAGAGGCTGAAGCCTAGGTGACAGTTCAGGACCTATCAGGTGGACAATTCTCTTTTGACCCCTATCCAGGAGGGAGAGACTAGTAGTAGATGCACCAGCCCAAATATGACAACAATACTCTATACAATGTTGGCCTTATGAGAGTAGTCGTTAGAAATAGTTCTACTGATAATATTTCTAGCGTTTCTATTCATTATTTTTCTAATACAAATTAACTTCATAATTCTCTATAATATTTTGAAAAGGGTTGATTTCTTTCATTTTTGTGATACGGATGTATAATACTATTTTTAGGCAAAACCTAAAGTCGCGAACAATAAAAAGGGCTTTGTTTATTTTGGGGGCGGGGGGGGGCTTCTGTTTTTTCTGTAACTTTATGATGGCTATGATTTTTTTTTCTTTTTTTTTTGTATGAGACTATGGGGTAAATGGAAGAATTCATAAAGTCTAGGAGTCAATAATAGAGGAAACGTTGAGAATGGCTGCTCTAAGAAAAGAAAATCTATCAGCCAATAAGGGAACAACTTTAAACAAATGGAAATTGCTCTTTTAATTACACAAACAGTCAAACTGAGAAATATTTACCATAAATATATAATTAATGTTTATAGTAATAATAATAATATAAATACAGAAACTCATGCATAAACTCTTTTCTGCTTTACAGTTGTACCGTTCCCACATCTATTTCCACCTTACAAAATTTCAATGTTTTTTCCGTTTTTAGGGGCATTCTTTGGTCCCTTTATTTTGAAAAGGAGTTTGTTATGTCGAAATATTAAGACCTCCACCACTCCGGTTACATCAAACAGTAAGTTCATATTTACTGATTTGTATTGTGATTATCTTGAAAAATAAATCGATTTACGAAGTTAAATAAAATAACAAAACATATAAGACCTTTTTTTCGTTTGTCCATTTTTCATGCGTTATACCAATGCAACAGCCATTTCTTTGCATTGCTATCACTTTCTTATGCTCTTCTATATCGATTTCAAATAACTATATATTCTCTTTAAAAATAAATTATCGTTAAAATAAAACAAATAAATAATAATAATAAATATATAACAATAACAAATAAATAATTATAGCAATAAATTATAAAAAAAATAAATAATCATAAAAATAAATAATTATAAAAAATAAATAATAAAAAATAATAATAATAAATATATAATTATAAAAAATAAATAACGAGTACGAGCTTCATCACACATATCTCTGCCGATATTCTGAAATCAACGAACCCATCTTCTAACTGTGCTGACATCATTCGCATCGGCTTCGTAAACGTTCAACAAGCCCCGACGAATTTTGATCGGTTCAATTTTTTCTGCATTGAGGAATTCAATGACGCATCTCAGCTGTTGATTTTTTGGGGGTTTTTTTGTGTTTTGTTTTGTTTTGTTTTGTTTTTGTTTTTTGTTGTTGTTTTTTTTTTTTTGTAAGAATGAAATAATTGTCTGCGAGTACTAATTTTCAACTTACTTTCTAAATGGTGAAAATCACGTTTCATTTAGCTTTACATTCACCTAAGAAAACTTCAGTGATCATTGCACATGCAAAATTTCAGCTTGATCAGACAACTGGAAGTGGGTCAGAGGCATTACTTATTGCACGCCCCTCGTACATTATATGCTTAACTCACTAAAACTTTTAATTACAATTTTGAAACTTGTTATTTACACAAAATGATATTTCAATTAAAACAAATTGTCTTTCAAACATATCCATGATAGCTATAAATTATTCACTATTAGCGCTTTTTAATTTTTTTTAATCAATAAACAAAATGTCTTGCATTTACTGAAATGCAAATGACTTTGGCTGCAGATGTCCGTGTCTTTGGTTTAAATTACTTTCATTAATTTTTCATAATTTTTTTTCTGCATTCTGTTTTCATTCATTTTTTTTTTTTACTCATCACATTTTATTAATTTATTTGCCATCATTTAGTTTACTTGTGCAGATTTTGAACCGAGCATATTTAAGCCTCCGCTCAGCTTTGCTTGGAACATAACGTCAACAGCCGAATTATACCGAGCGTCGCCGATAATTTAATTGTAACAACGGTACGAAACAGAAAAATAGTAAAATAAATGGAAATCGTAGAAATAGAAAAAGAAACAAAACGAAATTTTGCTTTATTATTCATGTAATGTTTCAAAGCAAACATTTTTTATGCAGAGGAGGGAGAAATATACCATAAAAAAATTTTAACTGTATTTTTTTTATTTTCATTTTTGCTATAATAATGTTTACCAAACAAAAGGTTATTTTTCAAAACAAATTATGTATGGGGAGGCGTATTTCAAAGGTTTTTAAAGTGATTTAAAGAAGCAAACAATTTTTTTCAAGTATTTTTTGTTTTGTTCCAAATTGTTTTTCTTGTTTTGTTTTTTGTTTGTTTGTGTTTTGTCAAAGAAAATTTTAAGAAAAGGTTTGTGCACCTCCAGCCACATCCGTCACTTACAGAGCTTCTCTTTGCGATGATGTATCTAACGTCACATGCAATGCAATTCTTTTTTTAGATCCGATTAATTTCTTATTTTCACAAAACAAAAACAAAAAATACTTCTTCCGGCGTCTGTAGTTGTTTGTCTAAAATTAATAAATTCATAGTGCTGTTAGACTTGATGTTATCTACGTAACTGCGGTAACTAACGGGGAGTAAGTAAATATTGATATTACGGCATTCAAGATGGAAATATTCGAGTATAAATATCTGAGTTGTCATATTGTACCTTTTTTCTGCAATGAATCACTTATACTTACTTAGTGTAATGGCCATTTTTTAATCGGAATTAATTTATACGGAATATATTCCTACAGAGATATAACATTTACATTTAGTTGTTTTTTGTTGTTGTTTTTTTTGTTTTTGTTTTTTGTTTGGCTCTTCCTATATTTATCCGAAAGTCGTCTGCTCCTTCGTTGCTGCGCATTGTGATTGGCTGATCGGTGTCTTACGTCAGATAACAGGCAAATCCGAGTGATTGACGTCATGTTCCGGGTAAAGCCGAGCGGACGTTTAGATACGGCCGGTTCAAAATCTACACAAGTACGTAGTCTTCATTTAATTTTTATTGATGCATTATTTATCATTAATTATTTTTTTAATTCATTAAAAAAATATATTTTTCATTTGCTTTCCATTAACTTTTTTTCATTTATGTTTCATTTATTGTCTGGGAATAATGAAAATAACAATATACTTCTTTTAAATCGTACATCTTCAATACTATGAACAGAGTAGGTGTGTTTACACAGTGTTGGCCACTGTGAGAAAGGAAGGAAACTCGGTATTGTTGGATTTCATAAGTGATCTATATACCTTCTAAATCTTCTATATTCCTATAAACTTGTTATTCTTTTGTGTGTAGGGATATTCATATTAAACCCCCTCTCTGTATTTATTTTAAGAAAATACAATTTTCTTATATATGCGTTGTGGAATTGCATTCACAAACAAACGATCTAGCTAATTTGCATATTATTTTAAACTTTCATTTGAATTAGTTCCCTATTAGTTGCTTCGGTTTTCTAATGGGATAATCATCTTTAGTTAATTATTACCTGTAATCAGATCGGTTGTTGACTTGTGTGAAAGCTCCATGTGAGCCAATAATAATAATAATAATAATAATAATAATAATAATAATAATAATAATAATAATAATAATAACGCAGTATATTATCTGTCATAATAGTAATAATACCGTATAATATCTGGAAAGTAGTATACAATAATTGAAGAGTGCACAATTTCCTAGATAGAGCGAGTATATTTAAACGTAGTTTTTCATGGGGAAAAGAACTTCGTCTTTTATCATTACATCTTATACTAGACCATGTCGATCGTTTTGTATTGGTGTCATAAGAATAGTAATTAAGTGTCGTATATTTTCGCACCTCAGGTAATTAACAGTGATGAATATCCTAGGTAGAGCAGGTATATTTCAATACCACATTGTCGCAAAAAAAAAAACATTATAATGTTTTATTACACTATTTTATAAAGCGAAACCTACTTATCATGGTTGGCAATTCTTATAAAAAAAATAATGCATTATCATATCTGGTGCTGTACAGTAACATGAGAGTTCTCAATAGCCTAGATGGAGTAAGTTTGTTTTAAACGCAGTGTTGCCTGGAAGTAATAACCTTTTTGTCACTTTGTTATTATGTTGCACACCGGACAGGAGCAATATGTGTGTGTAACAATTCAGTAAGAACTATTGATCAGTTAATCGAAATTGCTTCATATCATAAATAAAGCAGACATGTTTAATAACCTCTTGCCCCGATAAAAAAAATACATCAATGTTCTGTTATATTATTTTATTCAAGATCTTTTCAATGTTGCCCAGGAATTATAATAATAAAATGCAGTATAATAGCTGGCAATTAATACGTAATCATAAAAGAGTGCTCAATATCCAAGATAGAGCAAGTGTGTTTAAACAAAGCAATGCACGGGAGAAAAACTGTCTTTGTTATTTTTATACTTTATACTAGACAAAGTACATGGTGTTGCCTGCGAGCCAACATGGGAATAAGAAATTATAAATACAATGGGCGTAAGGTATCTGAGAACATTTTAAACACTTTGGGAAAAAAATAAACAGAAAGTGAAACGGTTAAATCGTTTCAATTTAAAATTTATTGTAACAAAACAAATGCTATATCCGGGGATTAAATAAAGCAATTTTTCCCCTCTGTCAGAAACATTGTTCGTATAATGTGATCGCTAAAAGACAAAATAAAGAAAGCGATATTTACGAGGTTGCCGAAAGTAATCCCAAGGTCCACTTTCTATTCATTCCTTTAGACTTCTATTCGGTTGAGGAAACTAAAACATTCTGTCGTAGTAGATTTACTAAACGGTAACGTAAGAAATGCAGTACAGATTCCCGAGGTCGACATAAAGACTGCCGAGTGTTATAAGACGAACTTGAAGAAGGTTGGAATTACATTGACCAAAACGTTGTAAGATTAGAACAGTAGTTTGATTGATTCCAATTCCAACAGTAAAAATTATCAATCCTTAACTTATAAATTCAACAAAAAATGGAACAAAATACGAGTCATTCCAAAAGTAAAGTTTCCTATACTTTTTTTTAATCAAAATGCTGAAGAGTTGCGAAGGCAGGGATCATACCATTAAAACGAGCAATCTTTTGTGATCCAGTGTTTATTTTTCTAAATAATCAGTACCATGCTCAATACACCTTTGCTAAGAATTCAATGACGCATCTCTGCTTCTGACACACGCCCATTACAGAGGTGGCCTTCTTAGAGTCTCACACTGTTAATATCTACAACAGAGAGAAAAAAAACTTTCATGTGACAAATGAATTCGACAATGCAGTGTGCAGTCCCCCTCTTAACCATTTGGGTGGTACAAAGATTTGGAGGTATTACCTTTGAAACTCCCTTTCTAAATTTAATTCTTTTGTGAACTTGAAACAAAAAAATTAGTTCATAGATGTCACAAACACATAACAAAGGTTGCTATGGGCACGTTTCATACGAAGGAAACTTCAGAGAACCGTGAAATACAACCAACTTGAACCGCGAAATTGAAATGGGGTGTGGCTTGTGTTATTGAAACAATAAAAGGATGGTAGATGGAAGAAAAGAATTTTTAAAAGAATATATTCAATATATGTAAACGTAATTTAAAGAAACCAAAACCGTACATCAAGAGTGGAAGACGGAAAGAAAATATGATACAGATAAAGACAGCAAAATCACGAATATAGGAACGTAATGTAATTGGACGAAAGACATAAGATATATATATATATATATATATATATATATATATATATATATATATATATATATATATATGTGTGTATATATATATATATATGTGTGTGTGTGTGTGTGTGTTGTTTTTGCGATACGTCTTGAATGAATTCAATTATTTACGAAATAAATATATATATGTGTGTGTGTGTGTGTGTGTAGGTGTTGTTTTTGCGATACGTCTTGAATGAATTCAATTATTTACGAAAGTGCATTTTTACCTAAATGAGAGTTGGGAATAATTTTCCCTCTTACCGATTTGGTACTCCCACATGGGGAGCGGTATATATATATATATATATATATATATATATATATATATATATATATATATATTATTTTTAAAATATAATTATCCACTGACACGTGTTTCGTCATCTACGACTCATCAGGGCGGCTGAATCTAGCGAGATTCGAAATCGGGACACCATAGTAAGAAGCCTAAACCCTTACCTTTCGTCCACCTCGCTGACTGTTCGGATATATCGCGATTTACGTATACATGCTATTTTTTTTTGTTTTTGCGATACGTCTTGAATGAATTCAATTATTTACGAAAGTGCATTTTTACCTAAATGCAAGTTGGGAATAATTTTCCCTTTGTTAGTATATATATAAATTTCGGATCTCCCTGATATATATATATATATATATATATATATATATATATATATATATATATATATATATATATATATATATATATATATATATATAGCAGGGAGATCCGAAATTTTTATTGGAATCAGAATCAACAAAATCATCCATTGCTCAATCAAATCGATTTATTGCGTGCTCTAGTTGAGGATTCATCGCAGCGTACCGGAAGGAAGCTCCACCTGCCTCCCCGCAATGACTTAGTCCACAATACATTGTAGTCTACTTTGCACTGTAGAGAACCTACTGTTGATTTTATAAAATTATTTTTTATATATAATTGTTTTAATTAATAATGATTTGAATTAAAGTTTAAAATGCAAAATCACGTCTCATACTTCAATTATACTCCAGACAGAAACATTAATTTCGAACACTCCCCTGTGATGAAATTAAAAGAACCTACTGCTGATTTTATATGGCTGACCTTTCTGCTTGTGCGGTGCCAATGGTTTGAATTGAAGTTTAAAATGGAAAAGTCAAGTGTCATAGTTCAAGTATGCTTTCAATAGAAACATTCATTTCGAACGCGCGCCTCTTATATCAAAGAACTTACTGTTGATATTATATGTCGGGTCTTTCTGTTTGTGTAGTAATAAAATTTCTATAATTCACTTGTGGTGTTAGGCTGTACAAGGCGTTAACTTTGGTCAAAATCGCCTGTTCCTTCTTTTATCGGATCTTTTTTTTTCAATTATTGAGCACATTCCTATACGAAACCTACCGAAGAACACTGTCAGATACATAAAGTATATTTGTGGCACATTTGATAAAAATCAGCGCAGCCGTTTCGTAATCTATAGGGAACGAACTCACACGCACACGGTTTGTTTTAATAATAGCAGAGATTTTAATATTTTTAAAAACAAAGAGGTATCTTCTTATATATGTTATTTGAGTAGGTATTATAGGGTGGCGAGTAGAGTGTTTAAGTATTTTAAGTTATATATTTTGAGTAATGTTATCTCTATTACTGTGTACAAGTCACTTCGCGCGAGTGTGTGTGTTCCTTCTTCATAGGTTCCGAAACGGCTGAGCCTATTTTTTTGCAAATTTTATACAAAGCTAATTTATATGTTTGGCAGTGTTCTTAGATATATTTTGTAGAGAAATTAATCCGATAAGTATCAAAAATCGGACAAATCCTATCTTAAAAATAGTTTTTCTCTTTTATAGATTAAAAACAATAATTTTTACAGGGGAATATTTTACGTTACATCGGCCAAGGGAGATAATAAAATTTCAGCAAATTATTTCTTAAAAAAAAAACAGATTTATTATAATCTGGAAATATAGCTCAGTAGTAGAGCATTTGACTACAGATCGAATGATCTCCTGCTCAAACCCGGGTGTAACTCACCATTTTGTTTTAATGTTTTCTTATAAATGAGTTCAATTTACGATAAAAGAAGAGGCACTGTTTTAAATCGCCGCAAATCATTTCTTCGTTTGTATATTTTAAAACTAGACATTAATCAGAAGTGGCTTTTCCAGGGCATTCATCGTCTAGACCAAGTATCAGCTGAGGTGATGTCGTAAACAAACACAGACGAAATTTGATGAACGACATTGTCATTATTATTTTTCTTTTTTTTTTCTTTTAGCGAAGTTTTCCACCGAGCAAATTATTCTTCGTGATATATAACAATCAATTGAGGATTCATTTTATAATAAAGCAAACGCAATATGCATAAATTAAAATATCATCTTTAAACGTATTGCACCAGCGGGCAACGCAGGGATGCCTGCTAGTCTGTAACAATATATCAAAGAAACGATAAATAAAATACTGATTGGAAAGGATTTGGAACAGGCTACTCCCTTATATTAATTTAAAAGATTTAGAGATCTTTAAATTTATGTATGGCTAGGGTTACAAGTAGGTTACGTGACTATTGTTAGTCTATTTGACGTAAAATTTTTGCTTTTGTGGGGGCATTGTTTAAATATCTCGTTTTTAATGTTAATTAAGCTATGGAAAGATTATTGATTTCATGTAGAATCCTTAATTTTTACCTGGTACATAACGGCAATTCCGATAATTTTGATATTTTTATAAAAAAAAAAAACTATTTAAAAAAAACATGTTTAAAAAATTAATATTTT
Source organism: Euprymna scolopes (assembly GCF_053919585.1). Taxonomy (NCBI): domain Eukaryota; kingdom Metazoa; phylum Mollusca; class Cephalopoda; order Sepiida; family Sepiolidae; genus Euprymna; species Euprymna scolopes. Next base: position 83,912,087 of record NC_136510.1, read on the forward strand.
ACAAACAAAGGGAAGTAACTATGTATAAATAAAGACAGAATTATCTCCCTTGTTTTTTATGTAATGAATATGTATACAATCTATTAGCTAGTTTAGCCATGAATACGAATTGGTAGAGGAGCTTAGGAGATACGTCAAAAGATACACTGAAAGCCTCATGCTTAAGTATATTATCAATTTCGATTACGAACACCGTTGACTTTCTAGATTATTACTCGAATACTGTAGCCATAGCCACTGAACTACTTCGAAATAAAAAATGTCGTAGGACATATTTTTTTTAAGAAATCTGTCCGTATGGAAACAACTTACTGCATAAAGTATATAACAGAGGAGGAGCAATCGAGTACGAATACTGCTTAACTGCATTAATCAGCAAGAAAAACCGACGAATCGGATATAGACAGTAATCTTTATATCTATAAAAATGGAAAACTGTGTGGGGACACTTCTCAACCTATATACTCAACTGAGTTTGAATTTACGAACTTTAAATTAGGTATATAGCATATTCAGATATGTGGAAAACTTTTAAATCGGTTTTCATCCGGAAAAGCGAGCTGCTAAGGGGTTAACATTGAAAAATTGGTACGTGAAGGCCATCGGATTTTTATGTTTGCCAACTAGTTCACGACTGCGCATGCGCTACTCGTTCACATTATATCTATCTATCTTCCATACTCCTATAAATTCGGTTTTGTTTTGTGTGTATTGATATTCATATCAAAAACCCTCTTTTCTATTTAGTTAAAAAGAAAATACAATTTTCTTATATATGAGTTGAGGAATTGCATTCACTAGCAAAAGATCTAGCTAATTTGCATATTCTTTTAAACATTCATTGTCATTAATTCCCTATTAGTTGCTTCAGTTTTCTAATGGGATAATTATCTTTAGTTAACTATTACGTGTAATTATATTCATGCAGATATTCTACATGATTTATACTTGCATAATATTTGAATAAAAAGTTTATAGTAAACACAAAATTGTTTCCATATATATATATATATATATATATATACGTATATATTTTTGTTTAAAAAAATTTGCCTACCAAACACCTCCGAGGGTTTTTAGTCTACAGACATGAAACTTCACATATAAGGTATTTGAATCCATGCATCAAACTTTATATTTGTGCTTTAGCCGGAAAAATCTGTACAAAATTGTGAAAATTAAAAAATGTTGAATTTTCCAGGTGAAGTTCGAACGCCGGCATTACGAATGCATTACGTAGTAGCTATTGGTTAATGTTTTAATTTTTAGCCTTGCAGTAAACATGTTTTAATAGTCCAGTCAGTGACGGCAGAGGCAAATAAATGGTTTCGATTCTCGGTGGTGGCGCATGAGTCTTTGCTTTTATACTCTTTAAATCATGACTATATATTGCATCTAATCTAACTATATATATATATATATATATATATATATATATATATATATATATATATATATATATATAGTAAGTTATAAAATATATATAGCGATTAAGCTACACTGAATATTCCGCGTTTTTTTTTTTATTTAAAACAGATCAAGAAACTAAATATCCAGGCTAAATAGAGCACACACAAAGGAACAGGTCAACCAGAGGTCAAATAGGCCTTTGTCCGATAAGTGCATGCTCATTGGCTGATAGGAAGGGCGCGGTGGATACTGGAAAGCTGATTGGCTAACTAAAATCTCAATAGAAGATGCACATATAAAAACAAGAAACAACCACAGAATTCGCGCATAAGCCTGAAGAGTCCTAGAGTGGATGAAACGCGGAATATTCAGTGTAGCTTAATCGCCATATATATTTTATAACTTACTAACTAGCTCTACCTACGTATTGAGCATTTTGGAAGTAAATACTTAAAGTTTACGAATAAATTTATACTTTCGTATATTAATTTTGTGAGTAAATTAAGTAGTTATATATATATATATATATATATATATATATATATATATATATATATATATATATATATATATATATATGAACCATTTGGAATTTACCCATTGGATTGGAAATTTTAAATTCGACCGTTTTGGATTTTACCATTCTTGGATGTTTTACCCTCCACCGGACTATCCATTCATGTGAAATCTTTTTATCATTTTTCTTTTACCTCCTATTCCCCTTACCTCACCCTTTTTTTAACCAAGTAAGATCTGTGACTTACTTGTAGTTTCATTAAATACTTTTATATGCAAAATCCGATCCTGCATTTTTCTAATTCCTGCACTCTGATGAGAAGGAGAGTATTTCTTCGAAACTCCGCGGATTAAGGACTATCCACTTATCTTGTGCTTGCTTTTTTAAAATTAAATATGTCTTTAACTCTTTTTCAAGATGTCTTTTAACGTGTTTTATTAATCATTTGTTCATATATATATATATATATATATATATATATATATATATATATATATACATATAGATAGATAGATAGATAGATTAGATGAAATATATAGTCATGATTTAAAAGTATATATATATATATATAACTACTTCATTTATTCACATAAATTTAATATACGAAAATATAGATTTATGCGTAAACTTTAAGTATTTACTTCAAAGTGCTCAATACGTAGGTAGAGCTAGTTAGTAATTTATAAAATATATATGGCGATTAAGCTACACCGAATATTCTGCGTTTCATCCAACTATAGGATTCGCATATTGGATGAAACGCAGAATATTCAGTGTAGCTTAATCGCCATATATATTTTATAAATTACTATATATATATATATAAAAGTGAAAATGTCTGTCTGTCTTTTCTCTATGGTAGTTAAGGAAAACTATTATACAGAAAGGCATTACTTTACATATTCACACTTTTTAATATATACATATACACATAACCTTATGAACAGTTCATAGAGTCCGAGCAAAGCCGGGCGGAACTGCTAGTATATCCATAAAAGTGAAAATGTATGTGTGTGTGTCTGTGTGTGTGTGTGTATGTGTGTGTCTGTCTGTCTGTCTGTCTGTCTGTGTACATTTTCTTACCAAATAACTCTGTTCATTTTCGGTCTACATACTCGAAATTTGACATAAGGAGTATTGAGATTTGGGAAAATCTTTTTAATCGAGTTTCGGCCAGACATTTTGCTGTTAAGGGGTCAAAGTTCAACGATTTGATCTTTGAGAACTCTACCAAACTTCTCCGCCAATTTTGGGTCTAAACACTTGAAATTTTAGATATAGGTTCCTTGGACATTATCTAACTTTATAATTTAATTTGAGCTCAAAACAGTAAAGGTGAAGGGGTTATAATTTTAAAAAAAAATGACGTCTACGGTCTCTACCAACTTTTCTCTACGGTAGTTAAGGAGGCCTATTATATAGAAAGGCATTACCGTACATATTCACACTTTTTGATATATACATATGCACATAAAATTATAAACACTACATAGGGCCTGAGCAAAGCTGGGCGGAACTGTTAGTTAAAAATAAAAAGGTTTGAAACAGCTTTTGGCAATTGTGTTTAGTTGGGATAATGGTTATCGTACGTAACTCACTGTCTTAAGTTTTTAGTTTTGATCTCAGCTCGAGAATTTCTTTTTACTTACAAGAAATTAACTGTTTAGAAAAAAAAGACATAATACTCGCATGAACATGTTTCAGTTTCTTTCCGTATTAAACATCATTTTTTTAAGGAATGTAACGCTACGTTAAATATCTGGCAAAACCGGGTACATCTTCTAGTAATATATAAATGAAATTATTGAAGCGACCGACGTAGAAACAAAAAGAAAGAAATTAAAAGACTTTGTTTAAAAAAACATCGTCCGTTGCAACAATGGTGGAAATTGTTAGAGAGGATTTATTGTAATCACTAATTGATTAAATAAGGGTTTAACGCATGCGCGGCGGACATCATTCATTCGTTATTTCTTGCTATTAAGATGAAGATAGAGAATGAGCGATACAAAACAAAAATTCTTAGCCAGACCAAACAAACAAAATAAAAGCAGTCTGCTTAAAACCAAGATGAAGAGAAAATGAAGATTATATTTAAATAGAAAATGTAATAATCATGAAAATAAGCAAAGAAATACAAACAATAGCGGAATTAAAAATTGGTTTGATTCTTTTATGAATGGTTAATAGAAACACAAAAGTACAGAGTGAAAACTAAAAATGGCGGAAATTTAAGGCTGATAATCTCTCGTCTGACGTGAATTTTGAGATAATTGCTTTTTTCTTTTCACTTTTTTATCTTGTTATTCCTCTCTATCTGTGGACGCCATTAAACTATTGTAGTTTATAATATATCTGCAAATGTGTTGTTGTTTTTGTTGTTGTTTAGCCTGCTGAATGCGCAAATAAAGATGGAAAATGTTTAAGTGTTCTTAAAACAACGCTCTTTAAGAATTGTTATATAGTCATATACGGTCTAATACCGTTCCGGCAGATGCTGCAATCAAAGACCATTGTCCTTGTCGCAATGGGATTCTGGTCCATGTAGAGGCAACCCTATATACCAAGAGGCTCTCACCATCCAGCTCCCATTTCCCACCTCGGGAGCTGGTCCCCTTTTCCCCCTCCCCATCTTCACATTAAAAAAACGGTCTCATGACTAATTTGCTCAGTGGAGAAGCAAATAAGCACAATTCTTACAGATGGCAGCTAATATGTCGTTTGATAGCAGAAAGTTTTTAATTTTTCTCTGTAACACAGTGCACTTTAATATTTGTTACATGGCCATATACGGCAGAATCCAGTTCACACAACGGTTACTATCAGATCACCGAAGTTAAGCAACGTTGAGCCTGGTCAGTACTAAAATAGTCAGCAAATGGGATACTTATTGGCATATATGTTCTCTGGTTACATAGGAATTGTTTCCAGCTGTCTTGAAACTTTCCTTGTCACTGGAATCAAGCAGTGCTGACCCAGTGGAAGTGTAGTTAAAATTATGCAACCCGTACTTCACAATTACACGCACGGGCACTTATACAGGTGATAAACATTGTCTCTCTAGATTGAATGGTTGTTCATGTTTTCGACAGAACGGAAACATCGGATTAGTTCATTTTTATTTATTGCGGACTATTATTTAGTTGTTGTTTCACGACGTTTCGGTCAACTGTTCCTCTGGCCTTCGTCAGGTTGTAACTGCGACGGGATATGAACTCCGAATCTCCTAACTGCATTCTCAGTCATCACTGTCATGCGTAGTTGTTGTCGTCTCACCACGTTTTGGCCAAGTAAGCCTCTGGCCGGCTTTGGATAGGATTGAAACCGCTATCTTCAGACAATTCTCACCTAGATAGTGGATAGAGACGTTGAATCTCTACGGTTCCAGGTGAGAATTGTTTGGAGATAGCCGTTTCAATCCTACCCAAAGCCAGAGGCTTACTTGGCCAAAACGTGGTGAGACGAAAACAACTACGGAAGACAGTAATCGCTGCGGATGCAGTTAGGAGATTCGGAGTTCCTATCTAGTCGCGGTTACCATCTGATAAAGGCCAGATGAATAGTTGGCCGAAACGTCGTGAAAAAAAACTAAAAAGATAAAGATAATAGTCCGCAATAAATAAAAATTAATAAATAATACTCATCTCAATAATGAATTCTAATTATATAATATTAGATTAGTTATTTATTGTTTGGGATCTTACGTCAGTAGCGATTACGTTGTTAGTTGTGGATTTTGACAAAATTCACATCGAGTTCGAGATAATTCAGATCTGCAAAACATAATCCTTCCCGGACTTGAATGAAATATGAATGATATAAAGTTGAGGAGACAGAGGTCAAACGCCGTAAAAAAAAAATAAAGAAACGAGGCCGAATAACGTCACGTTTTCGATAAGAGAAACTTAGATTTTCATATCAGTCTCTCGGTAGAAATCATTCCGACAGTGCCACCAATGATAATGTATAAACAATCTTATGGAATGTTACCTTGAAACTGTATACGTCTGTGTCACTTATTACAGTAAGTTAAAAAGTAAGTTTAAGGAATAAATAACTGAATAAGATAACATTAGTTTCTCCCTCATTTTCTCGAAATAAAAACATGAAGAAACCTCAGCGGATGTCTCCTTGTATCAGTCTTTCTTCATGAAAAGAGTTATATTTGTCTTAGTAAAACAGACAAGGCGGTCGATGGCCACCCAGGAATTGCAGCAAAGAGAAACCGCGTAAGACAAGGCGATATAAACACCTCCCACATGTATTGGGGCGTTCCAAAAGTAATGTCGCCTATTTTATTCCGCCCAAACGGATCAGAGAGATTTGAAAACTGCACTATTAAGATAACTGAACTTATGCATCTATCATCTGAAAGTTTCTTCTCTCTCTCTCTCTCTCTCTCTCTCTCTCTCTCTCTCTCTCTCTTGCAGATATTGACGGTTTGAGACTCCAAGAAATCACCCACTGACACGGACATGTTCCAGAAGTAGAGATGTGTCATTGAATTCCTAATAGAAGTGCATTGATAATGGTGGTGACTATCCTGAGCCATAAATGGTCGCTCGTTTTAATGGTACCACTGCCGTCTTCGTAGCTTTTCAACTTTTCGAGTTAAAAATAGGAGGCGTTACTTTTGAAACAACCCTCGTAGAAAACAGTTAAAATACTGAAAGATGCGATGACATATTGGAAAGGTAAATGGACGTACATCCACACGATCACTTGTCAAAGCAAAACGCTTTTTGTCTTTCTAACCTATTTGTCGGCCAAAAATAGAAAATATTAAATTTGATAAGAAACGTAAAGGGTAAGGCTCATCAAGAACTTGTTTACATTGGACTTGAAGATGACCAAACTGTAGTCAACTGAAAAGCAGGAAAACGGAAGAGAGTTCCACAGGCGTGCAGTTCTAAGAAAGAAGCTTTGGGTTAATGAATGTAAGGTGGTAATGTAAGTAAGGATTCAGGAGAGGAATTGTTGGGAACTGCGCAACCCTTGCCTCACAATTACAGGCGCAGCTGCCATTAAAAGGAGTATCCTTTGTCTTTTGAGACTGAACGGAGGCATCGGAATGTAATAATCGTTAATGGGGTAGATTGGGTAGACTTCAGATTATCTAAGGAGATGGCTCAAAAAGAACTTGTTTACATTGGACTTGAAGCTTACCATATTATAATCGGTTAGCAAAAGTCGATGAAACATGCAACAGGTAGGGAATTCCTTGTTCGGTGTCCGAGAAAAATGGGATATTAAAATATAAAGTTTGCTGATATCTATGAAAAATTTGCACATAAGGAGTGCACTTTTTTTCTGTTAGTGTGATTTGGGTGCTTATGTTTTGAGACACAAGCACAGCACATTCATCGGGGCACATTCTACGAAATTACTTGCAAAAGAAGCACGGAGACAGTGTAGAGCCTATGAGATTAAATATTTTTGTATCCCCTTCCTGGACGGAGAGAATAATGATTGGCGCAGCAGCCCATTTCTGCCTAGACTACTTCATGTATGAGCGAATGGTGAATGTATAATGATAGAAGATGTTGGCAGGTGCGAGAAGTTTACGAACTCAGTAAATGGAATCCACCTCCTTTGCAGCATATTTGGCAATATCTTTCATGTATTTATTCCAATTCCTGTTGCCTGTGAATGTTAGGCCGAGGAGTTCGACCGTTGGTGTCTCGGGAAGGATACTTATCAGTCAAGGCAATCAATGACGGAAAAGGATATTTATATAATAAAAACTTTGACTTGGTTGAAAATATGCAGAAAAGGTTGGTGTATTAAAACTACAAGGTTATGTATAGGAAGAAATGGGAATTTCTTACATATTCTTCTCATTCAAAGAAAAAAATATTAATGTAAATTTTATTTTCCCACACAACTACAGTCACTATAGATAAAAAATAAAAAAATGTCTATGCAAATCTTTAATACTCACCACTTACAGCATTTTATAAATCGTATTTCACAAAAAAATATGTATATATTTCAACTCTGTTTATAAATCAATAGATTTATTTTAACTAAACTGATTCTCTCAAATACGTAATCCCACGAAGAAAGTAGACAACAATCTAACACTTCTACAATTACTTCTTTCAACGTCACTCACATTCACTGTTTATTTTTCTTAGTAGGTCTATAATTTTATTTGTTAACCCATACTATTTCTTACATACTACACTATATTTAAAACAAAAATTACAAGGGCTCCCATCGGTCTTACATTTTATCTGGAATTCTGAATGTATTCAAGAAATAATGGAATATCAGAATGGTTGTATTTAAGTAGTACTGTCTTCTATACAATAGTGCCACTGCTTATCAGGCACTCGTTGAAAGAAGATTATTTAGTATCAGTTGTATTGATCAATAGTGGTAGATATCAGGTAAAGTTTTACATTAAGAATTTCTTTATATTGAACTTGAAAATGGCTATGTTGGAGTTAGCTGAATAGCAGCTACACAATACCAGGTTTCACAAGCTGGCAGTTCTAGGAAAGAAACTTTGTTCATGCAATTTGTATTTGAGATTAAGAGGCGTTGTTGACAATGATTGCAGATGGACTAGAGCTCCTTGTGAATATTTTGCAGGAGGCGATCTATAAATTGTAACTCATTGCGTACGTTTCGTCGAAATAAGGATAGAGCAGAAATAGACTCGTGAAGCCTCTTTTCTGGGAAAGGGGTTGTATGGAGGAGAAAAGGGATAGGGCCTACTAGATTTCGAGGTCGTTTTTTAGATATGTCAAAGCAGAAAATGGTGGTTAGATCAGTTCCGGTCCACATGTGACAGCAGTGCCTAATTTTAGGACGTATTTGACTCTTTTACGTAGAGGATACAGTCGTGAATGAGATACCTTCTTGAGAAGTAGAATGATCCAACCAAATACAAAATACAACATTTTATTTTCATATTAAATTTAATGAGGAAGACATTTTTATGAAATTTAAGTCATCTAAATAGAATTTTCTGGAGAACACAATGGAACTTGCTCGGATTTTTAAGTAGCCTCTTTATCTAATCTATCTAGGAAGGCAGAATATCCTTTAAACTTCAAATATATCCCATTTCATGACATTTCTATCATATATGCTTAATTCTCCGATAAATTTAATGGCCCTAAATCTATACGTTATCCACTGTGTCAATTATCTTTATGCCCTTATCTCCAAGCATGTCACCGGGTGATAAACCTCTTAGCATTTCCAATATATACATCCGATTTTAAATCAGTTTAATTCATACGCATAAGACACTAAATCAGAGATTTATCAAATATTTCAGCTTTTTTCTAACTACACCAGGAGACGTAGTAGAAAGAGAGTTGAAGTAAAAGCAAATTAATTAATACGGTCTCATGCTATTTCGAATTTTTTTTTTTGGATAAGGATTGGTTCGATAATTTGTATTATTTCGATTATTCGGGCTACTGTTCTCATCTACAGTTTTATTTTCACAGTTTATTACCACACACACACACACACACACACACATATATATATATATATATATATACTATGTTATCAAAGAGTAAATCTTTTAAAAAGACAGACATTTTATCATTTCTTCCTCAAAGATATTAATAATGGCATTATAAACTCAAAGCGTAAAATCATTTTCCATTGCAAACATAGGAGAAAGTTTACATATGCTAACTTCCTCGCCTCAAAAAATATGCCTTCACTACCTTCTTTAAATTACACTGGCCAACAACAACAAAATGTCATGGTGCCTAAGATGTTTCAACTGTTTTACCTAATTTGATGTCGCTGATTTAGAAATGCTATCATTTTTTTTCTATCAGGTCTAGTTTTTCTGCTATGGTATATGGTATAGTCCGCTCTGTAGGAAGCCGATATCAGCAAAAAAAGTAGGCTGACGTTAAATTTGAACTCAATCAAAAGTCTCAAACTCAAATCCAACTACAACTGTTCTCTTCTTCTCTGCACTTTCCACACTGACGCCCAAAATAAAGAAGACTGCTCTTTTATAGAGAGACCCAACCACATCTCATTTGCATACCCCCTCCCCCCTCTCGTCACATCACGTGATTTTCAGTCCATAAATACCAGGGGGCGGCCATTTTTATTTTCTCTTTTTTTCTTTCCTAACACGAGCCGCACGATGCATGGGGTAAGGTTCTTTACTTTTAACCACATAGGCAAATCGAATAAACAATATTTTCATGTAACTTTAAGGCAAATATTCATTAAATCGCACTCAAATATTCACAATTAAAGTTTTAAGTTGAAAAAACGCGAAGCATAGACACTCATCATCCATAAATAAACGTTTTACTGATTTTCTAGAATGAGTGGCTTTGGAATCATCGCGCTTGATATACTAACAATAGTCTTCAAGCATGGCGGCATCCCAACGACCTTGACAGTGAACTTTCATGTTGCTAATGTCTGGATGAAAGCACTCCGCTTGACCGTCGCTCACATCACCTGGGCAAGATGACTGTGAAAAAAATGTAACTTGATGCTTATATTTGCACCTAGTTGTGCGCCTTTATTTTTAACCAGAAAAAAATTACTATATTTGTAAACGCCATCCAGGCACTCAATTCTGCAGGATTCATAAAATCACAGAAATTTGTGTCATTCATTCAATTTTTAATCTAGGGATCATTAAAAATTCCAGCCTTTAATTTCTCTATGGTTAGGTCTGGAAATTTCATACAAATATATTTGGAACAACAGTCGCCTTCACAAACTGTTTTATGATACCAAGAAGGAAACATAACTTTGGAACGCTTTACCAAACGAGAAGCCATAACATAGAAAGAGCCAAGAATATTTTTTTATCCAGCGCTCTGTTTTTTCTCTGCTACCCCACAAACACAAGAAGCAAGGAAATTTTGTTTAGCCACTTTGTAGCGCGAGGAGAAACCCAACCATTTTCAAATCGACACATATGATCCATTGGTGTTGTCTGTATTATAACTTTTCCAGAACAAATTTGATTTCATCATATTCTTTGGAGGAACTGATCTAAGTTGTCATTGTGAAGAACACATTTTAAACTTCTTTTGGAATTCTTTATAAAAAGGCACCAATCTTGAGAATAAAACTATTCGACAATAAGCTGCTGCAGCAGACCGGCAACGTCGTTACAATATACGATGTTGTTTTCCTGAGTAAAATATGGCAAGAATGGCATTTTCTGTAGAAGATTATGAGAGTTTTGTGCCGAGCATGCGCGAAACTGCACAAGCGTATGAGTCGGGCCTACCTGCGGGGAAAAGCAAACCTGGGATCTTTCGATTACAAATCAAGTCAACTAATGAACTACACCCATCATATCCCAAAGTAACGATTTAGTTTCGCCCAAACGGTTATGAAAAGAACAAGCCGATAAGTGATTGGTGGGTTTTGAAATACACTGCTTTGATAATGTGTCTCGCGTTATTGCATTTTCGTATCGCGGTGTGTCGATTCGGCGAGATTGTTGGGTCCTGCTTGAGAACGTGTGTGTCGATTCAACGGTATTTGTTCGTGGTGTGGCTTGTTGATTCGGCGGTGGTGTTCGGAATTGCGTGGACGAATTTGTTAGGGACCGTGCCGTTACTTGCGAAAACAAATTTTTTTTTCGGGCGCGCTCTCTCTCTCTCTCTCTCTCTCCTTCTTGGAGCGATTAGTTTCAGGCTGAAGTAGATATTTTTCTTTGAGTTTTGAAACTAAAAGTTCAGAAGATTCTTTGGAAAGATTGAGATCTCTAGTCAGATCATTTAGTTCTCAATGAAAAAAGAAACTGTGATAGTGAAGAAGGAGAAAACCCGACATCTGAAACAGTCGCTTTATTATTGTCAGTGGACAAAATAGCTTGGTCGACTCAGACAATTCTAATTCGGGCAAGCCTTTAAACCCTGGAACAGGAATTTCATTGCAGTATGGAATTGGCCTAATTGCAGACTTGAGGTTTGGATAAACCAACAAATTCCTGTTCTTCCTGTTGATTTCCCTCGTTTGGACTGCACAGAAATAGCCGTCATCGAACTGGTTTTTCGGTTCACGGCAGATCATTGGAATACCAAAGCGTAGTGATTTTCTATCCTTTTTTGTGCATAGAATTTGAGGTGCTCATTGTTTATCTTGATCAACCAGCATTACTTTGAAGTAAGCAAGCTAAACACACTCACAAGTTCACTGAGCTCTTTCCTGTGGGATTGCAACGTATATTCTCCGCAAATATTGCAAAACATATTTAGATTGTTTAAACAACGTCGCTTAGCAGATGATGTAGCCATGCTTAATTTTTGCTCCAAAAATCTGCAACGAAAGTAAAATAATGCAGTGTAATTATTTCCTGTCTGACTTATAGATGAATTCCTAACATTAATAGAATAAACCTTACTTTAGCTCAAAAATCAACGAAAACATGACACAATCGGTAGGCCTATTTACTACTCAGTGTACACTTCTTACCAACTACATACTTCATTGTATAACAAATTTGATTTTTACTTTAAGGTTTGTGATGTCATAATACATTAACACACATCACAATAACAACCTACAATTGTAATTATGAAGCTAGAATGTATTTAGAAACATGCCTAATGTACGATCGTCGCACGCACCTACGCTTCACAATCGGTTAAACTATTCTAAAAAAAAAAATAACGACTCTGAAGCTTAATAAATAACCCATAGGTATATTTATTTAAAGAGAAAAGGTAAAAGCTGAAAGAGAAAACATGACGGGTATGAGAAAGTAAAAACAATAACAACAAACGAGGGTAGAAAATGGAGGAGTCAAATAAATCGAAAGAAACATAACATTAAATGTCACGCGTTGCATGACAAAGTAAACAAACACATTGTCTAGAAGAAGAAATGAGTAAAACATACCGTTTATGCCGGGGATGGGAGCGGATAAAGAAGAAAGGCGTGAGCTGTGTCGCCAATGATTGCAAAAATAAAATAAAGACCAACCGGAAGAGGAAATTAGGGAGAAAGTAACTTTTTAGTTTAGCATAACTTAAAGGGGGGTAATGGGTTCAAAACAAGGCGGCAGAATACCCAATTTTAAGATAAAAAAAAAGGTATGAAATAGCAGATATTTCAACAACTTGACCTGATGAGAAAAAAATATGATTATCAGAATCAGCACCCTCAAATTAGTCTATATCGGCTTAGAAACATGGACACCAAAAATTTTTTTGGCTAGTGTTAACAATCTGATTTATTCATATTTATATATGTATGTGATGAGAACAGAGGAAATAAAATTCCGACGAAATGGAGAGATGATGCCGAGGCAGACCGGATTTATGTTCGTTAGCATTTCGTGTTTATTTCAAGACTTCTTTTAGAAATCGTGCTGTGGGGATGGGGCGTTGATGGGCATGTGACTGGGTTTGTTCTTTTTCATCTCTCCACACACACACACGCTAGCGCGCGCATACATATATATATATATATATATATATATATATATATATATATATATATATATAAATGTGTGTGTGCATTTTAGGATCTATGTATATATACGTATTTATACTGATGATATAATAAAGTTATATATAACTTTTATTCCTCAGCTTTCATTTAATACACACACACACACACACACACACACATATATATATATAGTGATTTCAAGGTTATGGGGGTTTTCGAAGCATGAAACATGAAACGATGTTATTTATTTGTATTTTATTTTTATATTTCAAGCGAATAAAATATAAAAATAAAATATTAAATGCAAATAAATGGCATCGTTTTCAGGCTTCAAAAACCCCTCATAACCTTGAAATACCTATTCTAGAAACATATATATATGTGTGTGTGTGTGTGTGTGTGTGTGTGTGTGTGTGTGTGTGTGTGTGTGTGTGTGTGTGTGTGAAATAATAATCTGTAGTAATATATATAGTGATGTATAGTGATAAGTGGTAAGGTTGTACATGTAAATCTTTTAAGGCTTCCTAAAAGTCATATTAGAATTTTCGGCAACAGCTATATACATATAAAGTAATTGGTAAATTCAGTTGCAAATTACGTTCTTCCGGGGGTTAAAGGTTCAGTCTATTGATCGTTGACAATACTAATTACTTAGGACTACTATTAAGTCACGGCTGACTATGAATAAACTAAAGGGTTCTGTTAGAAATTCCCGAGTTCGATAGAAAGATTACTGAGCCCGAAAAATACATCGTAAAAAGGTCTGGGGTTACATCCACCGAAACGTTGTGAAAATAACACTTAAGATAGAAACAGTAGCCCGAAGAATCCAAATATTATTGTGTTGTGGGCATAGTGAAAAAAAAGTACGCAACATTCATCTCTATCCAATCCTGTGTCGTCCTGCTTATATCTAAATAAATGTTATTAAGAATATAAAAAGACGGAAAATATTTTTTACAGTAAACTTTCCAAAAAAAAAATATATCTTTAAATGACTTCGTTATCACAACATGAATATTTCATAGATGTTAATTAAATTAGTGATTAAATGAAGTTAAGTGACGATCTTGAAGATATTTGTATTTCTGTCAAAATGTTGACAGTTGCCTTTGGGAAAAATAATGAAAGATCCGGCCATAAATATTCATGTTTAATCATAGCCAATTCATATTCCAGGTTCTTAGTAAAACAAAATCAAATGTGACGTGTTTTACTTGCAAGACAACCAGGCGTTTTCCGGGTGCTGGGAAATAAAATAGAATATTTGCAAACTAGTATATGCAAAATATTTCAACCCCCATCACTCTTTTTCTCCGCCCCGCTCTTTCTCCGCCCCTCTCTTTCACTCTCTGAGCAAATTTGCTCAATGATATTACTTTTCACATCCCTTCCATTGACTGCGTTTATGAAGTGATGTCAAAAATCTATTGAAGAAAAAATTGTTAAAATCGGAAATATATTTAATATAGAAAAGAAATAAAACACATTTTTTAATCTTAAATCAGAGATATTAATTTTCACTTTCATCTTTACGCCTAGTATTTTTATTTTATGATTCATAATGATCGATTAATTAATTTACACACACACACACACACACACACACACATAAAAGTAACGCCTCTTATATTTTAACTCAAAAACTTAAACGTTGAAGAGCTACGTAAGCAGGAGTGATACCATTAAAGCGAATGACCTTTTGTGCTCTAGAATTTATTTTTCTATATAGTCGTTAGCATTCTCAATGAATTTTGCCAGCGATGAACGATGTAAATGTCCAGAGTGTGCTTTGTAACTCACATTTCTGTCGCCACTCTGAAATCGACAAACCCATTTCCTCACTGTGCTGACATCAACTGCATCAGCTTCGTAAACGTTCAACAGGCGCCGGTGAATGTTGATCATATTTGTGCATGGATGTATACAAATAACGAGTCTCTACTTCTTACTCACGTCCATGACAGTGGTTGCTTTCGTAAGGTTTCGCACCGTCAATATCTGCAACAAAGAGATTCAACTTTCAAATCATTTACTTCAGTTCAGTTATCATAGCAATGCATTTTGCAAGAAAGCCCCCTCTGATCCATTCGGGCGAAATGAAAAAAGGAAATATTACTTTGGAGCGTTTATGTATAATATATATATATATATATATATATATATATATATAATTTAAAGGAGATTAGAATAATAGTCTAAAGAGCTAAGTGTATTTTAATGTAATAGTGAAATTACTAGTTTAATTAAAATACAGGAAATGCTCGTTGTAATTTAGATATATAATAAGCTCGATAGTTAAATGTCCTAGAGCTAATTCAATATTAAGTAATGTGATTTATAATTTAAAAGTTTTAAAATTTTTAAAATTTAAAAATCAAAATTTAATTAAATTAAAAATCAGTTTCATAAGAAGGAACAACAACAAAGTCAATTATCTGTACGATCGTTTCGGAAATCCGTGCTTTTTATTTGTGGTATACATGAAGTCACGTAGAATAATTATACATAGTTTTTTTGGTAAGCACGGTCTCCTCATCAGCAAATTTAGGAGGATTTTTATTGAATTGAAAAGACACCAAAAATAAACCTAGCATTAAAAGTAAGGCAGATGAATCTGAAAAATTGAAGTAAAAGGTTTGGATATAAAATTTATAAGAAAATTAATAAGGAAATTGGTATAGGTTAGAGATAGAAATGAGTAGAAAAAATATATATATTTTTGAATTTACATAATAAATTTGATTTAAAAATATATATATAATTACCTTTTGGTTTTCCTTTTTTTTGAAATCAGGAACTGTATTTAAAGTAGTCATTTAGATGTTTGCTATAGCTTTTTATTTTATTGAATGATGAATTTTAAAAGGGCGACGCTCGTGCAGTAAATTGTTTCCGTTAGCGTATTTGATTTAGAGACGCTACAGTTAATATCTATAGAGAGAGAGTTTTTTTCTTTTTTTTTTTTTTTTTTTTGCAAGTTTTTAAGGGGAGATAATTGTCATGGCTTTATTTATTATTTGATTTACGAGTCTAAGGGCGGTAATTGGTTTAACTTAATTTATTAAAAAAAAAAAAAAAAAAAATCTATTTTTACTAATGAGTAATTTTTAATGATTTAAGGTGGTTTATATTTATTAAATTTAAACCAACGTTTATGATTACACGATAGAAGCTCGTGTCTTGAATTTACTAGTTTGGTTGTGCTTTTTATATCTTCATATTTAAAAATTTTTACGGTTTCTTTTGTACATAATGTACAAAATTTATCTCCTGGTTTATATGATTTGCAAGTCTCAATTATTTGCCATTTTAAGTTGAAAGAAATATTGCTATTTTTTAGTTGCCAAATATAGTTGGATAGAGTAGTTTGGTTTGATAGAGAGTTATTTTTAAAAGAATGTTTGTGCGTTGAAATTCTATGTTTTATTGGGCCAGATGTGGAACCAATATATATTACCTCTTGATTATTATGATTATTTTCCGTTAGGTCTATTGTTGGATTATAATGTGGTGGGTTGGTTAATAATTGATCGGTAGATTGATTTAAGTTGGTGTTATTATTTAATTCGGTAGTTGAGTTATGGCTGTTGATAGGTTCTTGTATATTTGGAGTTTTTGATACTGTGCAGCTATAGATAACATTTTTAATTTTACATGAGCCTTGTAGGGGACATTTATTTTTTCTTCTACAGTTACAGTCCGATGTATTTTGTATAGTTGCATTTTGTAGTTTATTAATTTTATTATTATTAGAGCTAATTATTTTCTGATGAAGGTTAGGCATAGTAGAGTAAGAGACTTTAATTGTGTTCTTATTGAAAATCTTATTATATCTATGGGGGGCTTTAAAGTTCTTATCTAATATTTTAAAAAATTCTCTAGCTATGTTTGTTTCTAGGTTTTTGGAATACGGGGGGTTGAACCATAGGATCTCCTTGTGTCTATTCTTACGTTTGCGGGTTTTAGTTTGTTGTTTATTTATATTATTATCTAATATTTGTAGTTTGGTTTTATCTTTTTTTGTCTCCTGGTTATTTTTCTTAACTCGTATACGGGAAGACATTGCCATATTATATGTTATTACGCTTTTAATAGGTTTATTTTTAATGCAGTTTATGTTTCTATCATTTTCATTTATGAATTTAATTTGTGAATTATATCCAGAGTTTTTAAGGGCTTCATTATAGTATTTTTCATTTTTGGTAAATATTGATTTAGTAGAAGACAGTCTAGAAATTCTTAGAGCGATATTGGAAACTATTGATTTTAATATTGATTTAGGGTGGTTTGATTGATTGTGGACATATAGAAGTGATTGGTTAAAATCGCTGCAAATTATTTCTTCGTTTTCATATTTTAAATCTAAACATTTTTTTACAAAGAAGTCATCACTTGGAGATAATGATTAATGAGTGTATAGTAATCTGCTAGTGTATATATATATATATATATATATATATATATATATATATATATATATATATATATATATATATATACACTAGCAGAAGTACGCGTCGTTAACTGGGTTCAAAAAGAGCCTTCAAAAACTGGACCCTGATGAAAGGTTATGAAAAGGGGGCGTGCATGCAAAGAAATAACTTCAAATTTTCGGAAATCGAAACCAAAGCAAAATGTGATGTAAAAAAAGTAAAATTTTGAAGAAATATATATTTTTTATATCAACTTTGTTGGCATTCGTAGCTAAAAGTGACCAACAAAATACATGTTTTTAGAAAAGCAGAGAAAACAGCGATTGTATTATCCGCGCCCATTGAGCCATGTCATATGTTTTGTACAGAAATTTATCCAATAAGTATCGAAAATCGAAAAAATCCGATCTTAAATAGCTCTCCTCTCTTATAGATAAATGAATGATTTTTACAGGTGGATATTTTACGTTACATCGGCAAAGGGAGATAATAAAATGTTAGAAAATTATTTCTTCTTAAAAAAAACAGATTTATTATAATCTGGAGATGCAGCTTAGTGGTAGAGTATTCAACTCCGTCGAATGATCCCCTGTTCAAGCCCGAGTGTAGCTCACCATTTTATTTATTTTTTTCTGATCAATGAGTTCAATTTACGATAAAAGTAGAGGCACCATTTAAAATCGCTGCAAATTATTTCTTCGTTTTCATATTTTAAATCTAAACATTTTTTACAAAGAAGTCATCACTCGAAGATAATGATTAATGAGTGTATAGTAATCAATGGGAAAATGTCGTAGTAATCGTTAGTAGTAGAAAATTGGTAAATTGGATTGCTTAAGGGGATAGCTCATCAAGAACTTGTTTACATTAGACTTGAAGACGACCATATAGTTGTCAGTTGGAAGCAGGAAAGCTGAACAAAGTTCTTCAGACGTGCAGTTTTAAGAAAGAAGCTTTGTTCATGGAATCTACGTTTACGTTTAGGCACAGATAAAAAGTGAAGGAAATTAGTGGATAGTGGTTTCAGCTAGACGAGTGGTTTTCGTGAAAGGCCAGGGTGACCATAGATTGGAGCTCAGATGAGCACTTGTCATGAAAATAACGATAAAGCAGAGACAGGCTCCCAACGTCTCTTCTGTGAGAAAGTGGTTGCAGGGAAGAGAAAAGGCTACAAAGTCTATTTTGGACTCTGCCAAGGCGGGATAAGGTTTTTCTAGCAGCTCCTGCCCAGATATGGAAATAGTAATCCATGCTTGTGCGTACTTGGGTCTTATACAGGTAGAGAACTGCAGCAGCAGTGAGATTTCTATTGGAGCGGTAGAACGAGCACATCATGTTTCCAGCAGCCTTCGCTACGGATTTGATGTACGTGTTCCATCTCAGATCAAGAGTAAAGATCAGACCCAGAAGTTTGTAAAAAAATGGAGCCTCCGCAAGACGACAGCTTTTATTTCAATTGATGCCAGGCGGGGATGAGAACGTTGATTGATATAAAAATAGAAGCTCGGTTTTAGATGCATAAAAATTAACCAGCCACCTATTTCCCCATTGTACCACATGATCAAGATCAGAGTAGAGAGAATCAGCGATAATTTGTTGGTTTTCGACTTTTGAGAGTTTACATAGCAGAGATGTTTACAAATGATCTTTTGATGTGACTTATTCATGACGCACCTCATACTGATATATCTATATAAAATGGAAGATGACTGATCACCTGCATTTTTTAATACAGGATATACTGATGAGGTTTTCCAGAGTTTTGGGGAGCAATTCTCCTTAAGACGACGCTTTAACAGCCTTGTAAGTCTGGAAGCTTTTTCATCACTATAATAGAAATTCTGTCATGGCCAGTTGCTTTATTTGAACTGAGGTGTTGGGGTTGCTTAGCAACATCACGTACAGATATTTGTATGTCGCATTACGTGTTTTCAGACACAGGAATAAAAAATACGGCGGATTGGCAGTCCCTGGTCGCATATAGTAGAATTAGCTGCAGAGTTCTTGGCAAAGAGTTTGGCTTCGTCTGATGCTAGCGAGATGGTTGGAATAGAGCACACACTTCTATTCGGGACTCTATTTGTTATTTGCCAAAACTAGTGGGAACTAAGCCGTTACTGATGTTGTATGTGTATGTTATCTAAATGCTCATTTAAAGGACTATTGACCTCGTATCTTAAATGTCTTAACGGCCCGTGACTCATCTGATGTTTGTGGGTGCGTATGTGTCAGAACATATAATACACGTAACAACGACATACATGTTTCTGCTGCTCGCTTCTGGGGGATTTGTCAACCGTTCTGGGGGGAGCTGGAATCTGTTGAAAGGAAACGCTTCAAGACATGAACCTAAGACGAATGAGTGTTTTTTATATATTTTATTCACTCCTCGGCCATCTCGTCACAGCAGAACTGGAGTGAATCTTGGCTTGCATCCATTTGGAAACTATCTAACCCGTCTTGCTTGTTCCGTGTCTCAAATTTAACTCAACAACTTAACTCAGCTTATTCTAACCGGAACTCCTGACACGTCATGTCCAGTTCCCATTCAGATATTTCCGGTGCAAAGTTACGGTCAACTAAATTTGATACAACATGACCCTTTGACTATTTCTGCACCTGCATGCTTGCTCAACTTGTTTCCCACGATTTAATATCTGGTTTTTACTCCGCTAGATAGATAGATAGATAGATAGATAGATAGATAGATGATGATTGCAACGTCTTGTCAGACGAGTGCCACTCCCTCAGACATTTAAAATCCAGGAGCCCAAATGTCTGAGGGAGTATCTAATACAAATATGATGTTACAGATTCTTAGCTTTGTACGACAGCTAAGTCTCTCTCTCGGTTCAAAATGTTGAGATCCAGCAACAAGCAAGAGCAAGATAGCCAGCAACAAATTAAACTGCATACCAGCTTAATGCGGGTACTGGTCTTCCGCTTTATGGTTTTTTAAATCAGAGATTTGCTTCTCCTAGAAAGGTTGCCTTCACCACGCCTTACGGGAGCCCTCTCTACCCCAATACACATATACACACACACACAAATATACACGGTGCTAGTTGGCCGTTGACCCAGAAAAAGAGTTCATTCGCCCTTTGGAAGGTCTTGTTTTTAATCGTTCAGGGGGACTAGCCGCCCTCCTCACCAAACAAGTCTGGTGGGGGAACCAGTGAAGTCGCCGGTGACTCGACCATGAGGCAGGTAGTACTGGGTTACATTGTACCAGTAGCATATGACATGACCTGACATACTGATAGATAGATAGATAATGATTGCAACGTCTTGTCAGACGAGTGCCACTCCCTCAGACATTTAAAATCCATGAGCCCAAATGCCCGAGGGAGTATCTATACAAAGATGATGTTACAGAGTCTTAGCTTTGTACGACAGCTAAGTCTCTCTCTCGGTTCAAAATGTTGAGATCCAGCAACAAGCAAGAGCAAGATAGCCAGCAACAAATTAAACTGCAGACCAGCTTAATGCGTGTACTGGTCTCCCGCTTTGTTTTTTAAATCAGAGATTTGCTTCTCCTAGAAAGGTTGCCTTCACCACGGCTTACGGGACCCCTCTCAACCCCAATACACATATACACACACAAATATACACTGTGCTAGTTGGCCGTTGACCCAGAAAAAGAGTTCATTCGCTCTTTGGAAGGTCTTGTTTTTTATCCTTCAGGGAGACTATCCACTCTCCTCACCAAACAAGTCTGGTGGGGGAACCAGTTTAGTCGCCGGTGACCCGACCATGAGGTAGGTAGTACTGGGTTACATTGTACCAGTAGCATATGACATGACCTGACATAAAATAGATAGATAGATAGATACATACATACATACATACATACATACAGATAGATACATACATACATACATACATACAGATAGATACATACATACATACATACATACATACATACATACATACATACGTACATACATACATACATACATAAACATATGATTTTAACTGGCATTGCCCGGCGTGTGTCCAACACTCAGCTACTTTTGATTTGACAGACTGAGCATACAATTCTCTCGCGTTCTTTATTACTCTTTTACAGGTTTTGATGGCAGTCCTGAAGACGGTTTTAATGTCAGTACATCTATCACTTTGGAAGCAATGGAAATAGTGACTTCTGTGCACAATGGCAGCAGCACATTCTGGAGAGAACCACGGTTGGCTGTTAAGTTTTTTCTGGAATTTTTGGACGGTATGAAGCAGTTTATACCTACAATTAACCATTCTGTCAAGTCTGATACTATAGACGACACGTTTTTTTAACATGGAACGCAAAAGTAGATCTGCTATACATGTACAAAATCTATCCCAGTAAGTCATAGAGTATCAATATACTGTACGATAGAGAGGTCTGTCGGAGGACTAATTACATTATGTTTTTTTCTTAACTGAGACAACCGAGTGGTCAGAAGATCCCAGTGGAGACAGAACGGAAGATTAACATAGTTCAGGGAAAGTTGTGAGAAAAGTTCTAGGAGACTTGTATACCGACCATCAGTGTGGGCGCAAAGGTGGATTCGTGAATAATCTGAGTTAGGTCATAAGCAATGGAGAAATCGTGACAGAATTACCCTTTAACATCTGTCTTGTTTTAGTGAACTAACCATTCCATATTGTGAACATTGAGGTCTCTAGAACATGAAGGTTAGCCGAAGGATGAGAAGACAGGATGGGGTCAATTGGGGCGATAAAAGGCAAATATAAACGCAGTAGTGTGAGCAAGTGTAACCCGAAAGCACATATAGGGTAATTCAGAATCTTCTCTCGAGATGTCGCTACACATGAAAGCCATCTCTAATGCTGGCACATATTTCATGTCTATGGCGACCTTGGAGTCAGATTTTGATGTTAAGTTAGAGTACCTTTTAATTACGAACTCATCTAGAGAAATAGTCAGTCCAATGCCAGTTTCGCTTAGGTAGATTTGGTGTTTTGGTCTTCTGTAATTGGATTTCAACCTCTGGAAGGTTGGAATGTAGACCTCTGGTGTTGGAGAAGAAGACATGGTAGTGGGAGTCTACATTGGAAGTTGGAGTTCTGGGTGCAATCGTGTATTTTTCTGGGGCCTTTTCATGATGTAGTTTTGGGTTTTGTGGAATAGGTTGACTGACATGGTTAGAGCAGTGTAGAGAGGTAAAGTAAGGAAGAAAAAGAAGTTAAGAAAATATTGCGTAGACCATGATGAGGCAAAGCGTAACAATTACCCACTAATATAGCATCGAGAAGATGGGATTTAATGAACGACATTATTACTATTATTGTTTTATTTTTGTTGCGAATTAGTCCTCGTAATATATAATATTCAATAGATGATAAATTCTATAATAATATATGTGCTATCTGTATAAATCAAAATATCATGTTTAAGCATATTGCACGACCGGGCAGCGCCAAGCGTCCAGCTAGTATTATATGTGTGTGTGTGTGTGTGTGTGTGTGTGTGTGTGTGTGTGTGTGTGATTGCGTGTGCGCGTATGTGTGTGATTGCGTGTGCGCGCGCGTGTGTATGCGCGTGTGTATTTGGATTTAAATAGGGTATGGGTTCAGTTGTGTGTTTTTTACGGAAGCGGGCCTATAAACACTATAATAAGGAAGAATATTTTTATTTCTATAATTTTGCGAACTTTATATATCCCCATATCATCATTTCTCTTCACCGTATTCTTTTTTTATTCTAATAAAAAAATCTTTACCTAATAAATCGAGAAACACATATTTATCTCTGATGAGTTGTTTGGTGAACACCATATATATATATATATATATATATATATATATATATATATATATATATATATATGTATATATATATGTATATATATATGAAAATTTTGAATTAAATTATATTAATTTACAACAAAATTTATTGCTTAACAAGGAATGCAAATATTAAATTTTTCCCTTAATCCATGGATTTTCAATGAATGGCTCATCTCATCGGAGGAAATCTTTTTAGCAAAATAAATATAGGTAATAATACGTTTTGCTTAATAGCGCATAAATTGACAATTAAATCTAAAATGATTGCATGAAAACGATATTTCACGGTTGAATGAATGAAAATAGTGGAATAGTTGTAAAATCCAAAGCAATGAATACTAGTAAAATGTAGACTAAATTGTGTTCATTTTTTTAATGTATATTCCAGGCTTAAAAAGGAGTCATTTGAAGGTCAAAAGCATGAATATGACGTAATCAATAAAGTTCATATTGTAAAATCCTTTGAAAAGTCCCATGAAAGAATATTCATTTGCACAAGCATAATATAGGAATGATTTAATGGTGGCCCTAGAATACGATTTTTTTTTCAGGTTAAAGTGTAGAATACTATGTTTTTCCGGCTCTTGGTTACGGTATTTGCCTCGCCTTACGGTGTTTTTTATAATGTTATTTGATTATATACATTTGTATTATATACTGTACTCTATTTTATTACTAATTCCTCATGCCGTATCCCAGGGTTCTACTGTATTGTAAATTAATACATATAATTTCTATTAAAATTATTAAAAATGTTTAAAGTATAATAGAACTACTAATTTTTTCTTGTAACTCTCCATCAGATATTAAAATACAATATATATATATATATATATATATATATATATATATATATATATATATATATATATATATATATATATATATATATTTAGTAATGTGCTTATTATATATCTAAATTACAACGAGCACTTTTTACTTTTTCTTTCCCCGTATTTTAATTAAACTAGTAATTTTACTATTACATTAAAATACACTCTGCTCTTTAGACTATTGTTCTAATCTCCTTTCAATATATATATATATATATATATATATATATAATTGTGGGGTATTTGTAGTTCAAACTGCAGCAAAGTGTTTAATCATAAAGAAAATTCAATATAAAAGCTTAATGTTTCTTTTAAAATGTTATAACAACTCCGAAAAACACAGATGCCTTCGGTTTCAAATCCTATATAAGAGAACCAGTTAATGGTCGAAAATTATTTCGACTGGTTAACGAAATTTAACTAGTTCCCCTATATGGGTTTTGAGACCAGCAGCATCGTGTATTTTTAGACTTTCTGTTGCGTTTTATATATATATATATATATATATATATATATATATATATATATATATATATATATATATATATATATATATATATATTCAACACTTTTGCTACACTTTAAAACGTTTTCGCTTTATTTCTCATCTTTTTTTTAATCGGTTCCTATTCGATGAACCTCTCCTTCAAATATAACAATAATTCCAAGGAATATTTTCAACCTTTAAATATTACTACATAATAATAAAAAGGAGAGTTAAGAGTTTGCCGAAAGGACCCTATGAAATCGGAATGCTAAATTCGACCAATGAAAATGGTTGTTAACAAGCCTCAATGTCCTCCTCGGAAAGAATCCATGCGCGCATTTTTTTTTCTTTTGTTTTTTTTTTTTTTTCACTCTGATGAGTATTAACATTGTGTTCGATTCTTCTATGGATTTTCTCAGCTTTAAAATTAATTTTTTCGATTTCTTTTTTCAACAATCATTCCCGAAGAAGAATGACAAGATGAACGCCTCTCCCAAGTTGGGGATGATGTGTCTCAGAATAAGTATAAGATAAAGCTACAAGCAGATATTAACTTCTGCCCTTCTACGTTGCGACACCTTGGAAGTTGAGTAAAATATTTATTTTTTTTTAAACCCTACGACGTGTTGGTCATGTTTGATAAGCGTTCTTCGATTTAAAAAAAAAAAAAAAAAAAAAAAAAAAGATCTAGCTTCCCCAAGATGGTCGGAATCCTCCAGGGGGTCGGCAGGAGAACTGTATGTGGAAGTACATGTTTTACACACGCTCGCATAAGAACGCTAGGACTGATCATGGGCCGTAAATAAACTGTTATCGATATATGTAGAATAAACAACAAATGGTTCAGATAGTGAAGAACCTCATCAACATTTAGTGACACGTATACACATTTGAACACCACCAAGGTTCCTCACAAGGAAAAATGCTGTGAGAGAGCTAAGTATTTTGATTCTGAGGAACAAGATTTTTGTGGTAAAAATGCTGAGAGATCTACTACATGTAGTAACTTTGTGGGACTTGAGTACAATACTCTTCATGGATTTCTTGTCTGAAATGTTGCAAATTGTATCAATTCCTAATTTATATACTTTTGTGAAAGTTAAAAAAAATAGGTACATCGTAAAAATATGCTGCTTAATAGACAAGAAAGGGAGATTCTTAAAACAAATGAATTACTTTCTTTGAATAGACAGAAAGTGGAGACTATTTAAGACAGACATGTTTACAACAAAGTGTGTGAAGTATGTGGAACAGTTAATGTTTGTGGTGTAATAGGATTTATTAACAGCTACCGTGGGGAAAACAAATCTCCACAAGTTTTGTTTGAGATAATACACTTTTCTACTGTATGGGGAAGGTGATCATTCTGTCTGGTTGCTTCCTGTTACAAGTCTAAACTGGATGGAGCACAAATTGTTCCAGGTTCTCCAGTAACATCTATTCTGATACAGTTACTTTCGATGGCATTCTGTCGTTAAACGAATAATTCTCGGAGCTTTATATTTCAGACTATACTTCCACTACATAACATAACAACTGTAAATAACACTCACAGACACTTTACTATGTTTCCCTAACTGTATATTAAAAGGCGAAAGGCAATAAGAATCCGCGTCCCCGGATGGGGGAAATTAATTCCTTGCATAGAAGAGTTTACTAATATGCATCTTTACCAAGAGTAAAAGCGCGATCAAATGATACATCATGTTCGTATTCCAATTTGGATTCAATTTAATCACATGATTTGAATTCTAGAAAATATGTAAATTTTGTAGGTAAAGTTTAATTAGTTTTTAGAAGAATTTGAAATTCATGGGATTTTAATTAGTGTGTAATGACTAGGGCTAGGACAACAGCATATTCTTCACATTTTTTTACTCTCGTGGATATCCGTTGATATCTTATATGCTTTTACATAGAGTGATGTGGTTCTCGGTTGATTAACTGTGTCTAACTGTGTCGATTATATACTCGAGAGTCAAAACAATGATAGGAATATTCTGTTGGCATAGCCCTCCAAATGACTACGGATCAAATTCAACGCCAATCCGTCGTGTTTTTTCTTACTAAATAGAAGGTTGTACCTATATTTTTTCACTTCAAACCCTTTAAAATACTCCCTATGAATTGTAAGTTTACGAACATTATCAATTAATATCTCATAAGTACTTAATTATTTGAAACTGGAATAATCTTAATTTTAAAGAAATCTCTATTGGCTTCTTTGCATAAAACTATATTAAATTAAATATAACCCATATTATCTTACTTTACCTCTAGTATCTGTGCTCCCAAAATCATAATGATCGGCAAACTAATTTAAAGGCGAATCTTTCGAAATAAATATATAAATATATTATTAAAAATATAAAATGAATATATAAACTGTTTTAAAAAAATGAGAAAAGAAAATCGAGATTAAAAAACTCAATCTATTTTTTACGAAATCTTTGAGATTTTTTTTTTCTTTTTTTATAATTGAAATATATCTTATTAATTTCGGACTTTAGAAAATCCATCATCTGAGACGGAGGAGACAATTTTTGTTGTTTTTGTTGTTGTTGTTGTTGTTCCTCCATTAGTTCAATATCTGTGGTTTCGCGTTGGTATTTCGAGGATATATGCTGGTGTTGTCATTCGCAGGGGGGGGAGAGATCTCTTCAATCTGAACTGCTTAGGAGTGTGGTAATCTAGTGTTAATAAAATTGGTAGTAGCCCTTAAAAGCACCATTCATAAAATTATAACTATAAAATGAACAGATAAACTGTTTTAAAAACCACTTAAGATGCAAACATTTTGTTAAATCAAAAGAAAAGAAAGAAAGAAAAATCATTCGATTATTTCTTTTTTGGTTCTTACGACATCTCTCTCTCTTTCTCTCTCTCTCTCTCT
Organism: Euprymna scolopes; assembly: GCF_053919585.1. Classification (NCBI taxonomy): domain Eukaryota; kingdom Metazoa; phylum Mollusca; class Cephalopoda; order Sepiida; family Sepiolidae; genus Euprymna; species Euprymna scolopes. The sequence continues at coordinate 83,939,868 of NC_136510.1, forward strand.
CTCTCTCTCTCTCTCTCTCTCTCTCTCTCTCTCTCTCTCTCTCTCGTAATTGAAACGTGTCCTATTAATTTCGGACTTTAGAAAATCCATCATCAAAGACTGAACTGTCCTTTTCTTTTGTTGTTCTTTTATTCCACAAGTTGAATATTCGTGTCTTCGTGTTGGTATTTCAAAAATATGTGCTGGTGTTGTCCTTATGTCATCATGGATAAAAGAAATAAATCTAATTACTTTCGTTTTTTTTTTTTTTTTTGTTTTTTTTGCTTTTTCTCGTTTAATAAAATGTTTGCACTTTTAGGTTGTTTTTAAAACAGTTTATTTGTTCATTTTATATTTTCATTTTTATAAATAGTGCTTCAAGAGCGTCTGACAATTTTATATATTTTATTTATATATAAACATGTGTATATATTAACTCCATCCTGATGATGTCTCCTAAAATAGGGGCGAAACGTCGATTACCAATTATTTATTTTAGGTTTTCCTTTTTATTCGCATACCGTAAACTATGGTTTGTATTTTTTTCATATACATATATATATATATATATATATATATATATATATATATATATATATATATATATATATATAAACCTAACTTTATATAAATAGAGATTATGTTTGTAGTTATATGATTTAAAATTATAAATTACAGAAAACATCTGTTTTCTTTGCTCAAGTTTTCATATCCGCATTTTACGTCTACATATAGTTTGCAATCTAACATGGACTTTTAGATGTTTTCGAATAAAAAAAAATTACATGATCAAAATTCCTATCAATATATGTTTGGGCGTACAACCATCTGCTTCATTTGCAGGAATCTATGAAAAACTTCGCAAACAAACATTACCTGAGTATCAAGTGTGACAATATTGTTGGATCAAAAATGTTGATGTAAGACTTGAAATTTACTGAACGAAAAACTAAATCAAGTAAGAACAAAGAGAATTATAGATTCGATTGACATGTTAGCTATTTGACTTTGTAATCGGCACAGGTCATCTTAAGTCAACAGTGACGATTGATATTTTTCCCAGAATTTTGGAAAACTGGAGTAGATTCCAATTTTGGGGGGTCGGGGGAAAGAACCTTCAACATTTGATGTAGAGCGAATAAGAGAGAAACAAATGTAGTAATTTTATACTGTGAGAGAGGATAACCTCACACTCCTGAAATAACATATAGAGGGGGTGTAGAGAGGACCAAGCAGTGTCGGGTTGATTTCCTTAATTGTAATTAACTGCATTTTATAACCAAGTGACACCCAGCGAATAGAGATCGCTAAGAGACAGACCCTTGGATTTGGGTTGATATCGTCAAACTAATATCACTCAAAAATTGAGAATCGAGCCAGTTCAAAAATAAAAACACTTGAAATAAAAAAGGGCACTGAGAAGATTTTTTTCTATATAAATGCAGCATTACTCAGAATAATTACTTTAAAAAAAATAACCGTATTTATTATTTTTTTTTTTTTTTGCTGTGCTTAAAAGTGACCTGTTCTCTTCTGATGATCAACGCTGGACGTTTGTGTTCGGATCTTTGACAACATAGGTAATTTGAAAAGACGATTTCCATCAGAACGGCGACCTTTTTGCGAGCAGGTACCAAATAACTACCTGGAATCGCCAAAGTTGTGGATGTCACAGAGAGAAGGAGGAAGTGCATATTAAGGATATCTCATAAGTGTTTAATAATGACAAATAGTTTTCTCTAAAAATCCGAATAACTGCATATGTTCAATTATTTAGTAATTTCTGTCCCATTTATAACCTTTCACAATCTTTCTATCTCCTCGCATGAATTCGATGGCCACTTTTTATGGTACCTATCGTGGTTGATGACAATATATTTCCTGCCGAGGATAAATTCATACTAGAATTACATTCAAACGACCAGTGTCATGAAGTTATTGAAAATCTACCGGATCTTGAAGGTTCAATCAGTCTTTAATACGAGCGATACTAATAATACAAACACGACTTAATGTTTCGACTCGATCACAACTGGCGGAACGAAAGAACGACAATGCGTGTAAGTTATTCTTCAGTCAGTGTTTTGATATTTTAATAGACTGTGATACTCTCTGTCTGTTGATGGAAAACAATTTAAAGTTTGACTAAAATTAATAAACCAGTATAGACAAGCAAAGTAAGGGTTTTATACTATTGTTCTATTGTTTTTGTTAGTTTTAAAAGTATTTTGTATCGCTAAATCTATCCTCATAATAATTTTGTATGAAGTCCTTTTTTAGATGGCTAGTTACATTTACAAATTGACTTTAAAACTAATATATCTCACGTTAAATCTTTCTTCATCCTTCTTTTTCTCATATCGATATTTAACACTTCATCCGATATTTTTCTTGTAATTCCTTTGTGAAATGAATCTACTACATATTTTTCTAAATCTACTAAACAAAGAACTTTCATCCATTCTTTGAACGTGACCATACTTTTGTTCTACACCCATCATTCTTTACTGTTATAATGCAGTTTTCTTTTATGGTCATCACATCTAAATGTGTCTTTAAGAATCACATTACATTAATCCACCATTCCATAACATTTTTTCATGCAACGCTTACGCCAAACCTCCGTATTTCCTCCATTGTCTTAAAACACGCTATGCGATATACAAATATCTGTGCGTGATGTTGCCAAGCTAATCAAAAACCTTCGTTACAGTAAAGCAACTTGTAATAATAGCATTCGAATTATAGTGATGAAAAAGCTTTAACCAGTACTAGCTCAAATCACATTTTACGTTCATTCGTAGACATTTGTTGCTGATGACACTACCATCTATAGCAACACTTCAAAGAGCGTAAAAGACCAAGATTTCTCTGATTCTTTCTCCTCTGATCTTAAGCACGTGGTGCAATGGGGAAAAGGTGGCTAGTTAATTTTAATGTATTTAAAACCAAGCTTCTATCTTTACAAGATCAACGCTCTGACCCCCTGTCTAGCATCAATTAAAATGAATAGCTCTCGTCTTGGGGAGGTTTCTTTGCTTTTACAAGCTTCTGGGTCTGATCTTTTTTTCCTGATCTCAGCTAGAACACGTATTTAATATATGCCAAGGTCGATTGCAAAATAGTGAGATAATTTTATCGCTGCTCACTGCTGATGCAATTCTCTACTTGTATAAGAGCTAAGTACATCCTAGGATGGAGTCATGTTGCCTTTCAAGTTGACTACAATAGTGTCGTCTTCAAGTACAGCGAGAACAAGTTCTTGATGAACTGTCTCGTACGTAATCTAATTTACCAAATCCCCACTATGAACGATTCCTAGAATAGTGACCCATTGACTACCGTTTACTCATTAACCCTTATCCTCGATTGGTCTTCGGGCCTTGGTAAGTGGTGACTACTTTTGTAAAAAAAGAATTTCATATCAATACACAATCACTGATAGACTCTTCTTTTGATGCACTGATAGTTAATAATACCAGAAGTTCCTTGAACTTACTCCACCCCGCATTACCATAGCAATAAATGTTTCAATAATGATAAAGTAAAAGACTTTGTTCGAAATGCTATGCAGATTATCGAGTTTGACATTAAAACTCCGACGATCGATGAGATACACCTGAAGAAGGTCAGAGGCTACATCGGCCGGGATGTTATAATAATAACATTGTAGATGATAACATCAGTCTGAACAATTCAATTAATACATATTATGTATTGTTGTCAGCAAGTTTCTGCAATATAATACAGTTTTAAGAATTTGGCATTATTTTTATGTATTTTATCTCTACGATCTATTTCATTTCTGACTTTATTTGGTATCGCCTTCCGATATTAGACAATAAGCCGATAATGGATTGCGTAATAACAGCCGTCAATGGTAAATTAATGCTTATATACTAGATAACAACCCAGTCAGCATGTTAATATATGTACAAAATACTTCTCAAACTTTTGAACTGTATCTATCTTAAAAGATAGCGGACAAAAAAACATGAGTTATTCAAACATTATCGACATCTAAACCATACCTATTATTTATATCAAGGTTATTTTATATTTAAATAAATAACATATGCACGTAGTAATAGTATTAAAATGTTTATGTGTTTGCTGTTTCTTTATATAAGCGATGGTTTCAATAAAGCCTTCATCAGAGTGATGACTCTGGGTTCAGGCATGGTTTCGAAACCGAAGCATCATTAACAATATTCCAGAGCACTCAAACAGTATCTCACAATGATTTTGTTTGATTATCGTCACTTTGTGAGATTGTCATATCCACGCTAATGCATTTAGAACATGCCTTGTGTTTTTAATGGATTTTATTTGATCTAACAGAAAGGAACATTTATATTTTTACCCCGATCAGAAATGCAATTGTTTTCTGAGACATTGTAATTTGCATCATAAAAAAAATGCTAATAGCTTTTAAGATAATTTTCTTTTCCATAAACATATTTATATTCTGTATGTATTTACAATAACTCTACTAATTACACTACTTTTGTTATTAGTGAAAGCAGTTTAAAGTATGGCGTCGTATGATTCGATGTCAGTGTGTAAAAAATATTAAAAATTGAATTGAATGGAATCTAATTGAGAGTTTATAAAATCTCATCCAATTCCATTGGGTTTGCAAAGTTACTTAATGTAATTTAAGTCAATTTGTTATACAAAACTTTCTTTTTACGTGGAGATTATTAATTTTGATTCCAAGGTACAGTGATTCCGTTCAAGTTACTTTCTAATGCGTATTTCAACCTAAATATATGCACTTTGGCTAATGCATGCAGTTCTGAATGATTTCATGCTTTATAGTAATTAGATTATCTTTAGATATTAAAATTAAAGAGAAGCCAGTCATATTCCCTTAATTTTCCTGACGACTATTTGTTCTTATAATAAGTAGAGCAAGAAAATATTTCCTTAAATTTAAATTTTGTAAGTTGAGATGAAATATTATGAAACGCTGTCCTATTCGGGGAATTATAGAATTTGTTAAACTTGGCCTATAACGGAAATTTTTCATACTGAAAGATTTAGGGCGAAAATACATACATATATATATATATATATATATATATATATGTATAACTACTTCATTTACTCACATAAAATTAATATACGAAAGTATAAATTTATGCGTAAACTTTAAGTATTTACTTCAAAAGTGATCAATACGTAGGTAGAGCTAGTTAGTAAGTTATAAAATATATATGGCGATTAAGCTACACTGAATATTCTGCGTCTCATCCACTATAGGACTCTTCATGCTTATGCGCGAATTTTGTGGTTGTCTGTCGTTTTTATATACGCAACTTCTATTGAGATTTTAGTTAGCCAATCAGCTTTCTAGTATCCACTACGCTCTACCTATCAGCCAATGAACATGCACTTACTGGACAAAGGCCTATTTTATCTCTGGTTGACCTGTTCCTTTGTGTGTGCTCTATTTAGCCTGGATATTTAGTTTCTGGATCTGTTTTAAATTTAGGTTATGTTTTTTTATATTAGTTTATATATAAATATATATGTACATACATATATGCACATATATATACATATATATATGCATACATATATGTGTGATCGTTTATGTATATTCATGTTTATTTAATTTATTTATTTGTTTATTTTCTATTGTTTTTGTTAGTTTTAAAACTATTTTGTATCGCTATCCTAGAGTAAATTTTATCTTGTGAACATAGTTGTTCGCTATTTCTCTACAGCTTAATAGATGTTGGGGTTCTTTAAAGTACAGGATAGCAAATTTTTCATGAAGGCATAACCTACATGGGTCGTCTAGGTCCCTTCACATGGTAGCTAGTCTTATTATTTTCCATTCGACCACGGGCGAATGTCCGCTTTCCTGTAGTTCCCAGTATTTATTTGCTAGCGTTGTTTTCATACGGTGTTTTTTATTGTTGAATGTACTTTTGTGGCCTTTGTCCGATAAGTACATATATATATATATATATATATATATATATATATATATATATATATATATATATATATATATCAATTCTTTTTTGGTCTGATGAAGTGTTGTCCCTGAATTGGGACTCAACTGAAACATGTATGCAAATATGTAACCAATAATGTTTGCATAATAAACGGATTATATACCAGCTCTGTCCTGCATTGAGCACTCTTTAATAACCACATGGGTTTCACTGGATTTACCTCTGGGAAACTAACCTATAGAACCGGTATATATACACTGCATGTCAAATTATTTACGAGGTGACATTTTTTTACCAATTTCAGAAACTTACCGGTAGTTCCGTATCAAAAGCTTCGGAAACGTTGCCAATGCTGAGCTGCGCGTACTGCGATATTTTCGTACTGTTTCGCGCTATGTAAACAACTTGCCATCGTAATTGCTGAATCTACGGTATTTGAGATGTGTCAAATTATTAACAAGGCAGTTTGTTTCTTCAATAAAATGGGTCGTGAAGGTGGTCTGGGTAGTTCTTAAGAGAATACTATTACAGAACATAAATGTAAAAGATAGATAAAAAAATATTATGTAAAACTACCCTAGAAATGTCGAAAATGATAGGAAGGTTTCATCAAACTGTGAAGAACTTCATCAAGGGCCCTACAAAGGTACGTACGTGAGCTAATAAAGGTAAATCTAGGGTTGTTTCACGCCTTTCTCTACTCCAAATTAAACGTGAAGTTGTTAAGAACCTGAGCAGACAAGTCTTTGCACAAGCCGGATTGAAGAATGTCTTAAAAAGTACTCGATGTCGCCTTCTGAAAGAAAGTCTGTTAAGCCCGTGACAAAGCCTACATTAAAGCAAGACCACATATAAAACCGATTGAAATGGGCAGAGGACAACATGAAGACGAATTTTTCCAAAGTTTTGTTCACGGATGAAGTGCGTGTCGCTCTTGATGGCTCAAATCGCTGAAGCAAGGGACGGGTCTTAGATGGACGACACTGTCATCAGCGTTTAAGGTGCCAACAAGATGGTTATGGGATAATAATTTGTGTTAGGAATATCGGAGGTACTTTAGTTGACCCATGGAGAGTCCCAGAAGGCGTAAAAAATACATCAAATGCTTACATAGCTTTTCTGAAGGAGCACTTTGAACCATGGCTGAAGAAGCAAAGGTTGACGTTCAGAAGAACTATTATTTTATGCAGGAAAATGCTCCCTCGCATGCAGCAAACAAAAGCAAAGAGTATTTGCAACAACTGGGGTTCTCCAGGCTACGGAAGATGGAGTGGCCTGCGAATTCACCAGATTTTAACCCAACTGAGAACCTTTCGAGTATCATGAAGCGACGCCTCTATGCAAGTGGACGCCAATTTAAGAGCAAAGAAGAGTTGTGGGATGCTCTCTAAGAGGTATCGCGAGGAATAACTGTTGACGAAAGCACAAATTTGACTAATTCTGTGAACCAACGTCTTTTACAAGTCATTTATAAAAAAGGATCGCATACACCCTACTAATTATGTCAACGTAGAAATTGCTATGTAGTTATTGTGCTTTGGGCATTTTTCCTAGTTCATTTACTGTTTGAAAATTATTTCAATAAACAAGTTATGGATATATTGTGTTTTTTCTCAACCTCATTAATAACTTGACACACTGAAATCAAAAGATATTCCTATCTTCTGCCATAGTTTCGCTAATACTGCTTTAAATACTTTTATTTTCTGACTGGAGTTGCTGAATAGTATTGTAAGCACTTTCTCAAAGTTTCATGGATTTTTATTCACTCGTTCCTTAAATATTATAAATAATGTAAATTCGTTAGTAATTTGATAATACGCAGTGTATATATATATATATATATATATATATATATAACTTCAACTACAAAATGATGACTTTAATAGTATTATTATTAGTAGTAATAGTACTATTATTAATATTAGTATATTATTATCGTGTTTTATAGGATTTTTGCTTTATAAAAATAATCATTATTTTTTAATGAACAAATCAAGATGCGTATGCATTTTCATATAATCCTATTAACTCCTCTAATATTTAACAGGTAGTCATATGTACTGTTCACATTGAATTATCTCTCTGACCCATTTATGGGTGTTATATTTCCCGGTGCTACATTAAATGATAATGTGTCCTTTATAAACATAACATAATGTTTCCAAACATTGTTTCTAAAATAATTTTTAAATATGATCCATTTCCATACAAAGTATTGCATTCATACCTATTTGTAAACATATAAAATTGCAGTGTAATATTCTAATAGTGAGACTGAACGGTGTAAGAAAAACGTGACAGAACTAATTAATAGAGTAAAAGATTGTGAGATATTTTAAAACTTAAGATTAGCTACTTCACTGGACAAAAGAGGGAGAGGTCATCTTCTGTAATATAAATCTCACCTGTCTGTTTAAATGTATGTATGTATGTATGTATGTATGTCTAAATCTTTCGACAGAAGCGACGGACGGACGATATTGGTATCGTTTTGAAGCTCGACTCTCTGGACGATAAATATCGAAGAATTGGCCAATTCTTTCTCAATTGGGCACTTTTCTACAGGAAGGGGGCGCTTTTTTCGCCGATATTTTCGAAAGACATCTCCTCTTTTAGATTGACTAGCCTTAATTTAAACCTTCTTCACTTCCGGTCTGGCGATGGACGCAACGGCAAAGACGTCACGTTTTTTCACGTTGTTTTCCTCCTTCGCGGTACGGATTCGATCCTGCCTACTACTATTTTTTTTTTGGCTCAACATACCTCTAAACACCCGTACAACGCCGGGCACCCAGGCTAATTTAATTGAGATTCAGAAAATATTTAACGGAATTTCTACTATAGTGGTCTTTTTAAATGTTTCCTTGCGATTTGCCAATGTGCTGTCAAGATATATAACTAAGAGCAAAACATAAGTATATATTCTTGTTCTACACTTCTATTTCCGTTTTACTTCTATAAATGGACGTAAATTTAGTTGTTTTGTTCAAATGTAAACTGTGATTTAATTTCTTTTTTCAAGTGTCCTTCTCGCAGTCATTGCACAATTTTTTTTATATAGTTATACACTTTACTTTATTTAGGTGCGTTTTATTACTAGTCTGTTTAGTAGTTTCGCTATTTTTATTTTTTCGATTTTTGTTTCCCTGTTTTATTGTTCTTTTGTAGTGGTCGTATTCATGCTGTTGCGCTAATCAATTTCTCTTTTTTACGCATGTAGTTACTAGCTTCTTTTATCCTATTGCATAGGCAATCTGATATGCTTGAGTCATTTCACTGCAGATACTTAAGGGTGATCTGCATATTTTTTCTTCTTTCTGAAATAGAGTCTGACAACGACATCCTTCGGATGCAGGCCTTTTACGTGATAATTAGTTCCAAGATTTCTTTTATTGGGTTTCCCGATTTCTCTTCTTTTTCTTTAGTTAATGCGTATCGTATTATTTGTGTTGTCCACTTGTGCATTTCTGTTATAAGATTTCGGCAATATAATTTAGTTTCCAGATGTTCTTTTGATGTCTCCCTTTTTATTACCTATTTCATTTCCGTCTGTTTAATGGTGTCAGTTTCCAAGATGTAGCACAAAGGCCGAAAGGCCAGATACTCTCTAGAATATTCATTACTTAAACTCTCTATTGGGAAAGGGAAAAAAACGTGTTCGTGATAAATTAAAGCGCAAATGCCCAAGAACAATGTATTTCTATTCACATGTGCAATTTCTTTTAAAACGCGAGAATTGCGGCCATATTTAAAGATGGCCGGCATTAAAAAAAAACAAAAAGAATATACATGGGTTAGTAAAACCTTTGGCGGCTAAATTGTTAACGACACAGACTGAAAGCCAGTGTGTACTCGTTACGAATTTAGTTAGTTCCACAGAAAAACTTTTATAAATTCTACACCTTACCTTGTGTCTTCCTTTCTGGAGAGGAGATAAATAAATACTCAAATCTTCACATTAGTAGAACCAAGGCTGATATCGACATATTTTCAAACGTGAGATTGCTAGGCATCTTTAAGAATGGTTGACATCTATATAATATGCTCCTTGTTCTTTCCTTAGTATTTCTGTACGTTACGCTTTGAAAAAGTCAAATACATTTTTTTGAAGACCAAACTGCGTCAAAAGAACCACATTTCGCGAAATTTAACTATAAAAAGACTAAACTAAAACCCCTGGATAAGAATATGGGAGTGATCTCCCTTTGATATAGCCTCATTTTTTAATATCATTATAATAATAATCCATAACATAAATCTCACCTGTCTGTTTAAATGTGTGTATGTTTGTATGTCTGCCTAAAACGTTCGACAGGAGCGACGGATTATCACGGATTGCTATCGTTTTGCAACTGGACCCTTCCGATGATAAATATCGAAAAATTGGCTGAAAACATTGATTCTTTCCTCCTCAATGGGGCACTTTTCTACAAGGAGAGGTCGCTTTTTTTCGCTGATATTTTCGAAAGCCATCCCTTTTTTTCGATTGACTAGACTTAATTTAAACTTTTGCCACTTCCGGTTTGGCGATAGACGCAACGGCACAGACGTCACGTTTGTTTGTTTTTTTGGGGGGTCACGTTCTTTTACTCCTATTATATGATAAGTGTTGTAATGATGTGAGAAAGATACCAGTAGTAATGTCGCCGAGTAGCGGTTCTTCACTGAAGAAAGAAGTTAGCGAAACGTTACGCAAAAAAGGGAACAGTTTAAAGAAACAAAGCAAAAAATGACAAATATTGTTTGTCAAAAGACGCTGAACTGAAGAAGTAAATTAAAGATTGTCTATTACGATGTGATTTTATTATTTGTATTGAACTATGTAGCACAATATTACTTTCTGAGTATTAATTAGTATTTATTAATTTATCTCATCTTGCTCAATTCTATATTTAAAAAAATAAAACAATGGACGCTATTTTCATGGAAGTGTTTATAAACTCATATTTGTTGCGTGTTATTTGATTTTGTGTCGAAAATGTTAATTTTTTATTGTAATTGTGGAACATTTGTTGATCCTCATTCAATCGCGAGCAACGTCGAGTCTCCCTGTTAGTATACCATAAGAAATATTCAAGTAGAAATCGTGGTATTGATGAGTGCAGCAGCCAGATGTTTCCTGTACCAAGTTTCTACAGACCTCAAGTGAGTTGGGGATTTGGGCTTACCCCTTTTTCCAGGTAGTCTCTAAATCCTTAAAGATTTTAGCAACCTGAAGCTGAGGCTTGGTCTTGGAGCTCATTTCAATCTTTTGTCAATATACAATAAGCCAGGCCCTGTCGGTGGGGCATTAGAATACGCCGACTGCCTCCCTGCAGAGGGTAAAATTCTCTGAATGGGGGTCCTGGATATGACCTTAAACTATATCCAGTGGTGAGGCCCCAGCTTGTGGGCTTTGGGGAGTGTGGAACCACCCTTTAATTACCATTGCTCCCAGGTCCACTCTGACCCGGAGCGGTAGTACCTGTTAAGGTCCCAACTATGGGTTAAATAGAAACCGACGTGAAAACAACAAATATATTCTATTAAAAAAAAATTTCTTCAAAATCTTTAGATTCGGCATTAAATAATCCGGAAAGGGTTGATGTGCCGTAAAACAACCAACCAACCAACAATAAGCCAGTTATGTGTGTGCTTTTTTCTTCTTCTTTTTTCTTTTTTTTTTTTTGCTACACTAATAATATAAAATGGATGTGAAATGTATAAGAACATGCTCGATCTTAAACGAAACAAAAGATTTAATTAAAATTTAAATGAGGACATTCTGAATACTTGCATTTATCACACGCCAACCGCTAAACTAAGATAAAGCTATTAAAGTGTTAAGATAATGCAGCTCTTCATCTTATTTTTTTAGTCAACATTAAATCTGCCAAAGGCAGAAATAAACGCATAATCTACGTACACTAGTATAGCGAAATCCTGAACGATCTAAAGCCACTTTCTCTTCTACATAAAAGTCATTTTTTTGTATGTGTGTGCGTGAGTTCCATCCTCATAGGTTGCGAAACGACTGAGCCTATCTTTTACAAATTTCACACAAAAGTGTTCTTAGGTGTGTTTTGTGCAGAAATATTTTTACAAGAATCATAAATCGACAAAAAAAATGATCCTAAAAATAATCTTTCTTTCTTATAGAAAAAAAATAAGAAACAATTTATACAGAGAAATTATTTTATGTTACACCGGCAACGGAGATAATACAATCTCAATAAATTATTTTTTCTTAAAAAAAAAAAAAACAGTATTACTGAGATTTGGAAATATAACTCGGTGGTAGAGTATTTGACTACAGATCAAATGTTTCCTTGTTCAAATCCAGGTGTACCTCACCATTTTATTTTTTTCTTATTGATATACGATGAAGGCAAAATCATTTCTTCGCTTACATGTTTTAAAACTAAATATTAATAATTAATAAGTCACTTTCCAGGGCATCCATCGTCAAGCCCAAATAACAGCTGACGTTATATTGTAAACAAGCACAGGCGGAATTTGATGAACGACATTATGATAATTATTTATTTATTTATTTATTTTGCGAATTAGCCCAGAGGCAAATTATTCTTCGTAATATAAAATATTCAACAGAAGATTGATCTCATAATAATGCACAGGCAACCTGCATAAATTAAAATGTCATGTTTAAGCGTATTGCACGACCGGACAACGCCAGGCGTCAAGCTAGTAAATATATATATATATATATATATATATATATATATATATATGTGTGTGTGTGTGTGTGTGTGTGTGTGTGTGTGTGTGTGTGTGTGTGTGTGTGTGTTTATAAATAAATATGTATACATATTTGTATAATCAATGCCCTCTTTCTCTCTCTTAAAATACATATATACTCGTACTTTGCATTAATATATATATATATATATATATATATATATATATATATATATATGCGAGGCTCACTGCTTGTTTATAAATAATCAGTTTGAGCACTATAAAAGTGGTGGGCGCATGTTTGTTTAAAATAGACATTTGGCGAGGTTATTCGCGGGCACTGCTCCCGTGGGTTGATGGGCAGAACTGCTGACTGTCTACGTGATGCTTCTAGGTTCAATTCTTGGCATGGGAGAGTTGCTAGTCTAGCAGCACTGATTAGTTGTGATACAGCAAAACAGTACTGTATGATGACTACAAATATATATATTTTCTTGAAAAAGGATTTCGGCCTCAACAGAAAGATGTTCAACAAAATGTTTAACCATAAAATTTACCAAAAACTATTAATATTAAACTATAAAAAGAAAGATACTAGAATTTAAGCAAAAAAATTTTATTTCAACTCAATCAGATGTGCCTTATGCACTAATAAAAATGCAATTGGCATTTTGTTGAACTTTTTAAGATTTTAAATATTTATAAATTTTCTCATTATAAAAAACGATTATTATATTGATTATAATTTTTTGACAGAAGAAATAAAATGAATATAAAACATTAGAAGAACAATGCAAAATTATCCAATTATATCAATAAATATTAGTAAATTGTGTAAATAAATCTTGAAAAAAATGATTATTTAGTAAATTGATTTTAATTTATTGTTCATTTAAAAAAATATTCAAATATTTAAAATCACTTAATTGTCAGCACATTTTTTCATTATCAAAAAAGATTATTGGATTATTTTTAATTTGCAAAATAAAAACCGGCAATGAAAAAATCGTAAATCAGCAAAAATTAATAAATTGTTTCATTATAAAAAAATATTTATATACTACAGATATAATCTATGTTTAATTAATTTTAATCAAGTAAAACAAATGTTTTCTTATCAATAGCATTGAAATAAAACAATCGTTTTTATTATGATAAAATGTAATGAATTCGCTGATTCTGGATGTTTTAACTGTACTTCTATCTTTCCAAATTAAAATTAATCTAATAAATGTATTATTATGACAAACTTTATTGATAATTTAGTGACTTTAGATTTTTCTTATGATTTAAAAATTTGTCTTCTAATGTTTTTTATGCAATTCATTTTATTTCTTCTGTCAAAAAATTATAATCAATATAATAATCGTTTTTTATAATGAGAAAATTTATAAATATTTAAAATCTTAAAAAGTTCAACAAAATGCCAATTGCATTTTTATTAGTGCATAAGGCACATCTGATTGAGTTGAAATAAAATATTTTTTGCTTAAATTCTAGTATCTTTCTTTTTATAGTTTAATATTAATAGTTTTTGGTAAATCTTATGGTTAAACATTTTGTTGAACATCTTTCTGTTGAGGCCGAAATCCTTTTTCAAGAAAATACCTAACTTTTTAAAATTCTATTCATCAACAACATAAGCAACAATAAAAATAATAGAATTATATTTATTAATTAATAGAACATGCTAATGACCACAGGAAAAGTATTACATAAAAAAAATTTACAGAAATTTTTTTAAAATTCTGAATTTAAGTGATTCATAAAAGTGCTATCGTTCGCCTGCAGGGATACAGTTATAGCCCCATACCACGCTGATTGGGAGGTTAGCACTCAAGTTTTTGCTATTTCGATTGGATATATGGTCTGATTTTTCTCAATTATTTGTTTCTTTTATATTTTTCCAAAGAAATGCCAATATTGATGGACGACATTTTGGAATGAAAATTAAAATTATATGAAATATTGGTGTCACTGATAATATTTCACTTGTTATTATTCTAAATAATGCAAGTAAAATGCCCAAATCGACTTTCATAAAAGTGAAGAATATCTGGTTTTACAATGAAATTTCTGCAAAAAAAAATTTATTGAAATATATAATTTCGGAATTAATTCATTGAGGATCGTAATTTTAAAATAAAAATCTATTTGTTTGAACACACACATATTCCATTGCAGTAGAAAACATTCTAGTGGCTTTTTCAAAATGCTCAGTATTTTGTTGACAATATTTGCGAATTGAAGAGTCAGTTTTGAGATAAATTTTGAATTGCTTGAGTGTAAATAAAATTGTTGTTTTTTTAACTCTAGTATCTTCCTTTTTAGAGTGTAATATTGATCAATAGTTTTCAGTAAAATAATTTTCCTGTTAAAATTTTATAGTACATTTATCTCTTGAAGCAGAAATCTTGTCTCCAGTTTAGTTATGATTCATAACAGTGCTATTGTTCGCCTGCAGAGTTACAGTTACAGCCCCATGCCATGCCTAGGTGATGGTTGAATTTTAAAAGCGAAAACCACCACTATTTATTTCTATTGAATGTATGACCTTGTTTTTATCAAATGTTTGCTTCCTTTATATTTTTTCAAAAAAAATGCCAACAATATTGGACATTTTGGAAGGAAAATTGACATTACTAGAAAAGTTAGTGTCACTGACAATATTCCACTTATTATTATTTCTAACAATGCAAGTATAATGCCTAAAATCGACTCTATTCAAAGTGTGCAGAATAGCTGTTTTTACTTTGAAATTTGTTCCAAAAATATTTTGTTTTTTTGTACTGAAATTCATAATTTCAGCATTAATTCGCCGAGGATTATAATTTTCAAACATAAATCTATTTATTTGAACACACAAATATTTCATTGCAGTAGGAAACGTTCTAGTGACATTTTCCAAGTGCTCAGTATTTTGCTGACATTTGATACAATGTTTGAGCACTGAAGCATCAGTTTTGAGCAAACTTTTAAATTGCTGTCGACCATCAGTAGGATGAAGTTGAATAACTAATCTCTGTGGTATTCCAGCAATCTGCAAGGTTTGGAACCCACAGCCAACTTTAAAGGTGCAATTACATTCACTATCTTGTAGTCTTTGGCAGTTTTGTTTGTGTATTCTAAGACATTTCATCACTTTACTTTCTTCAAAAGTGAATAATTGTTTGGCACTGTCAGGGCACTTGTTTATCAAAGATTCCCAAAATGCAATAGCACATTCTTGTTGGCCACTATTAAAAACGCCTCCGATTGATTCTCTAAGATCAGCAACACTGTGAGTGCCAGGGACAAGCAATCTTTTTAATTGCTGAATTGGCAAATCAATGTTTGGAATGCTTTTAATGATGTTAGACAACAAAGGAAGGTGGTAAATTTTCTGAACAATACTGTTAGCAAAACAAGCATTTCTTTCATTGATCAATTTGAGGTCCAAATTATTTTGAGAAATTGAATTGTCTATTTTCAGCCATTTTCTATTTGGACTATTATGTTTTTGCTTCAAATCATGATCTATAACGATTGTTTTTTTTCGTTTATAAGTCTGTTTGTACAATGACAAACTTTGAGGCTTAACAGAACAAGGAGGAAGCGGTGGCAAATCAACCCTGTCTCTTTTGGCCCTCAATCTATTATATTCAGTCCATGCACTTTTGTTACACATGGTCAATTTATGAGGGTCAAGGTCGATCAAATAGACATTGCACAGCTTTCTAGCACGTGACAAAGCTACATAGGCCATTCCATCTGAAAAGACATCAGATCCCAAGTCAACAATGATACCATCGACTGAAATACCTTGGGTTTTGTGGACAGTTAAAGCATAGCTGAGTGACAAAGGTATTTGAGATCTAGTCACAAAGAGGCCACGAGAAAGTTCATAGTCAGCTTGCACAAATTCAACATTGACTGCATGATCCATATGATCAAATTTTACAGTCACAGCAACAACTTTGCCATCTTTCATTTGTATTTCAGTGACTGTACCCATTGTACCATTGCAAAGTCCTTTTTCGATATCAATATTCCGACGCAACATGCATCTAGCACCAATTCCAATTTTAAGCACAGTTTCAAGTCCAGCTGTGTCAGAAATCTTTTTAAGTTTAGAAGTTTTTGGTGTCTGTTTTGATTTTTTTTTTGTTACGGTTTTTTGTCTTAAGTTGGAATCAGTTGCTGAAATTTCAATGATATGAATATTATTTTTTTTCAACATTTTATAATTCACTTCCTCAGCAGATTCATTTGTGGGTACAATGCAAATAATATGCATTTTCTTTTGCAAATTTTGCAAAAGATCAGTAACTTGATCAATATTTGCTTTTTGTTTAGGATTGATTCGATGCCTTTTCAAGATCTCAATATCCTGATCAGTTGGTGACCCAAGTCTAATTCTGTTAAGAATATTAACAAAGTTTTCATTGTCATCTTTTTGTCGCATATTTATGGTCAATTCATCATAATCGAAATATGACCACAAATTTATACCAGCAATTCCCAAATTTGATGTTCTAGCATCTTGAATAGATATTTTGGAAAATACAGGTTTTTCATTAACAGGTGGAAGCTGGAATAAATCACCAAATGCAACAATTGACATGTTTGCAAATGGATACACTTGTTTCCTAATATCACCAAAAACATCTTGCAAACGTTGGTGAATAAATGCTAATTGCAAGTGACTAACCATGCTTATTTCATCAATAATGAATAATCTCACATATCCAAGCATGGTTCTCAAACTTTTTATTTTATCCTTTGATAATGGTTCATATTTAGGTGTAGAACCATGCTGCACATTTAGTTGAAAGACTCTATGGCATGTAGATCCTTTCAAAATGTAAGCACTGACACCAGTAGGAGCACAAATAACTACACTGGGTCCATTGATGGCAGGATATGTGAGAGTAATTTTATCTGCCAGTGCATTGATCAGAAAAGATTTGCCCACACCCCCAAAACCACTAATAAATTTGAGAATTTGTGGACAATCGTCACAATTGCACCTGTGAATAGGGTTTTCCTCATTCCAATGAAGATTTTGTTGCTCAAGTTTGGAAATAATTTCATTATAAATTTCTTTTTGAATGAAATTCAATTTTTGCTCATTTTCTAAAACTTGAGCTTCAGTGACATGTCTGATTTGAGGCATATTTAAATCAGCTTCATTTTTATCTGCCTCTTTAGCCATATTAGGATCGCAATCAATTTGATCATCATCAGCGTTATTTTCATTTTCATAATTTTTAGATTTTTGCTCTATTTTTTTGCTTATTTCAATAGCATCTTTAATTTTTTTCTTAATACTTTCATAATTTGTCATTTCAGACAAATATGGAGCATTTTGATAAAATGATTGCTCATATGATTTACAGCCATCAAGTAAATCAATTTCTTCTTGGCGCCAAGGTTTGAACAGCATCAACAAATTGTGATAATATCGTTCTTTTGTTTCAGAAGTCAATCTCACATTTGGCGTCTTTATAGCTTTTTCTTTCACTTTTTTTAAAAAGCCATGATTATTTCGCAGCTTCAATGAAACTTTCTCATCATCATTTGTGGAAGCATTCATTGTTCTTTCATAGTTTCTCGCAACATAGTACAAACTTTTATTTTCCATAGAATCAGGTCTATTCGGGTACCATGTTTCAACCATATTGCCATAATACAAATCTGTAGAATCAGGCTGCATTTGATCCAATTCTTCTTGTGGCAAAAATCTGCGGGTTCTATATTCAGGTATATCAGCACCGACCCACATTACAGTTGCAGAAGCTCCAAACAAGTGATGTCCCAACAGCTTATCAGCAACTTCATAAGCTCCTGAATCTCTTTTGGACAATGTATAAAGACCAGCGCTTTTGCATTTACCATAAAATGATTTTGATTGGTCCAATGACCACACACCTTCAGTCTCAGATGTTTCATATTTAGTCTGATAGCTGGTGATGTAATGGTTCAGAATCATTGAATTGTCAGAAATGTACTGCAAGTCAATATTAGACTCCCACATCATCAAAATAGCTGGGTTGTAAGCATTAATGTACTGCTCTTGTGAGCTTCTATTCAAATTATACAAATACTGAACAGTAGCCCCCCCCCTCTCTGTCTGTCTGTCTGTCTCTCTGTCTCTCTCCCTCTCTCTCTCTGTCGCTGTTATTATGGTAGTACGAATAGTGGTTTGTTTATATTATAGTGGAAAACTCTTATGAAACTAAAATCCGGCAATTTTTATTTTTTTAATAACGGTATTAGTATCAAAATATCTGAAAATGATATCTTAAACTAAACAGAAGAATGTCAAGGTAATTATTGTACTATTTCAGAAAATGTTCAATAAGTATGTCTCAAGTAAATTAATTTATTATTTTTTCCACCGGTACCCTACGTTGGATTACTCAATAGTAGTCTCGAAGTAATTTTTTAGTCTCGCAAGTAACATTTATCGTCTGCTAATGCGTTATTAATCGGTGACTTTTTGGTGGGCGTTGTTGAGCAAGAATAAAAATATGAGATTTAAACTGTTGGGGCATTTTTGACAACTTCTGTGCCCTTGGGGGCGAAATGGGAAGTTTAGAAAACATTTTTTTTTACTATGTAAATCTATATAATGATTATTGTCGTAATATTACTTCTTGTTAATTTTGTACTTAGGTAAAAATGTGCTTCTGCATTTATGTTACCGTTGTTACACGAGTATTTGTTACACCCTTATAGTAAAAATGTTGGTGATCATGCACTTATTGTACCTATTTACTATGCCTCCCCACGGGACAGAGTTAGACACCAGGGTCGTTTTTTAACGCGGAGAAAAGGTACAAAAATAAAAATTGTCTCAGTCGTGACAGATTTCTCCTCCACCGAAAGAGAACATGAAATGGAAGTGCAGCATCTGAAGAACAGATGCACTAATTGTAACACACTATTATTTTCTTAATAATGAGGTTAGGACATTACGTCGTCGCCGGCAAACTTGCGAAGAAACGATAAGAAATATCGAAAGACAAAAACTGGCTGTAACATATTCTTGCATTATTTACAAAAAGTTGTAAATAATGCAAGAAAATGTTACAGCCAGTTACAAAATTAAAAATGATAATATATTCATAATATATTCTTGACAGGCCACAAAATCACCGCAATACCACATTTACTCCGGGGAGGGGGGAGGGTCCTACGTTAGTCCCAGGAATTTGTATAAACAAAGTTTAACCAATTACGCATAACTATAAAAGAAAGTAAGAATTTTATTGACACAGCATTTGTAAACAAACAACAAAAAAGTTGTAAATAATGCAAGAAAATGTTACAGCCAGTTAAAAAATTAAAAATGATAATAATATATTCATAATATTCTTGACAGGCCGCAAAATCACCGCAGGCGCAATACCACATTTACTCCAGGGTGGGGTCCTACATAAGTCCCAGGAATTTGTATAAACAAAGTTTTACCAATAACGCATAAATATAAAAGAAAGTAAGAATTTTATTGACACAGCATTTGTAAACAAACAAAAAAAAAAAAAATAGTACGCTTACCTGTTTTAAATAATGCAAGAAAATGTTTCATGTAAGGAACTGCAAAGTGCAACGCAGACATAAATAAACAACTTTACGGATGTGTGTTTGTTACAATTTAACGTCTGCTCATTCGGTAATAGTCGGTAATTTTCGGTGGGCGGTGGTGAGCATGGATGGAAATGCGGGATTTAAACTAAATTAATTTAGCAATGGTATTAATGTAACGGATAATCAAAAATAGGGGAAAAATCAGTTATGTAATATTTTACACAAATACTGAACAGTAGCCTCCCCCTCTCTGTCTGTCTGTCTGTCTCTCTGTCTCTCTCCCTCTCTCTCTCTCTCTCTCTCTGTCGCTGTTATTATGGTAGTACGAATAGTGGTTTGTTTATATTATAGTGGAAAACTCTTATGAAACTAAAATCCGGCAATTTTTATTTTTTTAATAACGGTATTAGTATCAAAATATCTGAAAATGATATCTTAAACTAAACAGAAGAATGTCAAGGTAATTATTGTACTATTTCAGAAAATGTTCAATAAGTATGTCTCAAGTAAATTAATTTATTATTTTTTCCACCGGTACCCTACGTTGGATTACTCAATAGTAGTCTCGAAGTAACATTTTGTTTTGTCTCGCAGTTACTTGCGAGACTAATATATATGTTTGTGTGTGTGTGTGTTAATGGCGTGTGTAATGACATTTCTAAACCTATATACTCAACGAATTTTTAATCTACAGACTTGAAATTTGGTATGTCGTGTATTTAGACATGTGGAAAACTTTTTAAATGGATTTCATTCGGAAAAAAGGATTGCTAAAAAGGATTGCTAAAAAGGTCAAAATTGAAAATTAGTACGTGGAAGTGATCGGATTTTCATCTGTTTGTAAACTACCTCACCAATGCACAGCTGTGATTGGTGCACATAAATTATTACTCATATTAACGATAAGTAGGTTGGAAAACACTTTTTAAAGACGTGTCAAAATGGCCTAATGGTTATCGTACTTGACTCACTTGATTTTCATCACGAGTATTCTTTTTTATTTATAAGAAGTGAACTGTTTTTAAAAATATATATATATATATATATATATATATATATATATATATATATATATATATAACTACTTCATTTACTACCATAAAATTAATATACGAAAGTATAAATTTATGCGTAAACTTTAAGTATTTATTTCAAAAGTGCTCAATACGTAGGTAGGGCTAGTTAGTAAGTTATAAAATATATATGGCGATTAAGCTACACTGA
Organism: Euprymna scolopes; assembly: GCF_053919585.1. NCBI lineage: Eukaryota > Metazoa > Mollusca > Cephalopoda > Sepiida > Sepiolidae > Euprymna > Euprymna scolopes. The sequence continues at coordinate 83,961,293 of NC_136510.1, forward strand.
ATATTCCGCGTTTCATCCACTCTAAGCCTGAAGAGTCCTAGAGTGGATAAAACGCGGAATATTCAGTGTAGCTTAATCGCCATATATATTTTATAACTTACTATATATATATATATATATATATATATATATATATATATATATATATATATATATATATATATATATATATGTATATACTCTCGTACAGCCCAAACCACAGGCTCGATCATGATCAAACCTGGCAAGATTATGCTCCTCATTCAGGGATGGTGCACAAGGTTAAGATCAAAGGTCAAGATCATAGCCTACGTTTATATACTCTCCGACCGATCATGACCAAACTTGATATGATGATGGGATATTGCACGCCATTTTTTATAGTAAATGTAAATGTTAAGATTAGGACTCGTGGGTACGCGAGCGTACAGCAAAGTCCCGTGCAAATTGCGGGTATCTTTGCTAGAATATATATATATATATATATATATATATATATATATATATATATATATATATATATATATATATATTAGCAAATCTATTCTTTGCACGGGACTTTGAAGAACACCTGTATACCCATTTTGTGGACACCCTTGCAGAAAGTGAATGTTGTAAGAGCAACTATTCTCCTGAAGTGACTGCAATCCAACCATGAACTTTAAAACAAATAGATTATATCCATGTTGACATTTATATTGTTACACATAAAATATGAAACAATTACAAATATCACAACGATTAACATTTGTTTAATTGGTTGAGGAGGGTGATCTACTTAAATTGACAAAAAAATTGACCGGCGACATAGTGGCAGCTTCGGGATGGGCACGAACTTCAACGGTGTGAACCATCCTTAGGTGGGGAGTTTATAAATGGCCGCACTGAATATGATCTTAATATTTGACTTTAACTTTGAAAATAGGGTGAACAATCTTTAGGTAAGTGGCCATCATCATGCCAAGTTTAGCCATGATCGATCCAGTTGTGTGAGCTATAAGAGAGTATATATACATAGGATATGACCTTGGCCTTTCATCTTAACTTTAGAACAATGGTTTGCACCAATCCTAGGTGGGGGACTATTACCATCCCTGGGTCAGTCATGATCGATCCAGTGGTGTGGGTTATAAGAAAGTATATATATATATATATATATATATATATATATATATATATATAGTAATTTATAAAATATATATGGCGATTAAGCTACACTGAATATTCTGCGTTTCGTCCAACTATAGGATTCGTCAGTCTTATGCGCGAATTCTGTCGTTGCTTCTTGTTTTTATATATGTTGAGGATTTCTAGTTGGCCAATCATCTTTCTAGTCTCCACCGCGCCCCTTCCTATCAGCCAATGGGCATGCATTTTATCAAACAAAGGATCTGTTTTAGAACTAGGTTAGTGGTTTTAGGTGGCCGTTCTCCTTTTCTTTTCTTTTTTATACATATAAATATACCTATGTGTACACAATAATGCACATATATATACATATATACATATATATATATATACATATATGTGTGTGATCGTTTATGTATATTCATGTTTATTTAATTTATTTATTTGTTTGTTTTCTATTGTTATTGTTAGTTTTAGAGCTATTTTGTATCGCTATCCTAGAGTAAGTTTTATTTTGTGAACACAGTTGTTTGCTATTTCCCGCCTACAGTTTAATAGATTTTGAGGTTCTTTAAAGTACAGGATAGAAAATTTTTCATGAAGGCATAATTTACATGGGTCGTCTAAACGTTATTATTTTCCATTCGACTACCGGCGAATGTCCGCTTTCTTTGAGTTCCCAGTATTTATTCGCTAGTGTTGTTTTTATACGGTGTTTTTTAATGTAGCTTAATCGCCATATATATTTTATAAATTACTAACTAGCTCTACCTACGTATTGAGCACTTTTGAAGTAAATACTTAAAGTTTACGCATAAATCTATACTTTCGTATATTAAATTTATGTGAATAAATGAAGTAGTTATATATATATATATATATATATATATATATATATATATATATATATATATATATATACGTAGGCTATGACCTTGAACTTTGACCTCAACTTTGGAAATGATGTGCACCATCTCTGGGTGTGGGACTATCATCATGCCAGTTCACTTCTGTGGCGTGGGCTGTACAAGAGGTGTACGTACAGTCACGCACACACACACGAGCGCTACTAGTTTATATCTATCCATGTGTGTGCGTGTGCGTGTGTGTGTGTGTGTGTGTGTGTGTATGTGTGTGTGTGTGTGTGTGTGTGTGTGTGTGTGTGTGTTTGTGTGTGTGTGTGTGTGTGTGTGTGTGTGTGTGACTACTTCATTTAATCCCATAAAATATATGACAGTATAATTTTAATTTAATCACATAAAATATACGACAGTATAATTTTATGCGTAAACTTCAAGTATTTACTTCAACAGTGCTCAATATATAGATAGAGCTATAAAACAGTGCTCAATACATAGAGGTATAAAAATATATATGGCAATTAAGCTAAACAGAATATTCCGCGTTTCATCCACGCTAGGATTCGTCAGGCTTATGCTTGTGGTTGTCTCGCGTTTTTATATAAGCACATTCTATTGAGTTTTTAGTTAGTCAATCAGCTTCCTAGTTTCCACCGCGCCCCTCATAATCAGCCAACACTCGCACACATACATATACACCCACATATACATATACACACATATACGTATACACACATATACAAATCTCCATGCACCCATATATACATATACATACATACACATATGCATACATATATATATATATATATATATATATATATATATATAAAGCTTCTTTCTTAGAACTGCACGCCTGTGGAATTCTGTTCCGTCTGCCTGCTTCCCACCTGACTACAACTTGGATGCCTTCAAGTCCAACGTTAACAAATTCTTAATGAACCGCCCCCTTAAGTAAACACTTCATCAAATCTCCACACTAACGTAATGTACTTGCAATAACCCTTATCCCTGAGTGGTTCCGGGCCTTGATAAGTGGTGACCACTGTGTAAAAAAAAATACTCTGCCACATTCAATGAAAGAAAACCTCTCCAGACTAAATCAACACTTGCCTACATAGAAGAGACTCTATATGAAAAAATTGAACAAATAGTTGGTTACAACACTAAAAACTATTTATAGAATCTTGGAAAAGTGAAGGAATTAAGGTTTTTAGTCAGTCCTTCGATATTTGGCGTCCGAAGGGTCGTGATTTAAAACGATACTGATCTTGTGAAAATCGGTCGCCTCTGTCGAAGGTTTTAGGCAGACATACAAACATACTTACACACATGCATACATGCATTTAAACAGACAGCTGAGATTTATATTATAGATTACTTAAGAGAACATTTAGCATATCGCACGTAAACTTGAAAAAAATCACGCTTGTAATGCCAACTTATCTGAATAATTCAAGCATGTTTTAACATTTTAAGCATGTTTTAACATTTTAAGTATGTTTTAACATTTTAAGTATGTTTTAACATTTTAAGCATGTTTTAACATTTTAAGTATGTTTTAACCTTTTAAGTATGTTTTAACATTTTAAGTATGTTTTAACATTTTAAGCATGTTTTAACATTTCAAGCATGTTTTAACAGTTCAATCATGTTTTAACATTTTAAGTATGTTTTAATATTTTAAGTATGTTTTAACATTTCAAGCATGTTTTAACATTTCAAGCATGTTTTATCATTTTAAGTATTTTTGAATATTTTAAGCATGTTTTACCATTTCAAGCATGCTTAAACATTATAAGTATGTTTTAACATTTTAAGCATGTTTTAACATTTTAAGAATGTTTTAACATTTCAAGTATGTTTTAACATTTCAAGCATGTTTTAACATTTTAAGCATGTTTAAACATTTCAAACATGTTTTAAAATTTTAAGTATGTTTTAACATTTCAAGCATGTTTTAACATTTTAAGCATGTTTTAACATTTTAAGTATGTTTTAACATTTTGAGCATGTTTTAACATTTCAAGCATGTTTTAACATTTCAAGCATGTTTTAACATTTTAAGCATGTTTTAACATTTCCAGTATGTTTTAACATTTTAAGCATGTTTTAACATTTCAAGTATGTTTTAACATTTTAAGTATGTTTTAACATTTCCAGTATGTTTTAACATTTTAAGCATGTTTTAACATTTCAAGCATGTTTTAACATTTCAAGTATATTTTAACATTGAAGCATGTTTTAACATTTCAAGCATGTTTTAACATTTAAAGCATGTTTTAACATTTTGAGCATGTTTTAACATTTCAAGTATGTTTTAACATTTCAAGCATGTTTTAACATTTTAAATATGTTTTTACATTTTAAGCATGTTTTAACATTTCAAGCATGTTTAAACATTTCAAGTATGTTTTAACATTTTAAGCATGTTTTAACATTTTAAGCATGTTTTAACATTTTAAGTATGTTTTAACATTGTAAGTATGTTTTAACATGTCAAGCATGTTTAAACATTTCCAGTATGTTTTAACATTTCAAGTATGTTTTAACATTTCAAGCATGTTTTAACATTTTAAGTATGTTTTAACATTTCAAGCATGTTTTAACATTTAAAACATGTTTTAAAATTTCAAGTATGTTTTAACATTTTAAGCATGTTTTAACATTTTAAGCATGTTTTAAAATTTAAAGCATGTTTTAACATTTAAGTATGTTTTAACATGTCAAGTATGTTTTAACATTTCAAGCATGTTTTAACATTTTAAGTATGTTTATCATTTTAAGTATGTTTTAACATTTCAAGTATGTTTTAATATTTTAAGTATGTTTTTACATTTCAAGTATGTTTTAACATTTTAAGCATGTTTTAACATTTTAAGCATGTTTTAACATTTCAAGTATTTTTTAACATTTTAAGTATGTTTTAACATGTCTAGCATGTTTTAACATTTCAAGCATGTTTAAACATTTAAAGTATGTTTTAACATTTTAAGTATGTTTTAACATTTCAAGTATGTTTTAATATTTTAAGTATGTTTTAACATTTTAAGTATGTTTATCATTTTAAGTATGTTTTAACATTTCAAGTATGTTTTAACATTTTAAGTATGTTTTAACATTTCAAGCATGTTTTAACATTTTTAGTATGTTTTAACAGTTCAAGCATGTTTTAAAATTTCAAGCATGTTTTAACATTTTAAGTATGTTTTAACATTTCAAGTATGTTTTAACATTTTAAGTATGTACTAACATTTTAAGCACGTTTTAACATTTCAAGCATGTTTTAACATTTCAAGCATGTTTTAACATTTCAAGCATGTTTTAACATTTCCAGTATGTTTTAACATTTCAAGCATGTTTGAACATTTCAAGTATGTTTTAACATTTTAAGCATGTTTTAACATTTCCAGTATGTTTTAACATTTTAAGCATGTTTTAACATTTCAAGCATGTTTTAACATTTCAAGTATGTTTTAACACTGAAGCATGTTTTAACATTTCTAGCATGTTTTAACATTTCAAGTATGTTTTTACATTTTGAGCATGTTTTAACATTTCAAGTATGTTTTAACATTTCAAGCATGTTTTAACATTTAAAATATGTTTTTACATTTTAAGCATGTTTTAACATTTCAAGCATGTTTTAACATTTCAAGTATGTTTTAACATTTTAAGCATGTTTTACCATTTTAAGCATGTTTTAACATTTTAAGTATGTTTTAACATTGTAAGTATATTTTAACATGTCAAGCATGTTTTAACATTTCAAGTATGTTTTAACATTTCAAGTATGTTTTAACATTTCAAGCATGTTTTAACATTTTAAGTATGTTTTAACATTTCAAGCATGTTTTAACATTTAAAGCATGTTTTAAAATTTCAAGTATGTTTTAACATTTTAAGCATGTTTTAACATTTTAAGCATGTTTTAACATTTAAAGCATGTTTTAACATTTTAAGTATGTTTTAACATGTCAAGTATGTTTTAACATTTCAAGCATGTTTTAACATTTTAAGTATGTTTTAACATTTTAAGTATGTTTATCATTTAAGTATGTTTTAACATTTCAAGTATGTTTTAATATTTTAAGTATGTTTTAACATTTCAAGTATGTTTTAACATTTTAAGTATGTTTTAACATTTTAAGCATGTTTTAACATTTAAAGTATTTTTTAACATTTTAAGTATGTTTTAACATGTCAAGCATGTTTTAACATTTCAAGCATGTTTAAACATTTTAAGTATGTTTTAACATTTTAAGTATGTTTATCATTTTAAGTATGTTTTAACATTTCAAGTATGTTTTAATATTTTAAGTAGTTTTTAACATTTTAAGTATGTTTATCATTTTAAGTATGTTTTAACATTTCAAGTATGTTTTAACATTTTAAGTATGTTTTAACATTTTAAGTATGTTTTAACATTTTAAGTATGTTTTAACATTTTAAGTATGTACTAACATTTTAAGCACGTTTAAACATTTCAAGCATGTTTTAACATTTTAAGTATGTTTTAACATTTCAAGTATGTTTTAATATTTTAAGTATGTTTTTACATTTCAAGTATGTTTTAACATTTTAAGTATGTTTTAACATTTCAAGCATGTTTTAACATTTAAAGTATGTTTTAACATTTTATGTATGTTTTAACATGTCAAGCATGTTTTAACATTTCAAGCATGTTTTAACATTTTAAGTATGTTTTAACATTTTAAGTATGTTCATCATTTTAAGTATGTTTTAACATTTCAAGTATGTTTTAATATTTTAAGTATGTTTTAACATTTTAATTATGTTTATCATTTTAAGTATGTTTTAACATTTCAAGTATGTTTTAACATTTCAAGTATGTTTTAACATTTTAAGTATGCTGTAACATTTTAAGTATGTTTTAACATTTCAAGCATGTTTTAACATTTAAAACATGTTTTAAAATTTCAAGTATGTTTTAACATTTTAAGTATGTTTTAACATTTTAAGTATGTTCATCATTTTAAGTATGTTTTAACATTTCAAGTATGTTTTAATATTTTAAGTATGTTTTAACATTTTAAGTATGTTTATCATTTTAGTATGTTTTAACATTTCAAGTATGTTTTAACATTTTAAGTAAGTTTTAACATTTCAAGCATGTTTTAACATTTCAAGCATGTTTTAACATTTTATGTATGTTTTAACATTTTCAGTATGTTTTAACATTTTAAGCATGTTTTACCATTTTAAGCATGTTTTAACATTTTAAGAATGTTTTAACATTTCAAGTATGTTTTAACATTTTAAGCATGTTTTAACATTTTAAGTATGTTTTAACATGTCAAGCATGTTTTATCATTTAAAGCATGTTTTAAAATTTCAAGTATGTTTTAACATTTTAAGCATGTTTTAACATTTTAAGTATGTTTTAACATTTAAAGCATGTTTTAACATTTTAATTATGTTTTAACATGTGAAGCATGTTTTAACATTTTAAGTATGTTTTAACATTTAAGTATGTTTTTACATTTAAGTATGTTTTATCATTTTAAGTATGTTTTTACATTTCAAGCATGTTTTAACATTTTAAGTATGTTTTAACATTTTAAGTATGTTTTAACATTTCAAGCATGTTTTAACATTTTAAGTATGTTTTAACATTTTAAGTATGTTTTAACATTTCAAGCATGTTTTCACATTGTAAATATGTTTTAACATTTCAAGCATGTTTTAACATTTTAAGCATGTTTTAACATGTCAAGCATGTTTTAACATTTCAAGCATGTTTTAACATTTTTAGCATGTTTTTACATTTCAAGCATGTTTTAACATTTTAAGCATGTTTTAACATTTTAAGCATGTTTTAACATTTCAAGTATGTTTTAACATTTCAAGCATGTTTTAACATTTTAAGCATGTTTTAACATTTTAAATATGTTTTAACATTTCAAGCATGTTTTAACATTTCAAGCATGTTTTAACATTTAAGCATGTTTTAACATTTTAAGTATGTTTTAACATTTAAGCATGTTTTAACATTTCAAGCATGTTTTAACATTTAAAGTATGTTTTAACATTTTAAGTATGTTTTAACATTTTAAGTATGTTTTAACATTTAAAGTATGTTTTAACATTTTAAGTATGTTTTAAAATTTTAAGTATGTTTTAACATTTCAAGCATGTTTTTACATTTAAGTATGTTTTCTCAATTTTACATAAATGGATTTTAACTGGAAATGATTTCTCTTTTATTAATATCTATGAAAAACTAACAAAATAACACAATTTTAATGTCTATATAGAAAGTTTCTCGCGTACTGCTCTGGCCACATTCGTTAAAGATTATACGTGTTTCTTATTTTTATTATACAATTGGTTACAATATGCACCAGGTAGAAAATCTCTGCGATGTACAAAACCCAAGTTAGTCTTCCTAAAAGTGCCTCAATTAAAGCCCTATACTTGGACAAGCTAACACCCAGCTCTGATCTGAAATAGCAGACTTACGAACTCCAGCGCCTTGTAATCAAAGTATGCCACCGTTTTCGATCTGAAGCCTAATTCTAACTGTCCCTCCATTTTTCCCCCGTTTCAATCAAATCTCTCTCGATTGCCTATTTCCAATTCATTTTTGTTCTTTCTCTTTTTATTTTTCCATCCATTGGAGCGCTTGATTGGCAATTCTCTGAAGCCAATCTTAGGGTATATCAGAACCAGCAGAGACATCGCTTGTCGATTATCACTGAGACTATCTGATTTTTTCTTTCTTGGTTAGTAATTCAGTCGATCGATTTGATCGCTAGAATCTTTCTAAGGCATTTACAATCAAACACATCTAATTTCTCCTTTTGACTGATTTAGATATGCCAAGTTTCAATTCCATATATTAGTATGGACAATATGTTGCTGTTATAAAATCTTAATTTAGATCTGAGCGTTCTTTTTACAGATCTTGCAAAGCTGATTAAATGCTTCCATGCAACTAACAGTCAATATGCCTTCCTTGTTTATAAATCCTTTTTAAGTAGATAAAGTCAACTATAGCAATTACTTTTTAGTCGATAACAACATTTGTAGGTTGCTTATGTGTCCCATAGAGGGAAACGTATAGAAACAATATGATCAAATATAATAGCCATCCTTCATCAGAGCTTTGAAAAATTCATTTTAATTGTTCCTTATTTTTTTATTTCAAAGACAATTAAATGCGTTTTTATCAAAATTGCGTATAGAAAATACGAGGTATGATTTTACTTATCTGAATTTTTGTAGATGAGGATTGGTTATTCGTATTATCTGGATTTATCCGACTATTTTTCTCGTCTTGAGTGCTATTTTTACAACATTTCGGTCGATGTAACTCTTGATCTTCTTCAGGTGTATCTTTTGAACTCGGGAATTTGGACGAAATTTCGAACGGAACCCTTTATTTACTTCATGGGGGTAACATGCTCTTGTTCTGTCAGCCATAACTGGATAAAGATTCTAAGTAATTCGTAATTGTATTTTTTAGTCGTCCACACTGAAGATTGACTTTCAACCTTCAGGATAATATCACTTTACAATTAATTTTTCCCAAATACCCTAACCGCTGCAAGGCCCCGTGGGGCAGTGGTTAGAGTACTTGGAAAAATAATACAATCACGAATTACTAAATATCTCTATCCAATCGTGCCTAACGGAAAGAGAGGATGCTACTCCTGTAAAGTAAATGGAAGGGGTCCGTTCGAAAGTCTATCTCAATTCCTGAGTTCGACATCTAAATTCCCGAGTTCGGCAAGATACACCTGAAGAAGATCGGAAGTTACATCGACCGAAACGTTGTGAAAATGACAATCAAAATTAAACCAGTAGTCCGAAGAATCCAAATAATACGAATACGAGATTTGTCTGATATTTAGCAACGTGTATTTCGATATATGGTTGTTCTAGTAATATGTGAAAATGAAAATGTTTTCTTTTTTGCTTTTTTCATTTCTGAAAATTAAATATGTTTTTATTAAGACTTTCTAAGAATTCTACTATTGTTTTGTTTTTATAGCATCGATGATGAAACGGCTGTTAATATTAAATGACAAGCGACAGCTAGATACGATATTTTTAACTTTGCCGGAAACGAAGTCAGTTTATAATTATTGTGGAATTACATATTAGAAACTTTCAATTATCTAATATAAAGTGAGCTTATAACACTTAAATCTGACTACATTTAACGTCTGGCTACGTTTCATTGGCATTGATATAGATACCAGTGCTCCGTGCTTCAGATTGGGCCTTGTTAACAAGGAAAAAAATAATTACTTCATTCTAGTGACCTTTAATTTTACCTTTGATTTGGCCAAAACTTTTGTTCTGGGTATCTTATAAATAACATGAGTTTTAAGTTAGACCATAAACAATGTTGTTTTTTACCAAGTTTAGTTACGATTGGCCAAACTATTTGAACACTAACCAATACACGAAATAACAAATAAATATAGTTACAATTTCGACCGGAAACAGAATCTCCTTGGCTAGAGGTACTAATTTAGAAAAGGTCTTTAAAAATATTTGCTTTTGTTTCAGGTGACTCATAAAATTGCGATTTTATGTAATATTTTTTTCGTGAAAGGATCCGTGGCGCAGTGGTTAGAGTACTTGGAAAAATAATACAATTACGAAATACTTAGATATCTCAAAATTATATCAGTTTTAAGTTAGATCATAACTGATGGTCAAACGATTTGAACACTGGGCAATACACAAACAAGTAAACAAACAAACAGTTACAAGTTTGACTGCAAACATAATCCCCTGGACAGCAGTACTAATCTAGAAATTGTCGACTTTTAAAAACATCTGCATTTATTTTATGCGACCGTTTAAGCTGTGGTTTCATGTAATTTGTTTGTTTGTTTTTTTTCGTGCAAACAGATTTTTTTTAATACTTTCAAATAAATATGTTTTTCTTTTTACTAACATTAAACATTAAACTTTATTATCAGCTACAGAAACTGGCGATGAATATGATAAAATAAATTATTTTAAAAAATTGCTTATTACTTATTAAAAGCCAGCGGAGAATAAAACGTTCAACCCAGTTAATCATGTTACCGAAATTAAATTATGCATTCCGTTTTTTTTTTTTTGTTTTTGTTTTTTTTTTTTTTTTTCGTGCAAACAAATTTTTTTAATACTTTCAAATAAATATGTTTTTCTTTTTACTAACATTAAACATTAAACTTTATTATCAGCTACAGAAACTGGCGATGAATATGATAAAATAAATTATTTTTAAAAATTGCTTATTACTTATTAAAAGCCAGCGGAGAATAAAACGTTCAACCCAGTTAATCATGTTACCGAAATTAAATTATGCATTCCGTTTTTTTTTTTTTGCTGTTGTTTTTTGTTTTTTTTTAGTTTCAAATCAGCATTCTTTACCAAATTTTGATAATTTGATTAATCGAGTTAGCACTCGAGTAACGAAGACTTAAATTAAATTTAGACTTTGTGAAATTAAAGATAATATGACGGTAAAGTGTTTTACATACGCATGTGACAGTGTAACTACAGGCAACAGCAGCAGCGACAGGGATGTTGGTTGGTTGATTGTCTTTGTTTTACGGCATATCAACCCTTTTCGGGTTATTTAATGCCGAATCCAGTGATTCGGGAGAAAAAAATTTTTAATAGAATATATTTGTTGTTTTCACGTCGGTTTCTATTTAACCCATAGTTGGGACTCTAACAGGTACTACCACTCCGGGTCAGAGTGGACCTGGGAGCAATGGTAATTAAAGGGTGGCTCCACACTCCCCAAAGCCCACAAGCAGGGGCCTCACCACTGGATATAGTTTAAGGTCATATCCAGGACCCCCATTGAGGGACTTTTACCCTCTGCAGGGGGGGGCAGTCGGTGTATTCTAATGCCCCACCGACAGGGCCAGACAGGGAGGTGATTGTAGCTCAGTAGTTAATGATGCCGGCTGACAACCTGGGTGTGCCAAGTTTGAACTCAGTTTGTTCCACCGAAACACTTTCACTTAGGAACGTTGGAAAGCTTCATGTGGCCTTTCCCGTAAGTAATTGATGTCCTTCTCCAAATAATTGTAATAAATAGATATTAGTGAAACAGGAACCAACAAAAATCATCAAGAAGAATGATGCACACCAAACTATCAACAAGCAGCAGCGACAGATCGCGGTTAAGAGATTTAAATCTCCACATAATTTCTATTGTGTGCCCACCTTACGGATAATAAGTAACTCATTCGCTTACTATAAAAACCGCCAGAATATGCCCCTCGGCCTTATGCACACTTGGCCTTCGGGTTGACGTTTAACGGTCTCCTTTATTTGTTGTATTTGCTTTGCTTTTTAATATATTTCGAATTGTTTCTTTCTTCCGGGGCCACCTATCGGCGTACAACAATTTCTATACTCGGCGCTGATTGGTAAAATTATTTAACTTACTTTCTGGCTAGCTAAATCAGTGGTCATCAATTAAACGAGTTGGGCACGTGACAGGAGATTATAACAGGGATCGCTCACCGTTTTTTTTTTTTCTCTCTGTCTTTCTTTGCCAGAACCAACCCAAAGCTTTTCTCTTGGGACACAACAGAAACCTCCCTAATACGTCTGTCGTTGGGTTTGACTTCGATAAAAAGAAATAACAATCCAACATGGCTATACACCGTCACACTTGTCGACTTATTGTAACACAAACTGACACACGATCTCTGAAAAATATAAACATTTATTTTATTACATTTTCATCACAAACAAGGTACATTGCCACTTTGGTGTAGGGGGCTACTATCAGGGGAAACAACTACTGGGGTACTATGTAAGGATTTGGGCAGCAAGATGTTGGTTCACATTAACATTTAAACTTCTGTGTGTCAGTACAGTAAGGGAAGCGGGAACCCGGAAGGGAATTCCAAAGTCTAGCGGTTCTGGGGAAGAAACTAATAAAGTAGAAAACTCTCTTACATCTAGGGATCTCTACTGTGTAGGGGTGGGATTTAGCTGCTTGTCGGGTTTGTCAGGGATATTTATATCGAGGGGTTGCAAGTGCTTGCAGTTAGTCGGAGCATTCACCATTAAAATACTTGTAGAACAGGCAGAGGAATGCAACATTTCGATGAAATATACTGGTTGTGATAGGAGCAACTGACATAATAAAAAAGAATCTTCAGAAATATTTAGAAGCAATCCCTGGAAGACAAAGTTGTAACAAAATACAGATAGCAGCTATAAACGGAACATCATTTATCCTAAAAAGAGCACTCGGATATAAATTTAAATCGTAATAGAATCAAAAGTTAACTCTAGGACGGAACCCGTTGATCTCTTAAAACTAACCCAAGTAAAACACTCTACCGTTCCAGTAAGTATCTCACTCCCGATGCGATCCTTTATCTGTATAAGAGCCAGATGTTCCCTACGATGAACTACTGTTGCCATATCTGAGCAAGGGCTGCTCGGCACGCCCTCTCCTGTCTTGATAGAGTTCAAAACCGGATTCGAAACCTACTAGGTGATGCTCTTTTTCTTCCCTGTAACCTCTTTCCCACAGAAGAGACGTCGTCAGCCTATCTCTGCTCTGTCGCTATTTTCAAGGTAAAAGTACTCGTCTGAACTCCAATCTATGGTCCCCGCTTGCCAAACTTTCACAAAAAAACATTCGACAGGCCAAAACCACTATACATATATATTTCCCTCACTCTCTATCTATGCCAAAATGTAAACGTAGATTCCATGAAAAAAAGTTTCTTTCCCACAACTGCCCGCCTTTGGAACAATGTTCCGCTGGCATGTTTCCAGGCTGAATACAACAGCCTTCAAATCTAATGTAAACAAGTTCCTGTTAACTGGTCCTCATAAATAATCAAATTTTACCCAATTTACATCATTAAGGATTATTTCACTACCCCCTTACATTCATTAACAATTATCCTCGAGTGACCTTCGAACCTTAATAAACGGTAACCACCAAGTAAAAGAAATAAATAAATAAAAACCGCACGAACATGGCTTAATTTCAACACATGTTTCAAGCAAATACTATACTCATATTAACATTTTTTGTTCTCGACTAAAAAAAGACTTTTATTAACACCGCATGGATTCTCTAACCTTTTGTCCTCATCCCTACTGACGCATTTATTCATTTACTAGCAGTTCAGCGTTGCCCGGGTGTTTGGATGTGTATGTTGAGCAAAAAAAAAAGTGGTAGTAGGAAGGCAGGCTCGTATCGCAAAGACGGAAAAGAACGAAAAAAAACCTGACGTCTAAACTATTACAACCACCGCCAAACCAGAAGTGATATTTTTTAAAATTAAGGCTAGACAATCTAAAGGAGAGGATGACTTTCAAAAATATCGGCGAAAAAAGCGACCCCCTGGTGAAAAGTTCCCCGTTTTAGGTGAAGATATTAATGTTTTTAGCCAATTTTTCGATATTTGTCGTCTAAATGGTCGAACTTCAAAACGATACTGATCTTGAGAAAATCCGTCGCCTCTGTCGAAAGTGTTGGCAGACATGCAAACATACATACATACATTTATATATTGGGAACTAAATGTTTTCGACCCAAACCGATGACAAAGCTTGCCCTATCTCTGAATACTCTTTATGTAAAATTTCAAATGTTTAGACCAGAAATTGTCTGAGCAATTTGGTAGAGACCGCAGAGATCAATTTTTTAAACTTTGAGCCCTATTATGACCCCTTATCATTTATTGTCTTGGACTCAAATAATGCTATTAAGTTAGATCCATGTCCAAGGAACCTATATCTAAAATTTCAAGTGTTTAGACCTAAAATTGTCGGAGGAGTTTGGTAGAGTTTTCAGAGGTCAAAGTGTTGAACTTTGACCCTTTAACAGCCAAATTTCTGGCCGAAAAGCTCACATCGATTTTCCCAAATCTCAGTACGCTGTATATCAAATTTCGAGTTTGTAGACTTTAAATTGACAGAGTTATTGCGTAGGGAAATGTACACACACAGACAAACACACAGACAGATACACAGACATGTTCCCTTTTATAGATATATAGATTAACGGCCTACTTTTTCATATCTATTTCTTTACACCACAACTGAATAAACATGTTTTGTGCTGGGTTTAACGATAAAATTGTTGCCCTAGAAAAGACGACAGGATTCCATTTCCATTTCATGAAAACCAACTTTCTTTTTTATTTTTGTTGCAGACTATCTTCTAGTTGGCCAGTTATGTATAAATCCCAGGAGCGATAGAAGATGTATATCATGTCTGAAAATGACCCAATGTTCAACCAGCGAGATCGAAGATGCGCCGTTGTACAACTCATGCTCTCTACCGATCCAACTTATGACAACAGGATCATTGCCACTATCCTCAAAATGCATCGCTGGATTGCCACTAATAGATAGGGTGATGAAAACGAAGTTTCTGGCCACGGTTATGATCTTTGGTGTGGTTTTAAGTGAAAGCCATATCATGCATCTCACATCTTCGAAATTGGCTTAAATGTCAGCTCCAAAGTGTACTTTTTTATATATATATATATATATATATATATATATATATATATATATATATATATATATATACATAAATACATATATATACATATATATACATATATACATATATATATATATACATAAATACATATATATACATATATATACATATATACATATATATATACATATATACATATATATATACATAAATACATATATATATATACATAAATACATATATATACATATATATATACATATATACATATATATATACATATATATATACATATATATATACATATATATATACATATATATATATACATATATATATATATGTATATATATGTATATATATATATATATATATATATAAAAATAAATAAAAAGACCTGTTGTTTTTTTTTTTGTTTTTGTTTTCACCTCCTTTTCCTCTGGCACGTTACGGGTTCGAGCCTGCTTACTACTCCTAATTTATTTATTTTTTTTTTGCACTCGCAATTTTCCTTCTTTTTTTTCTTTTTTTTTTTTTTTCTTTGATGCTCAACCAACACGTTTACACACAGCTCCACTTTCTTTTCCGTTTGTTCGTCACGGGTTCGAGCCTGTCTGCCTGCCTGCCTACCTACTACAACTTTTTTTTTTTTTGCTCAACATATACGTACACCCACCCGGGCAATGACAGGCACCCAGGCTATTTTCCGATGAAATAGAAAGTCTGTTTCATACTTGATATAAATGTTTAAATATCCAAACACAAAATGACGGTGATTTTGTCACATACGCAAATATGGCTAACCCAGAGTGAGAAGCATTTAAATTATAAAGTAGTTATCAAATGTCTAAGTTTTATGCTAAGTCTAACGACACCGAAAAATTGAGAAATTAGATAAGAAATTCTTAGTATTATAAAATCGGACCAAAACGTTACGCTGCACAATGTAACGAAGGAATACCAACGCCAAATAAATATTAAAGCATATTATAATCGGATTGATGAATGAAGCACATCACGAATACAGACTTTTAAACAAAAGTCGAATCAAAATAAAAAAAAAAATGTGTGCGGTGTGTGTTGTGGAAAAGCGTGGCGAAGGATTGTTTCGTTAAGGATAAAATATGTTTCACTTGTAGCTGTGTAGCCCATAAACGTTCCCATTTTCTGGTAAAACAGAAGTCGCAATCAGATGGTAAACGTAGTTAGATAAATCGAAAAATTCAGTAGACATTGTTAAGACGTCGGAAGTGGATTGGGTTTAGCTAAAAATAGAACGGAAGTCACTAAGCATGAAACCAAATACGAAACAATATAGAAACACTTCTTGTTGTATCATGAAACAATAAAAAAAAAAATAAACTTAATTTTGACATTTCTATAAACATTTTTTTTTAATATTTAAAATATATTCATATGGAAATATATTTTATTTCAAAAAAGTAATTTAGACTTTCATTGTTTACGTTTCTATAAATAATTTTGTAAATATTTCAAATATATTCAAACGGAAATTTTACCACATAATTTTGTCAAAAATAACGTATCATAAAACAAAATAGCTACGTTCAATTGAATTACTAAACCAAAATCGAAGTTTATTATTATTTTTTTTAATGATAGCACAAGAAGTGTGAAAAAATAATTTTTGGAAAAAAATTGTTGGTCCGATTCTTTTAATTATCTTGGGGGGGGGGCGACAAAAGGACGGTGAACCTGTAATTTCACCCTAGTCTGTTCGTTTGTTCGTCTTTCCGCACTTTTCTCAATAATT
Source organism: Euprymna scolopes (assembly GCF_053919585.1). Classification (NCBI taxonomy): domain Eukaryota; kingdom Metazoa; phylum Mollusca; class Cephalopoda; order Sepiida; family Sepiolidae; genus Euprymna; species Euprymna scolopes. Next base: position 83,978,502 of record NC_136510.1, read on the forward strand.
ACGCCTTGGAATTTTTAGAAATTTTGCACAAACATTAAACATGATATGAGTTAAAAAAAAGTAACGGAACGGATTTTCCATGAAAACTCCGGTTGCACCCTAAAGGTGCCTTTCGGGTTAAAATGGCTAAAATTGACACTTTTGTGTTTATTAAAAAAAATTGATGCCTTGAATTTTTATAAAAGTTTCTAAAAAGTTGTAACTAACTGATTTCTATGTAATTTGGTTGTCTATACTTCGCGATAACTCTTGGGTGTGCCCCAGGGACTATTTTAGGGCTAATAAAAACACTCCATTTTTGTGACTATTTTACCATATTTGTCCAACATTTCTGTGTATGTCTATTTAGCAGTTTTGCATGGCACTGAACTCAGATTTAAATATGTTAATGCTATGGGGACTTTTGGGGCTAAATGGGGGATGATGAACTTAGTCATTTATTTTTGCATGGTGCAGAACTCAAATTTACCGTTTGTTGATTTTCGCTAGGATTTGACGTCTCCTGGGGACTTTCGGGGCTAAATGGGGGGGGTGGAATGCTGACATTGATTATTTTTTTTATGTCTCGTTCACTGTGCACTCACGGGGGACTATGCATGGTTCACTTGTTTCCATACGGTTTCGTTTCATGTTTAGTGACTTTCGTCCCGTTCCATATTTTAGTTAAATGTAGTCCACTTCCGGCGTCTTAACTTTGTGTACTGATTTTTTGGACTTAACCACGTAGTTTTGTCTAATGACTAAATGAAAGGGGGGGGGGGTCAAAGAAGAAAATACTTTAATATAAAACTAAATTAGATGACCATAAAATTTCGGTAATCTCCAAAAATACCGTTAGGTCTTACAGCATGGCCGCCAGAAGAGTCAACAAAAAACTGCGAATAAAATATATAAAACTCGTAATTCCTGTTTTTAAAGTGGGTTGTAAATTTTTTTTATGAAATATACTTCCAAAATAAACTATTACAGTCGTTTAAAACATAATAGAAGTATTATTTTTTATTTTTTAAAAACAATGTTTACAAAATGTCTACGAACGTTCGTAGACATTTTGTAAACATTGTTTTTAAAAAATAAAAAATAATACTTCTATTATGTTTTAAACGACTGTAATAGTCTATTTTGGAAGTATATTTCATAAAGAAAATTGACAACCCACTTTAAAAACAGAAATTACGAGTTTTATATATTTTATTCGCAGTTTTTTGTTGACTCTTCTGGCGGCCATGTTGTAAGCCCTAACGGTATTTTTGGAGATTACCAAAATTTCTACTCGATTGAGAAAGTGATATCTCCGTAATAAACGAACAAACTTGAACAAAAATAGGTTTCCTATATTTGCGGAAAACACAAACATCGCTAAAAAGGTATCAAATAAATAATAAAAGTTCAAAGGAGAATTAACCTGAAGCGTTTCCTTTTGGGATTGAAAGTAGTTCCAAACTTATTCCAGCAACAAAATGGGCAAAATGTTGGCTGGTATGGAATATGCAATCGCATATTTAGATTTTAAAAAATCTTTCGAGCAGATCATTGGCAGTAAAGGACGAAAACAGACCCAGAAAGGGGGAAACTCTAAAAGTATGCTCGAACCTAATAACGTTGCTAAACTCCAGGCTTTCTTGGGATTAGTAAATTAGTATGACATATATATCCCAAAAGTATATGATATGAGAGTTTTGTTAAATAATTGTATGCATAAGGGCACAAAGTGGATATAGTCAGAAGAATGCGAACATGCTTTAAAAAATAGAAAAAAAAATGCTTATTAGCAGACCTATCGTTAGCACATTTTGACCCGACAAGGAAATGTTAACGTGGTACCCTCGCAAATGGACAGACAAATAAAACATAAAAATAAATCCGGGTCGGCATTTTTTTTTTCTTTTTAAACGAAAACATTTATCACCGTTACTCTCGCGTCTTGACACCACTTAAAAAGTCTCTCGCTGCCACATGTCCATCTAATCTGGCTCGCGTTTCCCTTCCTTCCAACCGCACGCTATATATATGTTTTTATTTTTTTAATCCTTTGAAATAATGTTTCATAATTTGTGCATTCACTTTTATGCGGACTGTTATCTTCATCTTCGTTGTTATTTTTGTTTCATCCTGTTTCAGCCAACTCATCCTCTGGCCTTCTTCAGGTGATTAACCGCGACGGGATAAGAATGCCGAGTCTTGTAACTGTATCCTCAGTGATTACTTCCTTAATTAGTCATTGTTTCACCACGTTTCGGCCAACTAATCCTCTTGCCTGCTTGGGTAGAGTTGAAACCGCTATCTTTCAGACAATATTCACCGAGAACAGTAGAACCTCAACGCCTCTATCCACTGCGCCACGGGCCCCGAACGTTAAGTGTTGAGACATTATGTTGAACAGAGATGGCGGTGAAGAAACAGATCCTGAGTGCAATTGCCAATGACAAAGATGGCGGCGAACTGATTAAATCCAAAATTCGACAATTTTCATAGTAACTTTAGAAGCTTTTCATTGGTTGCTCACCATGACTTGTGGTTATAAAAACGATCGTCGAAATCATTGGTCTCATACCCACTCCCCATCAGGAGTCAAAAACATGTCACACCGAATCACCTGAAGAAGGCAAGAGGATTAGTTGGCCGAAACGTGGTAAACAACAACGGCTATGAAAATGAGGATAACAGTCCGCAAAAAGAATAAATGCATAAGATATTTTTCTAGTTCTCATAAAGAAAAAAAACGAGAAAGGGGATGATAGAGAGAATGGGTTGTAGTGAAAATGGGAGATATAGAGGAGCAGAGAGAAGGGAAGAGAGTATGAGCAGAGCGAATGAAAGTGGATGAAGGGGAGAAGAAGAGATAGGTTTAGGAGTGAAGGAAGGAGTGGAAAAGGAGGAGAAAGAAAGGGTGAGGGAAAGTTATAGATAGAGAGAAACAGAGAAACGTTTGAAAAGAAAGATGATACAGCCTCTTTTTGACTCTGGTATTTTGTTGGCTATGCCTCCCGAGCAACGCCTGGTGACTACCTTAGTTTTATGTAATCTAAATATTTTTATATATGGTGTTCGTCAATGTCGTTTCATAATAACCTTCGCGTTAATAAAATCACGGGGTTATTGATTAAACATTTTTACTTCAAATTCACTACATAAACAAGCTGTTTAATTTTCCTATCGGCAATTATCAATTTGGAATCATGATTAGTATAAGCATTGATATATTTCCAATAATCATATATATGTCCACTCATCTCTGTGAAAGAGTCTGTCAGTCGGATCGTTCGTCTGTATTTGTGAAAATCGCACATTTCTCGTTAATCGCGCAGATTGAATATAAACGCCAAGTTCGTATAGTCTAACGATATAAGGGCCCGGATGTGCACAACGAATGTTCAATTCGGTATTTTCGCACATCTAACCTGTTAGGTTTCACTGTCCAAAAAAATAAGGCACCAAATAATTTCTTTTTCGTATCCATCATATACAATTGTAATGCTTACTGTATAATGATTCGGAGTAAAAGGATAAACATGATTAATATGCATCAACTTCTCTTTGAGAGTCGTTGGAACTCCTCTGACTGACTGTTCCCTGGAGCACTGTCTTGGCAAGTCTCTCTCCTCTTGTTACGTTGCCAAACCATTTTAGTTTGCGTCTTCTGATTGTGGTGAGAAGATCTTCATAAAAATCAATGGTTTGCCTTATTCTGTTTTTTGACTTCTCTATCGGTTATTCTTACTGAGTCAGGAGAGTACTAGGAGGGAGGAAAAGAAATAAGTTGCTGACTATGAATTATGAGAACTTAAGCAAAATTGAGGTGACAAAACACCTCATGAGATTAACGCAGGGTTAACTATAATATATGCGATTTTTTACAAATGGATATTGGACTAGGCTAGTTTTTAGGAGAGATAGAATAAAAGATAGGCTATCTGGGTCAACTATAGCAGGTGCGGTTTTTAAAGACGGGTATTTTTAAGGTTTAATATTAGATTGAAATAGTTTTTAGAATAAATGATTTAGTTAATTCTTTACTACTCACTGTTTTTCTGTTACAAAAGTTTGCAATACACATTTGAAACTGTCAGTTTTTGTATTTCTAGCTTCCAAATGCTAATGAAACTTTTTATAAATATAGAAAATGTATTGAAACTAAGATAGGAACAGTGGAGAAAATAAAACATAATAATTTAACACAACGCGAACTTTTTTAATCATATCATGTTTAATGTTTGTACAAAATTTCCAAAACTTCTAAGGCGTAGTTACTGAGAAAAGTGCGGACAGACGAACGGCCAAGGGTGAAATTACAGGTCTATTCTCCTTTTGTCGGGGGACCAAAGATTCAATAATTAGAAACGCAAATGTTTACAACACATTTACAAAATAATATCTAGCATTTTATAGCATAACCATTATTGTTGATTACAGCATGCAGACGTTTTAAGTAATCTCCTACGAATTTCTTACGTGCTATTTTAGTCCATTCTTTCACACAAATTCTCTCCAATTCTCATAGATTTGAAGGTTCTCTTCTATGGACCCGTAATTTCAATTCTCCCATAAATTCTCTATAGGGCTGAGATCGGGAGATGGACTAGGCTACTTTAAAAGATTCATTTTATTTGAATTCAACCAATTTTGTGTGAATTTCGCAGTGTTTTTTAGATCGTTTTCATGTTGAAAGATCCAGTCTGATTTGAGCAACCTAACACTTTCTTTAAGGTTTTTCTCCAAGATACTCCTATAAAGTACTCCATTCGTTTTTCCTTTTATTCTTTCCACTTTTCCTACACCTCCTACACTAAAACAACCTCAGATCATAGTGGATCCTCCTCCAAATTTTATTCTTGGAATGGTGGTTTTTGACTGGTATCAGTACCTATTTTGTTCTCCAAGCTTTCGGTGTTTTTGGAGTGCCAAACAAATCAATTTTGGTCACATCTGACCAAAGCACGTTATGCCAAAACTCTAGAGGCTTACTTGCATACTCATTTGCAAAATCAAGCCTAAACCTGCTTTGGCTTAATAAGGGGGGGTTCTTGCTGATCTAGAGGAGATGCTTTTAAGGTGAAGGGTTCTACTGATTGTGTCCTGGTTAACTTTAGTTTCATTGTTTTCTAAGTCCTTCTGCAGCTCTCCAATAGTAATTATAGGCGAATTCATAACAGCCCTTGTTAATCACTTTTCAGCATGTTTGGTTATTTTTCGAGGACGGCCTGATCCGACCAAAGGAAAGGTTGATTTATGAGACTTTCGGCGCGGACTTATTGTTCTAACAGAATTCAATGGAACCATCAGCTGTTTGGATATTGTTCTATAGCGAAGTATAGACAAACAAAACTACATAGAAATCAGTTAGAACTTTTCAGAAAATTTTATAAAAATCCAGGCATCAATTTTTTTTTAATAAGTACAAAAGTGTAAATTTTAGCTATTTTAACCCTAGGGAGGCAACCGGAATTTTCCCGGAAAATCCGTTCCGTTACTTTTTTAATCATATCATGTTTAATGTTTGTACAAAATTTCCAAAACTTCTAAGGCGTAGTTACTGAGAAAAGTGCGGACAGACGAACGGCCAAGGGTGAAATTACAGGTCTATTCTCCTTTTGTCGGGGGACCAAAGATGCTGTTTATGTTTCATAAATAATTGAAGTGAGATCTCAATACTTGTAAAAAGCACTTTAAATATCTTCGTCCAATTAGAAAACGTCCTTGTCACCATGTATTGTAAGACTATATACAGTAGCATCCGAAACTAAAGGAGAAAATTTTAAAACCTAACATTTGTAAGAAATAACAACTGTGAAAAACTGAAACTTTGAAAACTGGTAGTCGTTATCATCCATAATAACATACTAAAATTTGAATCATTTGCAAAGAATAAACAATAATTTATTTAATTATAATTATAACAATTATTCATAATTGCTTTAATTCTTTTTCTATCCTTTGCAAATAATTCAAATTTTAGTATGTTATTATGGATGATAACGACTACCGATTGTCAAAATTTCAGCTTTTCACAATTGTTATTTCTTACAAATAATAGATTTTAAAATTTTGTCCCTTAGTTTTGGACGCTACCGTATATATATATATAACTATTTCATTTATTCACATAAATTTACTATACGAAAGTATAGATTTATGCGTAAACTTTAAGTATTTATTTCAAAAGTGCTCAATACGTAGGTAGAGCTAGTTAGTAATTAAGCTACACTGAATATTCTGCGTTTCATCCAACTATAGGATTCATCAGGCTTATGCGCATAAGCCTGATCAGGCTTAGGCGCATAAGCCTGATGAATCCTATAGTTGGATGAAACGCAGAATATTCAGTGTAGCTTAATCGCCATATATATTTTATAAATTACTATATATATATATATATATATATATATATATATATATATATATATACTCTTTTTTTTTTTTTTTTTTGAGAAACTGAGTGCCAATTACGAAATTGTGCGCACAGAAACCCTGAACGCCTCCTTGAAAAACTGTATCCAGAAATAATATTGTTCGATCTAACTTTCTGGCCTTTTTCTTTCGTTCTCTCCGGAACAGACTGAGATGGCCTACTTGAGAAAGCACTTTGACCTATTCTGCCGCAATGGCGCACTGACCGTTAAGTCATTGCCTCTTTCATTTTTTTCTAGACATGTCCGACTTTTAACTTGTTTTTTTTTTATTCGATATTTATTTTCTATTTCTTATTCTGTATTTCTTTGTCACATTGTTAATCATGGAGGAAACGAATTATACGAATAGTTGATAACGACCTAGGCAGATGCGTTAAAATTGTACGATTCTTTTCAGAGGTCAATCCTGGTCATGTTGTTTGGACAAGGGTGTTTTATACACACGTACCTGCACTTATAGTCTACCCTAATGTGTCAGAAATGTACAGGCGGCTGATTGACCATATATGTACAGCGAAATCGTACTGAAACTCAGATTCTAGTCGAATGACGGAATGCTGCTTTATGGGATAGAACGGACGATAATAGTTGGTGGAGATGACTGTTGTAATGTAATTGCGATACTTTTAAATTCAGGTGAATATATCTCGGTTCAAACAAAAATTTATTGATCAAATTAGCACCATCAGAATCAACACATTTTTGCCAACGCAAAACAAGTGTATTTATGCCAGTAACGTAAAAGTCTTGCGTCCTGGTGACATTGTTGATATCGCTTAGGTTTTTTAAGCATTTCTCATATAAAAAGTTGTCGAGATGTTTGAAAAAGCGGTAATCGATAGGTGAGAAGTCTGGAGAGGATAGCAGATGAGGCAAAGTTTCGTAGCTCAATTCGTTCAATTTCAGAAAGATCGGTTAATCAACGTACGGTCGGAGAAGAATTGAGCCTTTTCTGTCGACTAATACCGGATGTTGTTGCCGACGTTTCTGATGCATTTCATCCATTTGTTGACAGTACTTCTCCGCCGTAATGATTTCGCCTGCATTCAAAAATCTGTTATGGATGAGACCGGTTGCAGACCACCAAACAGTCAGCATAATCTTCTTTTGCTGCAACTCTGGCTTCCAGAAGTGTCGTGGAGCTTTGTCGGCGTCTAACCACTGAGATGAGCGTCGCCGGTTATTGTAAAAACCCCATTTTTCATCGCAAGTCTCGACCCGGTCGAGAAAAGGGTCGTTCTTGTTGCGTAAAAGATGGCACTTAATAACACCATTTCTTTTGGTTGTGACTCAACTCGTGAGGCATCCGTGTGGGGTTACATCGACCGAACCGTTGTTAAAATGACAGTCAAGATGAGAACAGTAGCCCGAAGAATTCAAATAATACGAATAACCACTCCTCATCTCAAAAATTTAGAAACGTTTTATTGTATTATCGCATATTTTAAAGAGATATCACTTGGAGTTGTATGGAAAGATGTTTATCCGTTTCTGTGGTTACAAAATAGTGTTATATGCTGAACAGCTGATCAGACGCTGACACTCGTAAGAATTGCTAATGTCATAAACATTCTGAAGACAATATTTTCTCAACAATATTTCTACATCGGTTATGTCACTATCTCTCTTAAGGACTTCAGCATCACTACGCGATACGTTTTTTAAAACACGCCTTATGCATAGTGTTAGCTGTAGTTCATAAAACGGGAAAGATTCTTGACCTCAACTGACATTTATCTTCAAATTCTAATCTTCTTTCAACGACTTGCATTCGGGTGTCGTTCTTATATGACGTCTCGTCATTAATAATTGAACTGTTATCTCGATGGGGAATGAAAAATTGTTCGCCATAAAAAATGACCACATAATTCCATTTCCGTTTGATTAAAACTGGTTTCCTTTTTTTCTTTTTTCTTTTTTTTTTTTTTTTTTGCAAACCATCTACTAGTTGGTCAGTTATGTACAAATCTCAAGAGCGGTAGGGGCCTCCTATCATGTCTGAAAGTGAGACAATGTTCACAATGTTCGGCGAGCGAGATCGGAGATGCGCCGTTGAACAACCCATTCTCTTTGCTGATTTAAATTATCGCAATAGAGCCATGTCCAGCACCTTCAAAATGCAAATTCGGCCGGTTTAACGCGTAAGGGCACATCTGAACGAAGTTTCTGGCCATGGTTATGGTCTTTGGTGTGGTTTCCAGTGAGGTCCACATCATGACACATCACATCTTCGAAGTTGGCTTGAAAGTCAACACCAAAGTGTACGTGCATAGGTTGAAGATTGTTGTGATCCTCTGGTGTAATCAGCTGGCCGCTGGTAGACCCTGGGTGTGGCAGCAAGACTCGGCTCCAATCTACAATTCAAAGACACAAAGTTTTGGCTTCAGGAGTGCTTCAACTTTGTGCCGTTCTCTCACTGTTCCACTCTTCCCCGAACCTGAACCTGCTGAACTACATCGCTTGATCATACGTCGACAACATCACCAACATGACCTTCCACAACACATAAGCAAGCCTGTTCGCCGCCATCCGCCAAGTATTCGCCGAGCTCCAGTCGGCACATGTGGAAAAGGCATGTTCCCAGTTCCGAATGCGTATCGAGGCGGTGATTGAGGCTGAAGGTGGCTATATTGAATAGATGTCAGCTCTACTAAATAATCAAGTTACCCAATTTGCTTTTTTCAATAAAAGTTTTAAAATAAAGCTGTAGTGTTGTTTTCTTTAGAGCGACAAACATCATTCCACCCTGTATTTCCTTCGCGCAGGTTAATAGACTTTGGAATTCTCTTACTGTTTCCTGCTTATTTGACTGTACTAAGCTGCAGAATTAGTGTATTGATTCTTTTGTCGAAATGTTATCCTCGTTTTCATAGTTGTTGTTGTTTCCCTACGTTTCGGCCAAATCGTCCTCTGAACTTCTTAAGGTGACTATCATCTGAAAAGGGCCAGAGGATGAGTTGGCCGAAACGTAGTAAAATAACAACAACTATGAAAATGAGGATAACAGTTCGACAAAAGAATGAATGCACAAATTATGAAGCATCATCTTAAAGGATTAAAAATAAAAGCAAAAAATAAAAAAACAAAAATATTATTGTTTTTTTTTTTACATAGGAGTCACCACTTATTAAGGCCCGGACGCCACTCGAAGATAAGGGTTAATGGGTATACATTATCCATTGCGATTATAGCGTAGTAAACATAAGTAGTGGGAATTTTGTAAATTGGATTACTTAGGGGGACGGTTCATCAAGAACTTGTTCACGTTGGACTTGAAGACAATCAGATTATAGTCAGCTGGAAAGCAGGCAATCGGAAGAGAGTTCCACATGCGTGCAGTTCTAAGAAAGAAGATTTGTTTATGGAATCTACGTTTAGGTTTAGGCACAGATAAAGAGTGTGGAAAATTGTTGATAGTGGTTATGACTAGACGAGTGATTTTTCCTGAAAGTCTGGCGAGGAGGGAGACCATAGATTGAAGTTCAGCTGAATACTTGCCATGAAAATAACGATAGAGCAGACATAGGCTCGCAACGTCTTTTCTGGGGGAAAGAGGTTGCAGGGAATAGAAAAGGGCATCCCCACTAAGCTACGAAGTCTATTTTTAACTCTGTCAAGACAGGATAAGCTGCTTCTAGCAGGTCCTGTCCAGATCTGGCAACAGTACCCCATCGTTACACAAACTTGGTTTTTATGTAGGTAGAGAATTGCATCAGGATTGAGATATCTACTGGAGCGGTAGAAGGATCCCACTATTTTTCCAGCGACCTTGGCAATGGATTAAGATCAGAACTGGTGCAGTGAGCGTACAAAGTATGTTCATAGTAGCGGACAGTCGAAAAATCCACAGCACACGAACAAACTTGGAGCTAGACCTAGTTATTAGGGGTTGTGTAAGACGCACGCCGTGAACTTATCCTCCTTCAACTATGAAATTATTTTCATAAATAATCTTTATTTTGTGTTTATACTTTCTGAATGTTCAGCTTTCGTCTTTTTCTTTGTTGAACAAGTATTTAGTTGCGGTACTGTATTCGGTAAAATCAAATTCATCATGCTTGTTGAAGACTGCTGAAGATTAACCTGTGAGCCATAGCGTATTTGTGTATGCCCTAACTAGATGCAAAGGTGGGAGGAGATAGGCACTTTCATCGATTTGCTAAACTCTATACACGATATATTTACAGTTCTTACTGTAGAGGTCAGTTTTATGCTGAATAATAGGTCAACCGAAAGATCATTCAATGTCCATTAGCAGGAAGTACCGCGGCGAGAAAACATTCCGACATTGACCTTCCGTTCACTTTCCTATTGTGAACATGCCTCGGATATTTACCCCAGTGCAGGAAAGGCGGCAAGTTTACAATTTGTTAAGCAGAGAGACCAAATTCATTGCAATAGGAAGGACCAATAAACGATTTCGAAATTACTTTAACGGCAACCGGTTTTCGGATGTTAGTGTGATCGTGAATGGATGAATAAAATGAATCAGTATTGGTTGTTGACACAAGGTTAAGAGTGAGTCGAGCTTTACTTCGTTCTCTGGCTCACTAAGAAGTGTCAATAACGACGGGAGAGGACGGAAAGATTCATTGATATTTACATTAGTTTGCATTACTCTGATACAGGTTCAAACCACAGGAAATGAATGCTGGGCGAGGAAGAGAGAAGAATGTTGTAGCAGTGATAATGATGATCATGATCACTATCCTCTTTCTAATTATCATCATCATTGTCGGCGTCGTTATTATCATCATTATCATTAAAATTACTATCATCATCATAATAAGTATCATTATTCCATCAATCAGCGGCAGAAGCAGCATCATAAGCATCAACATCATAATCATCTTCATCATCGTCATCATCGTTATCGGCATCATCAAGTTATTTTATATTTTTCATCATCATCATTAAAATTACTATCATCATCATAAGTATCATTATTCCATCAATCAGCAGCAGAAGCAGCATCATAATCATCAACATCATCATCTTCATCATCGTCCTCATCATCATCATCATCATCATCATAATCATCGTTATCGGCATCATCAAGTTATTTTATATTTTTCATGTCAAGATGCTTTAACTTGCCGAGACTTTTTTTTCAATTTCATATTTGGCGAGCCCGCGCCTTTCCAGTTTAATAAATAAAAAAAGAATCAAAGAATTCTACGTGTTTTACCAACTAGCGCGACCTTGATAACATGATGGGCTTTTTACTTTTCCTTCTGAGGAGAAAAAGACCAACAAAACTTAAAAACTCTTAATCTGGTGAAGGAGTTTTAAATTCGAAATTAATTAGAAAAAAAGAAGGTAAGATTCTTTTTGCGCATCTAAAAGCGTGTTCTAAAACAGTTTATCTGTTTATTCTATATTTTTCACTTCAAGATGCCGACACCTTTTCAATTATATATATCGAACTATCTATCTATTTTTATATATAGTAAATTATAAAATGTATATGGCGATTAAGCTACACTGAATATTCCGCGTTTCATCCACTCTAGGATTCTTCAGGTTTATACGCGAATTCTGTGGTTGTTTGTCATTTTTATATGCGCATCTTCTATTGAGATTTTAGTTTTTAGTATTGAAGAATCCTAGAGTGGATGAAACGCGGAATATTCAGTGTAGCTTAATCGCCATAAGCACTTTTACGCACAAGTTTACGCATAAATCTATACTTTCGTATATTAATTTATGTGAGTAAATTAAGTAGTTATCTTTATATATATATATATATATATATATATATATAGTCATCCACATACAGTACTGTTTCGCTGTATCACAGCTCATCAGTGCGGCTAAACAGGTAACTACCTCAAGCCATGATCGAACCCCGAAATATATATATATTTAGCTGGCATCTTGTATATTATAGCGCCCAGTAGTTGTTATTCAGTCACATTCTTCTCAAGCGCTTATAAAGCGTAATAAATAAACTGACAACAACAAAAATCGCTCCTGGCAACAATCGGATGCACCCATTGAAAGCGCTTGAGAAGAATATGGCCGAATAACAACTATTGGGCGCTATAATATACAACATGCCAGCTGAAATAAAAAAAAATAGACCGCTCGGCGAATGGAAAAGATATCCAACAAAATCGGATAAAAGAAGAACTCTGTCGTGTTCAATCAAACGTGCTTGAATAATTACTTACTGCCAAAATATACACATATATATATTAGCTGTATATACCAAGCGTTGCAAGGTTGAAGAATATTGGCGGTTGGAAGGCTTAGTCACATACTTAATATTTAAGATAAACTGAATAACTTAATTCTTACAATTTTCCTGAAAGTGGATCACATGTTGGATTTATGGAAGCATAAAAGACATCAATTTTCAACTATGAAAATTAAACGGGAAATAACTTAAAGTGGAAATAACTCTCAAAGCTTAAATGAATAAACTTATGATCACATTAAAGAGGTGGAGATGAATATCTTTTGTTTCAACAGGAAAAAGTGAATCGAGTTATTCCTTTTGGTTGTTACCTTGCGATGGAATCTACAACGTGTTGGGTCTAAACGTTAACACGTGTGTAAACGTGTACATGGTTATATTACAACAAAACATTAATAACATGGAGTTAATTATTAAAGCAGATTTTCTTAAATGTAATACGCAAATGAGGTGACTCCTTACATGTAGATTTCCATTGAATAAACAGTATATATAGAAATTATGCTGGAATATAAGTTTGTAAGTGTCTGTTAGTAGACCGGAATACGATTTTATTATATATATATATATATATATATATATATATATATATATATATATATATATATATATATATATATATACTAGCTGTACCCTGCCACGCGTTGCTGTGGCTTAATTTCGTGAAATGGAAAATTCTAATAAAAAGAGAAAATGCATGTTTTTTATATTCTTAGTACAGCAATCCACTCCAAAAAGTAAAATAAAAGGCGAAAATAAAAAAAATATCGTACTCTTGCAGAATTGGATCCGGATCCTCGGGAGTTACCATCAATCATGGCTTGGGCTCGACCAACATTCAGTGGATTAAGCCGAAAGTTGCTAAACCATTGAAACGCTAAATAGTTTTCTTTTTTATTGTATTCAAAAATGTGAGTTTTTCATTAATATTTGGGTAAGAGGGGGTTACTATACACAGATTTGTAAAAGTTGTTCAAAAACGAATAAATGAAAGCAAAGGTAAGGTAAATTACGTTTCTATCTAACTGGATAATTTTTTAGTATTTTTATTTAATGTAAAATGTTTAATCGGCTCAAAAACGCAGTGTTTATCTATGTATTTGAAAAAGACGAATGGTCACGGACTGTTGAATACGTTAAGTCTGGGAAAATCAGTTAAAAACTATACAAAACAATGTCAGACACCTGCTGATTATATGTTATTGTGACATAGGCTGACATATTCGGTGGGTTTCTGATAGTATTTTGTATAGTTTTTTAGTTTTAAATCATTTTCTCAAACTTAACATCATCAGCAGTGTCTATCACCGTTTACATTTTTCAAATACACTGATAAACACTGTTCTTCGAGCCGACTAAACGTTATAGTAAATAAAACGGGTTTGTATTACTAAACACAGAAACGAAAAAGTTGTTGAAAAATAAATATAACAAATAAATGTCATCAAAGGCAAGATAAGTTACTTTTCTACCTAACTGGATAAGATTTTAGTGTTTTTATTTAGTGTAAAATGTTTAATCGGTTTGAAAAAATGTAGTGTTTATCTGTATATTTGAAAAATACAAATGGCGGCAGACTGTTGAACACATTAACTTTGGGAAAATGAGTTAAAACTAAAAAAAACTATACAAAATACTGTCAGGAACTCACTCAATATATGTTACTGTGACATAGGCAGACATGTATTCAATGGTTTTTAACAGTATTTTGTATAGTTTTTTTTAGTTTTAACTAATTTTCCCAAACCTAATATGGTAACACAGTCTGCCGCCATTTGTAATTTTCAAATATAACAGTAAACGCTGTGTTTTTTGAACCGAATAAAAATTTTGCATTAAAAAACAAAAAAAACTATCCATCTCGGTAATAAAGTAACATATCTTGCCTTTGATAATATTTGTTAATAAGGTCACGTGAGTCGATTAATGGGTGCTAATGCACTTACTGATCCGCGCTATTTTTTAAATTGTATTTCCAAGCTTAATTAAAGTTGTATGTTTTTTTGGTATTTTTTTAAGATTAGGTCCACCTCCACAATTTTCTTTTAAATGACCACTTTTAAAGGTTTCCGACTATGCGGAATACAGAAATCGCATTGAAATGTTACAGAAATAAGTAGTTATCGAGATATAGATAGTTGTTTTATGCATTGTATTCTTTGGCGGCCATCTTTGTTACGCGCGTAGATTTGTATATGACGCGCGCAAGCGTGTAAAAAAGACGACTGCCAGAGATTACAATGCATTATACAAATTTTTAATATCTCGATAACTACTTATTTCTGCAAAATTTCAATGCGATTTCCGTATTCAGCATAGTCGAAAACCTTCAAAAGTCGTCATTTAAAAGAAAATAGTGGAGGTGGACCTAATCTAAAAATTTGCTGTTTTTTTGTTTCATTCAATTGTAAGGTTAAAGTACAGAATAGTTACAAAAAACCCTCTTCTCCCAATGTTAAGAATGTTTTTTTAAATAATAACGTTATTATTTCAACACGGATCAATAAGTGCACGAATAACCAATTTCTTTATAAGCATTCATATTATCTTATATAAAAACAACTTCTGTAAAACAAAAGAAAAAACGTGCACTTTCAATCTTTGTTAAAAAAAGGTTTTCTTGAAAAAAAAACAAAAAATACGGTAAAAAAAAGCAAAGAACAAAACGTTAATCGGTATTCATGCAGAGAGTGATCCTTGCTGAAATAATAACGTTATTATTTAAAAAGCCATTCTTAACATGGGGAGGGAGTTTTGTACCTATTCTGTACTTTAACCTTACAATTCAATAAAAAACATATCATAAAACTTTAATTAAACGTGGAAATGCGATTTAAAAAATAGCGCAGATACCTCTCTGCATCAGCACCGAAAGTACAGAATAGTTAGAAAACATCTTCCCTCCCCATGTTAAGAATGGCTTTCTAAGTAATGTTATGATTCAGTACTGTTCCTTGTCTGCTTAAGTTTAACTTTTATTTATTAAATTGTTAGGTGAAAGTCCAGAGAAGTTACAAAACACCCCTATGCCCATGTAAAGAATGGCTTTCTAAATAATAACGTCATTATTTCAGCGGGGTAGCTTCTCTGCATAAGTACCATGTTTTGTTTTTAAACTGTTAGGTGAAAGGACAGAATAGTTACAAAATACCATCCCCATGTTAAGAATGTCTTTCTTAATAACATTATTTCAGCACGGTATTTTCTATGCATACGTACTATCTATTTTTGTTTATTAAATTGTTAGGTGAAAGTATAGAATAGATGCAAAACTCCCTCCCCATGTTAAGAATAGCTTTCTAAATAACGGTATTATTTCAGCACGTTACCTTCTCTGCATAAGTACTATCTTTTGTTTATTAAATTGTTAGGTGAAAATATAAAATAGTTACAGAACACTCTCCCTTTGCCATGTTAAGAATGGCTTTCTTAATAGCGTTATTTCAGCACGGCACCTTCTCTGCATAAGTACCATCTTTCGTTTATTAAATTGTTAGGTGAAAGTATAGAATAGTATCAAAACGTCCTCCCCATGTTAAGAATGGCTTTCTAAATAACGTTATTATTCTATTATTATATTATTATGGTACTTTCTCTGCATAAGTTCCATGTTTTGTTTATTAAATTGTTAGATGAAAGTACAGTACTCATGCAGAGAGTGATCCGTGTTGTAATAATAACGTTAATATTTAAAAAGCCATTCTTAACATGGCGAGGGGAGGGTGCATTTAACCTTACAATTGAATAAAAAAACATATAATAAAACTTTAATTAAACCTGGAAATACGATTTAAAATATAGCGCGGACCACTCTTTGCATTAGCACCAAATATTATTTAAGCAAGTTACCAATCTGTAAAAGAAAACTGTACTTTTACCAACCAATCTTATATCGAAAAACAAAAAACTCAAAAAGCAAGCGACAAACTTTTTTTTGGCCTGATATAATAAAGAAAAAATGTGTAAATTAAAAAATTTGGAAAATAAACAAATGAATTATGTTTTTTTGTTTGTTTTTTTTTTACTTATCGAGTAAACAGAAAATGAAATCTACTTCTTTTTCGTCAATTCGTGGCTGTTAAATGAATCGAACTGGGAGTTCGGTTTTATCAACAAAGCAGGTTCGTACTAACGGTTAAAAAATATATTTATTTTATTTAATATTTTAATAATTCGCGAGGTAAATTTATTTTCATAACATAAAAACATCCCTCGACTCTAAAGATGGGTTGTCTGAAAATTTCAAATAAATTGGTAACGTAGAAATATGGTTTTATTCACTATATACAGTGATGATCATATTTATTGGCACGGTAAAATAAAAGTTAAATTTTGTCTAATAAATTCTAAAAAAGGGATTAAATTAAAGAAAATAACAAAGTATATTATGTATTTTTAACTGGCCTTTCCGATGCAGCAATCGGATTTTAGAAAAAATAAATAACAAAGGAACAACAAACATAATTGCAAAAAACCCTTGTTCAAAATTATTGGCACGATTTATTTAATAATCAATTGTATAGCCTTTGGCCTTGATTACCTTCCTCAGTCGCTTTTCATAGTTTACAACCAAGTTGTTGCACTCTTCAGTAGTAATTTTAGCCCACTCTTCCTGACAATAATCCTCCAATTGAATAAGATTCTTAGGCTTCCTTTGCATTACCCTCAATTTTAATGTTCTCCATAAATTTTCAATTGGATTAAGGTCTGGGCTTTGTGATGGCCACTCCAAAACATTAATATGATTGTCCTCAAGCCATTTCTTAGTCAGTTTAGCCGAATGCTTTGGGTCATTATCTTGCATGAACCACCAACGACGACCAAGTGAGAGCTCTTTAGCAGAGTCTTTCAGGTTTTCATCCAATATTTTAACATAATCTTCCTTTTTTATGCTACCTGTGACCTTAACAAGTCGCCCTGGTCCAGAGGCAGCAAAGGATCCCCAAAACATCAAACTGCCTCCACCGTGCTTCACTGTGGGTATGGTGTTCTTAGGCAGGAAAGCTTCGCCAGATTTTCTGTAAATATAAGACACTTTATTATGGCCAAATAACTCTATTTTCGTTTCGTCAGTCCATAGAACACGTTTCCAGAATGCAACATCTTTATCAATATGACGTTTTGCAAAGGCTAGCCTTGCTTTTAGGTGCATAGGCTTCAATAAGGGAGTCTTTCTCGGACGACATGCTTTTAAACCAGCTCTCTTCAAAACTCTACCAACTGTATGTCGAGATACATTCACTCCAGAGGTGCTCTGTTCATCAACAATCTCCCCAACAGAGATCCTTGGGTTTTGTTTTACTTGTCGAACAATTTTCCGTTCATCTCTTGGGGAAAGAATCCTTTTTCTCCCTCTACCCTCTAAACTCATAACGTGGCCTTGCGATTTGAACTTGTTTATTATGGCTCTAACAGTGGATTTGGGAAGGTTTAGCTTCTTTGAAATCTTATCATAGCCCTCCCCATTGGTATGGCATGCTACAACAAGCTTCCTGACGTCTTCGCTGTGTTCCTTAGTTTTAACCATGGCGATTGAAAATTATAATTTAGTCACTTATAATAGTTTAAATAAATCGCTATCTAAAAATTATCTGAAAAAAATTATTCACTGAATTAGCGTTAAACAAGCATAATATGGCTATAAAAAAGTTCAGAAAGCACGTAAACCGGAAATTGATTGATATTATACTGATACTAAAAGAAAAACAAAGCCGTGCCAATAATTTTGAACAAGGGTTTTTTGCAATTATGTTTGTTGTTCCTTTGTTATTTATTTTTTCTAAAATCCGATTGCTGCATCGGAAAGGCCAGTTAAAAATACATAATATACTTTGTTATTTTCTTTAATTTAATCCCTTTTTTTAGAATTTATTAGACAAAATTTAACTTTTATTTTACCGTGCCAATAAATATGATCATCACTGTATATATATTAGAATTAGTTATATTTTTTGGAAGAAACGATTTCAGCAGAGTGTTCTATTTTAAGGAAAAATCCGAAAGAAAGAGCGTATTATTTATGTTTTATTTACGAAAAGTTTAGATGAGATAAGTTATCGATACCGTCGGTTTCGAAGTTGATAATCGAGGACCGTTTTAGATACCCATATCAATCTCTCTTCAGCTGATACTCATCTGTTTTATAACCGGAAGTGGAATCATATAGATACCTTACTTAACTCGCGTTTTTGTAAATGACCTAAAATCCAAATAATAAAATATTTTAAAAATTTTCATGTTCGTTTAACGCTTTGGATGCTGCACACACCCCCCACCCACCCCGAAGAAAAAAGCGAAAAAAAAGGGAAAAAGAGAAATAAGGGAAAAAGGGAGAAAAGTGATGGAAAAAAGAAGAAAATTTTATGTTTTAATTGATATATATATATATAAATATACAGGACAAATATATATATATATATATATATATATATATATATATATATATATATATTTGTCCTGTATATTTTTTTGCGTATTCTATGAAAATGTTTTGTTTGTTTTTTGACGCTCTAAAAATCTAAATAAATCGGTCCAAGGAAGGTAATCTTGCAGGGTTTTGAAACTTCTTTCAAATTTGACAATAATATATTCCTTATATTTTTCTTTATATCTTCGTATTATATATCGTGTACCACACCATATATTCTTTCATACGTCCTATTTAATATGGGTAAAATATAAATATCTTTAAATAGTCTGAAGAAGCCTACCATATATAAATTTATTTCCAGAATTTTATTATTACCCTTCTTATTTATAAGAAGGGCCTATTTTAGTAAATTAAATGTGTAGCTTCAATTAATTTTTTAAATACCTTTAATATAAACTCCAAAATTTAATTAGAATTAACAATTTTCTAATTTAAAAATTTTTCTCAATATCAAATTGAATTACCATTTAATTAACTTTAATTAACTTTAATAGTACATTTTAAAAATTCAGATATTTCAAGTCTTGTTTTGGAGGGGGTAGGGGAAATACTTATCTAGCCTAAGGGATTTTTCTACTATATTCACCTCTTACAATTGTATCCTATTTTTTCCGGTGATGGTTTTTAAGTGATATGAGTAAAATTGTAAAATACATTTTATAAAGTATAATTTATAAAATATAAATATAAATAAAAATTACAAATCTAAAATTAAAAATTAACAAAACACAATCTACAATAAAAAATTTTAATTTAAAAATTAAAATAAATATAAAAAAAAATTAATATATTTTTTTAATTTAGGTTTTGTCTTTTTTACTGTCCAAATTTATAACGAGTGATTTCCTTTTGTCTATACAGTTTTTCAGGGATTCGCTCCCCACATTTAAACAGCTTATTTCTGGGTCATGAATTGACCGTAGGATATGATATTTCTCCGCATTACAAAGTGAGCATTGTTTTGATTCTGGGGCGTATGATGGTTTATGTGAACTAGTAAGGTGTCTATATGATTCAACTGCCGGTAATAAAACAGATAAGTGTCGGCTGAAGAGAGATTGATATGGGTATCTAAAACGGTCCCCAATTATCAGGTTTGAAATCGACGGTATCGGGAACTTATATCCTCTAAACTTTCTGTAAATAAAAATAATATATATATATATATATATATATATATATATATATATATATATATATATATATATATCAACTAGTCAACTGAGCTTTTGTCCTGTAAGTGTCTGCTCATTGGTTGATTCGGAAGGGTGCGATGGAAACTAGAAAGCTGATTGTATAACTAAAAACTAAATAGAATGTACGTATATAAAAACGCGAGACAACCACAAAATCATCGCATAAGCCTTATGAATCCTAGCGGGGATGGAACGTGGAATATTCTGTGTAGCTTAATTGCCATATATATTTTATAACTTACTACCTAACTTTACCTACGTATTGACCACTGTTGAAGTAAATACTTAAAGTTCACGCATAAATTTATACTTTCGTATATTAATTTATGTGATAAAATGAAGCAGTCATATATATATATATATATATATATATATATATATATATATATATATATATATATAGTTTTTTTTTTCGCAGTTTCGTCTTTAACATTTAATTTTCAAATAGTTAGGTTCGATCGGCGATTATGGAAAACTAACGATAGAGCTTTAAAACTTCGGATTTTTCCTCGGATAACTTTCTGGAATAAATTCCATGTTCTTACGCATAAGGGGTTCTTTAAAAGGTTGGAATTTGCTTAATCTTTGCGAAACTAAATATATTGTCTTTTACGTAAGTTTTTTTTTTACTTATGTTCACTCCAAACAAGGAAAATTGCTATTAAGGCGTAAAGGGGCTACTGTGACAAGGACCGGATTTATAGTGGCGACATCGGAGGGGAGTTAAAAGCAATATATTTGTTCAAATTATATTACAAAATTTGCGTGTTGCTAGTGTCGCTGAAACCGGTAGCAGGGAAAGGTTTCCAGTGACAGGCTATCGGAGAAGAGAATCTACTAGAGTAAAAAGTATTTCAGAACTTCTGGAGTGAAGGGGAAATTTTGCTGCTATTCGATTAGGTATGATATACTTTATATCTTCAGTATTTGTCATTTTTGTATCGTTATCATACATACTTTACGTGGAGCTAACGTTAAAACATGTTAAATTCGTGATATTTTTACTTCTGGAAAATGTAATACCATTCGGTGGATAACTAACATGGCATAGGGTGTTCGTGCATTTAGTAATGCAGCAATATCAAACTCAGATGTGTAAAATAAGGTTAAAACGGAAATTCTGATGAGTGTATGTTAAGAAGAAAAATTGAAATTTCCATTAAAACTTAAAAAGTTAGAATTAAGTCTACGTGTCAAGATACTGTAATAGAAAGATAATCTAAAATGACACTTCTCAGCTAAACTGGTTAATTCTTTCTCATATTCCGGAGAGAGAGAGAGAGAGAGAGAGAGAGAGAGAGAGAGAGAGATCGTGTTTCCAGATAGTTAATCTGTATCCCCATGGCGAATAAATTGATTAAACGCCTCAGAACAGTTAAATTAGTTCCACTAACAGAACAGTTTTGCACCGTTTAAGAGAATTAAAATCAAAATATGTTATGAAACCATAATTGTATGATTCTTATACAATTTCTGATTCAAAAATCAATCCTTTCGTGATTTGGATTCTAGAAGATTTTGATTCTGCATTCGATTTAATACAAATTTGTATTATTTTAACCTTTAATCGATTGTTACGCCTCCTAAAATCTCTTAATCTTTATGGAAATCGATCCAGAGAAATCAGGAAGCCACTTGACGTAATGGTATACAAATTACCACTTTCAAGTCAAAGTCAAGCCAACAATAGATGTTATATAGTTTGATTTCAACCTAAACAATAATAATTTTTCCTCTTTGTCAGAAATATTGTTCATAGAATCTAAGAACTACATTAAAAATGATTTTTTATTAATTGGTGTCTAATACCTGTTGTAAAAATTTTATTGATTTGCAGGAAATTAAACTAAATATATCCCGCATTGTCTATTCTTATGCGTAGCAGCTGTTTAGCGAGATTCATAATTATCGGTTACTTAGTTTAACAATTAATTATGTACACGCAAATATATCATCATATACACATGTAACGTCGCAAGAACAAACAAAACAAAAAAAAGAAAGAAAGAAAAATCCGACTCAGTATTTTTTTTAAGTGCAAACGAAATGCATTTATTCGCGGTTCTTCCAAAACAACGCATTTCATTATTTTTTTCAAAGTATTTTCGCACACAATCCATGTGCTTTTTAAAAGTCTTTCTCTCCGCCACACTAGCCGTCAGCCGGCGCTTTCTCGCCTTCGACTTTACACGTCTATCTTGCCCGACGCGCTACCTGCCGACCACATGTTGTCCATATTTTTTCTGTTTCTTTGTGACACAAGCCGTGCACATCTCCTAATTGGCATACGTACTGCTTATACCTTCGCTAGCCAGCACTCCTTCGGCTTCTGCTAATAATGATTTTCTCACACGCGCCGATACAAGCTCTGTTACACACATACTTTACTTTATACTAGAGGTATTCAACAAGTAATGCTTCCTATTTTTATTCCACCGAATGGGTCAGAGGGGATTGCAAATTGCAATCTTCTGTTGACTGAACTTAAGCATTCATCACCTCAAAGTTTCATTCATCTGTTGCAGATATTTACGGTGTGAGACTTTAAGACGACAACCTCTGTCATGGCCGTGCGTCAGAAGCAGAGGTGTGTCATTGAATTTCGGGAAAAAGTACATTTAGAATATTATAGGAAAATAAATTCTGACGCAAGGTTATTCGTATTAATGGTACAAATCCCGCCTTCATAGCTTTTCAACATTTTGAGTTAGAAAACTAGTAGGCTTTACTTTTTTAACGATTTTTCTATGACAAAGCACGCTCCGGACGAGCATGAATAGCCGCCGTTCAACGCTGGCAAAATTGCATTGAGAATGGTGTTGACTACGTACGAAAATGGATTCTGGGACACAAAAAGGTCGCTTGTTTTAATAATATCACCCACGTCTTCATAGCCCTTCAACTTTTGGAGTAATAAAAATAGAAGTCTTTACTTTGAGAACTTCCCATGTCTAATGGAATATAGAATATAATGTATAGTCAGGAAGAAAATTAACTCAGAATGCGTTGTTAAACATTATATTGCTTTGTTCTATGATTTGTAGTAACTTTTATAACCGATATCGTTAAGAATAAGACGACTGCCTCAAAAGATAAGAGAAAAATACAACTGCCATAGATATTTTCTTGCTATAGCAAATAAAAAAAGTGTTACAGTCGCGTTAGAATTCATCGCAATTCTCAATGACCTGTAAGAAAATCTTAAATCATATTTGGATTATTCGGACTACTGTTATCATCTTGAGTATAATTCGCATAACGTTTCGGTCGATGTAACCTCCAACCTTCTTCAGGTGTATCTAGTCAGACTAGTATCAAATGATTGGCAAAATTCAGTTGTAAGTTCCATTCTTCTTGAGGTCGAAGGTTCAATCCCCGGTGACGGCCGACACTCAAAATACAATTACGAATTATTTATTTATTGCTGTTGGAATGAGAGTGTGCCACCTCTGCTGATTAAATAAGGGATTCCGTTCAAAATTCTGCGAGGATTCCCGGTGTTCGACAGAAAGATTCACGCGTTCGACAAGCTACATCCGAAGAAGGTCGTTATGCGAAGTAATAATTTGAATTATCATAATACGAATTATCAATACTTATCTAAAAAAAAAAAAAAATCAGAAACATAAGGAAAGCCTATTCACCGTAACACTATTATACGTGTCATGACTAATTAACGATGAGAGAGATCAAGGCGAGGGTCAAACTTCGTGTTGTCATTTTATCATCATCATCATCATCATCATCATCATCATCAGTTTAACGGATTGCGTAACCTTGGAATTCGTTTTTTGTTACCTGGTTTACCGACTGCACAAACGTGCATAGATTTAAATGTAACTATCAGGGAAACCCGACATTTTCGAGGATTGAAGGATGGTCAACAAATGTTCCACCCTCCCATACATTTATTGTCATCGAAATCGCCCATTTTTTTAATTAAATTGATTGATTGCCTGGTCTAGTTAGTATGCCAGAAAAATAGCTTCACATGCCTCTCCGCAGTGACTTGTTCCACAATACATTGTAGTATACATTGCATTGTTTAGAGTCTACTGTTGATTTTACAACATTATCCCTATTATATATATATATATACGTGTTCCATTTCACATCAGGAGTAAAGGTCAAACCTAGAAGCTTGTCAAAACACGGGGCCTCTCTCAGACGAGAGCCATCCATCCCAATTGATGCCAGATGGGGATCAGAGCGTTGAGGTGACCATAAGGTTTGTTCTTTGCTAATGGAGTCAGAGATGGCTTCGTGGTCAGGTTAGAATCTCCCGACCGGCAGTAATCGTGTCACCCTGAAATGATGATTTCCGAAAGGACGAAACACTAGTGTCTATAGGTATTTAAAAAAAATTATTATAGTAATCTCTCTCTATCTCTCTCTCTTTCTCACTCTCTCTCTTTCTCACAAACACACACGCACGCACACACGCACACTCTCTTTCTCTCTCTCTCTATATATATATATATGTATATATATACATATATATATATATATATATATATATATATATTTATATATATATATATATATACACACACACAGTCATCAACATATAGTACTGTTTCGCTGTATCACAGCTCATCAGTGAGGCTAGAGAAGCAACTGACCCAAGCCAGGATCGAAATCCGATCGCCTAACCGTTCACCTTTTTTCAAACGAGTCTAAAAGTAATGTATTTCACTGTCCAATAAGAAAAAAAAACTGCATGTTAGAAAATAAATAAATTCGGCCATTAACATCCCGGGCATTTTATGCTTGAGAGCATGGCACGCATATTTATCTAAAACAGTAAAAGCAGACCGTTTGTGTTTGCGTAAGAAAAGCGGTTAAAAAAATCTCGATATCACTATAAGGCGATAAAAACTTTCAGTTGTCAAGCTGTGCGTGAATAGAAGAAAATTAATCTTCATCGGTTTGTTTGAGCATGGGAATGCTGGATTCGTATTCTGGTCCCTGTGTTTGTTAGATAACTCAGCGCAGGGTCGAACGCTGTAGAGATTTATTGATATTTACTAAGGTTAAATTAACCTGACATGAGTCCAACCCCCAGGAAATGAAAAGTAGACACGGGTGACAGAATGTTATATTATCATTGAATATAAAATTGGAAATATCGTTCTCTGTACTTTTTAACTATACATCCAGGATTCATGGATCCTTACTTATATCTTATCAGATTATTACTTTATTAGACTTCAGAGCTCTATAACCGCCTATATCTCTTTTTTTATATTCCCCTTTAGTTTGATCTTGATTTTGATTGGCTGAGCTTCTTGAAGCATTACGATTGGCTTTATAAAAAACTTGTATTTTTGCTTTAGTTTTTGAAAGCCGATTTATATTTCCCTTAATCTATATTAAACTACTTGTATCGATCCGGCGTTTTCAGAGATTCTACTGACTGTCCTTTTGTGTCGCTTTTTAAATAAACCTTTGAAATTAGGATAATTATCTCTATTATTATATAAAAATGACTGTGTGTGAGTATCTTCCTTATAGGTTTCGAAACGGCTGAGCCTATCTTTTGCAAATTTCACACAAAGGTAATTTATATGTCTGGCTGTGTTCTTAGATATGTTTTATAGATAAAACAGAATTTTTACAGGAGAATATTTTATTTTGCACCGGCAAAAGAGATAATAAAATCTCAACAAATCATTTATTCTTAGAAAAAAAAAAAAAGATTTGCTGACATTTGGAAACATGGCTCAGTGGTACAGCATTCGTCTACAGATGGAATGATCCTAGGTGTACCTCACCATTTCATTTTAATTGTTTCTTATTAATGAATTCAATTTAAGATAAAAGAAGAGGTACTACTTAATATCGCCGCAAATCATTTCTTTATTTGCATATTTTAAAACTAAGCATTAATCAAAAGTGACTTTTTCCAGGGCATTCGTCGCCAAGCCCAGATATCAGCTGACGTGATATAGTAAACAAACAGAGACGGAATTTCATAAAGCACATCGTCATTATTTTTATTATTATTATTATTATTATTATTATTATTATTATTATTATTATTATTATTTTATTTTTTTATTTTTTTTTTTTTTTTTTGCGAATTAGTCCACCTGGTAAATTATTCCTCATAATATATAATAATCAATAGAGGATTAATTCTATAATAATACATACGTAATCTGCATAAATTAAAATATCATGTTTAAGCAGAAATCAGAAGCCATCAATATTAATGCTGGAGTCCCTCAGGGGTCCATCCTAGGCCCAACTCTCTTCCTGATAAACATCTATGATCTCCAAAAACACATACTTAAATCATTCGTTGACATCTATGCTGATGACACGACCATCTACGGCAACACATCAAAGGCTGTAAATGACAAAGTTCTCTCAGATTCACTCTCCTCTGATCTCGAGCGCGTGGTTAAGTGGGGGAAGATGTGGCTGGTTACCTTTAATGCATCTAAAACCAAACTCCTATCCTTACATCATCAACGCTCTGATCCCAATCTGGCATCAATTGTGATGGATGGCTCTCGTCTGGGTGAGGCCCCGTGTTTTGACAAGCTTCTGGGTTTGACCTTTACTCCTGATCTGAAATGGAACACGTACATCAAGTCTGTTGCCAAGGTCGCTGGAAAGATGGTGGAATCCTTCTACCGCTCCAGAAGATATCTCGCTACTGATGCAATTCTCTATCTATATAAAAGCCAAGTACGTCCAAGGATGGAATACTGTTGCCATATCTGGGCAGGATCTGCTAAAAACAGGCTATCCAGCCTTGACAGATTACAAAATAGGCTTCGTGGGCTAGTGGGTGATACCCTTTTCTCTTCCCTGCAACATCTCTCCCACAGAAGAGACGTTGCGAGCCTATCTTTGTTTTATCGTTATTTCCATGTCAGGTGCTCGTCTGAACTCCAATTTCTGCCCCCCCTCGCCAATCTTTCATGATAAACACCCGCTTAGCTGAAACCACTGTCAAAAATTTTCCCCACTCCTTATCTGTGCAAAATCGAAACGTAGATTCCATGAACAAAGCTTCTTTCTTAGAAGTGCACGCCTGTGGAACTCTGTTCCGGTTGCCTGTTTCCCACCTGACTACAACCTGGATGTCTTCAAGTCAAATGTCAAAAAATTCCTGATGAACCGCCTCCTTAAGTAAGACACTTTATCAGATCTCCAAAACTAACGTACTGTACACACAATAACCCTTATTCCCGAGTGGCTTCCGGGCCTTGATAAGTGGTGACTACCTTGTAAAAAAAAATTGTACGCCCGAGCAACGCTGGGCGTCTAGTTAGTTTAAAAGTAAAATTGCATCACATGAAATGGTTGCGAAAAATGGGCTGAAAAAACACCGAATCCAAGTAGCAACTAGACTTGCGCATGAAGTATACGCAAAGTATTGGAACCTCGGACGTACATCCACGCAAGATTCCAGAGAAGACTATTTATCGTTGCTAGCGAAACCCCAATAGTTAATGGCTGTTGCGATAATGCGAGATTATTTTCAGCGATTATTGAAACAAACGAAGATTGTTGAAAATCGTAGAAGACTTATACCTCAAACTCCAAGGAATATTATTTGTTAACGCTAGTGACAAATCCCTGATAATAAGTTGTGTGGCTAAATAACACATTTATAACAAATGCATCATATTTTTGTGTAATACGCTATCTATTTATCTATATTCATATAGATAAATAGAGATATCTAGATAGATATCTGTCTATCTATCTAACTATCTATATCTAGATAGATAGATAGATAGATAGATAGATAGATAGATGGATGGATAAAACCCGCAATTCATATCGTTTTTCATTGGATTTTATAACGGTTCAAGTTTATTTGTTACATCGACTTTGAGTAAGTTAATAAGAAAAATTCATAATTACTCGTATCCATTTTGCTAACAAATTTCCTCTGATGAAATAAGCCATTTATTGAAAACCCATGGGTTAAGAAAAAGACTTTAATAATTATCTGTACTCCTTTGTAAAACAATAAATTTTGTTGCAATTATGCATAATTTATCTCAGAATTTCGATTAAGTTCCAAAATGTGCGAGAATATATAATTATTTCCACAGCCAGACAACGTCTCAGCTGTGAAAATAATTATATGCTCTCGCTCTCTCTCTCTCTCTCTCTCTCTATATATATATATATATATATATATATATATATATATATGTGTGTGTGTGTGTGTGTGTGTGTGTGTGTTGCAATATTTTGGGTGTATAATGGGGTAGTTATTTAATTGCCGCCCACATCGGCAATATTTGGCACAAGGCCTGGAAAGTGGGAACCCCGCAGACTCCTGTCTCCCTGCAGCCGAAGCCGCTAGGAGACACATCCCATCACACTGGAAGTATAATGGGGTAAATATGTAAATGCTGCCCACATCAGCATTATGTGGCCCAAGGCCGGAAAGATGGAACCCCGCAGGCTCCCCTCAAGAAGGTGCACTCCTTCAATTTTAAAAATTGCCTGAGTAACCCCGTCGGCGTTCCCCGGTCGGGGCGCCTCAGGCAGCAAGCAATAAACTTGCCCCACCGGAAAGCCCGGTGGCAAGGCCTGGGAGGGTGGACCTCCTAGGTATTACCCATGCGGTGTACCTCAATCCAACAGGTGCTGGGCCGGTTCCCGGCCCCTCACCTGTTGGGCTGAGTGTCAAGTGACGAATCCTTGACTTTTACTACCCTGTCTCCCTGCAGCCGGAGCCGCTGGGGGACACATCCCATCACACTGGAAGTATAATGGGGTATTTATTTAAATGCTGCCCACATCAGCATTATTTGGCACAAGGCCTGGAAAGTGGGATACCCGCAGGCTCCCCTAAAGGAGGGGCATTCCTGCAATTTTAAAAATTGCCTGAGTAACCCCGTCGGCATTCCCCGGTCGGGGCGCCTCAGGCAGCAAGCAATAAACTTGCCCCACCGGAAAGCCCGGTGGCAAGGCCTGAGAGGGTGGACCTCCTAGGTATTACCCAGGCGGTGTACCTCAGTCCAACAGGTGCTGGGCCGGTTCCCGGCCCCTCACCTGTTGGGCTGAGTGTCAAGTGACGAATCCTTGACTGGTACTACCTGTCTCCATGCAGCCGAAGCCGCTAGGAGACACATCCCATCATCTCAAGAGAGTATAATGGGGTAGATATTTATTTGCTTCCCACCTCAGCAAAATGTGGCACAAGGCCGGAAAGTGGGAACCCCACAGGCTCCCCTAAAGGAGGGGCACTCCTGCAATTTTAAAAATTGCCTGAGTAACCCCGTCGGCATTCCCCGGTCGGGGCGCCTCAGGCAGCAAGCAATAAACTTGCCCCACTGGAAAGCCCGGTGGCAAGGCCTGGGAGGGTGGACCTCCTAGGTATTACCCAGGCGGTGTACCTCAGTCCAACAGGTGCTGGGCCGGTTCCCGGCCCCTCACCTGTTGGGCTGAGTGTCAAGTGACGAATCCTTGACTGGTACTACCCTGTCTCCATGCAGCCGAAGCCGCTAGGAGACACATCTCATCATCTCAAGAGAGTATAATGGGGTATGATCCCACACAGTCGGACGATTCTATTTATAAAGGATGCTGCTAAGAACTGACGAATCAAATTAATTAACGTTCTGCTACCAACCAATCAGAAACCAGAATTGCTTCATAAATATTAAACCTTTTCTGGAGCAATTTCACATGTTCTTTCCCGGGTTTATACACTGTAAGAATATTTTGTTCTGTAGAACTGTCTACTACAAACAAGTCACCTCCCAGGACTTTTGTGTAACAGCGAACCATCTGAAACTGTTCTGAAACTCAAAATGGCTTACACTTCTAGAATATATATATATACATACATACATACATATATATATATATATATATATATATATATATATATATACTAAGTTATAAAATATATACGGCAATTAAGCTACAAAGAATATTCTGCGTTTCATCCACGCTAGGATTCATCGGGCTTATACGAGGATTTTGTGGTTGTCTCACGTTTTTATATAGGCACCTTCTATTGAGATTTTTGTTAGCCAATCAGCTTTCTTGTTTCCATCGCATCCTTCCTAATTAGCCAATGAGCAGGCACTTACAGGAAAAAGACCCAGTTTACCTCCAGTTCACACGTTCCTTTGTATGTGCTATTTTAGCGTGGAACGTAGATATCTAGTGCCCTGACCTATTTTAAACCTAGGTTAAGTGTTTTTTTTTTCAACATCGCACTATAATTTGCCGAAGCATACACTGATATATCCTCGGAAGAAATCCACATTATTAAAAAATGAAGAAAATCAGTTCTAATAAATAACAATAACCAATGGATAAAAACTAAAATGACAAATTCGTTTGATTTGGCGATAGGGGACATTGGATTCTGCAGAGGCAACAGATCTTGTGGGATTATTCGTTCTATATACACTCACAAGCATATTTGATACTATAGATATCGGCCTATATAGAGATGATGGACTAGCTATAATAAATAACTCCAACAAAGTCAAGGGAGATAACTTTAAGAAAATCATAAACAAGGAAATTTTTAAAAAATAGGCCTAAAAGTAGACGTACTTGTTAATATAAAAATAACAAACTTCCTGGGCGTAACGTTAAATTTAGATAAAAATACATATCAACCCTACTTAAAAGATAACGCTAATCCAATATACGATAACCCTAAGTCCAATCACCCACCATCAATTATAAAACAGATTCCTAATTCGATCGTAAGTAGACTCGGCAATAACTCAAGCGATGAAAATGTGTTTAACAGGTCAATCAATATCTATGAAACAGCCTTAAAGATAATGGATACAAAAATATCGATATCAAATATAAGCAACAAGACACCAATAACTATAATATAATTAAAAATAAACGAAAAATAAACATAACCTGGTATATGGCGCCATACAATCAAATGCTATAAACAAAATTTGGCAAGAAATTTCTAGATCTTACCCAAAAGCACTTCCCCGCAACCAATCTCTCACACAAAATTTTCAATAAAGATAATCTAAAGTTTTCCTACAGCTGCTGCGAAAATTTAGAGATGATAATTAAAGCACATAATAACAAAACATTAAATAAAAGCAATGAAAACAACAACAAAATAAATAATAAAACGTGGACACCTTAACAAAAATAAAACTTACACAAAGGACACATATGTAACTAGTAGAAATAAAAATAAAAAAAATAATAATAATAATAATAATAATAATAATAATAATAATAATAATAAATCAACTCCGGACAACGACAATAAATAAAAGAAATAAAATAAAAATACTAATAACGAACAAGATAAATGCAACTGCAGATGCTGCACACTTAAAAATAAACGTCTAACCACAAGCGTAGTTTACCAGGCCACAATGTTTGCGAAAGAAAACCCGAAAACAAGAAAATTTACGTAGGTATGGCTTCCTTAGATTTCAAAACCCGATATTATGACCACAAAAGTACATTCAAAAATAAAAAAAACACTGAATGAAAACAACTCTAGCAAACAAATACTGGAAACTCAAAGAAAGCGGACATTGCTAGTAGTCGAATAGAAAATAGTAAGATAAGCAACTACATGTAGAGACCTAAACAGTCCATGTAGATTATGCCTTCATGACAAATTTGCTATCCTATACTTTAAAGAACCCCAACATTAAATTGTAGGAGCGAAATAGCGAACACAGATAAACTTTACTCTAGGATAGCGATACAAAATCATTTTAAAACTAACAATAACAATAGAAAATAAACAAATAAAATAAACATACATATACATAAATTATCATATACATATATATATATATAGAGAGAGAACGTGAGAAAGTGAGAGAGAGAGACTTATTATTGTTGTTTCAAACGATAAATACGGTTAATATTGGCTCCGCCTCGAAGCTCATTTTTCTTTTTTTATTTACTTAGAAAGTCGCCTTTTAATTTGTTTGGACGTATATAACATTTTTATTTATTTATTAT
The DNA here is from genome assembly GCF_053919585.1 of Euprymna scolopes. Lineage (NCBI taxonomy): Eukaryota > Metazoa > Mollusca > Cephalopoda > Sepiida > Sepiolidae > Euprymna > Euprymna scolopes. The sequence goes on from NC_136510.1 coordinate 84,010,698, forward strand.
TTTTAAAACAGTAATCTACGTACACGCGTGTTTCGAGGTAATTACCTCTCGTCAACGTAGCTCAATTGTTATATATATATATATATATATATATATATATATATATATATATATATATATATATATATATATATATATATATATAAACTAACATTAAAAACACACGTAACCTGCGTTTAAAATAGGTCAGGATACTAGATATCTACGCTCCCCTCTAAAATAGCACACACAAAGGAACGGCGAACTGGATGTAAACTGGGCCTTTGTCCTGTAAATGCCTACTCATTGGCTAATTAGGAAGGGTCCGGTGGAAACAAGAAAGCTGATTGGTTAACTAAAAACACAATAGACGGTGCCTACATAAAAACGCGAGAAACCACAAAATCCTCGCATAAGCCTGATGAATAGTAGGGTGGATGAAACGCGGAATATTCTGTGTAGCTTAATTACTATATATTTTTTATAATTTACTACCTAGCTCTACCTACGTATTTAGCATTTTTGGAAAAAATACTTAAAGTTTACGCATAAATTTATATTTTCGTATATTTCTTTTTACACAGTGATCACCACTTATCAAGGCCCGGAAGCCACTCAGGGATAAGGGTTATTGCAAGTACATTACGTTAGTGTGGAGATTTGATAAAGTGTTTACTTAAGGGGGCGGTTCATTAGGAATTTGTTAACGTTGGACTTGAAGACATCCAAGTTGTAGTCCGGTGGGAAGCAGGCAGACGGAACAGAGTTCCACAGGCGTGCACTTCTAAGAAAGAAGCTTTGTTCATGGAATCCGCGTTCTGATTTAGGCACAAATTAAGAGTGGGGAAAATTTTTCACGGTGGATTCAGCTAGACGGGTGTTTTTCGTGAAAGATTGGCGAGGGGGGACCAGAGATTGGACTTCAGACGAGCACCTGCCATGGAAATAACGATAAAACAAGGATAGGCTCGCAACGTCTCTTCTGTGGGAGAGAGGTTGCAGGGTAGAGAAAAGGGTATCCCCCACTAAGCCACGAAGCTTATTTTGTACTCTGCCAAGGCAGGATAGGCTGTTTTTAGCAGATCCTGCCCAGATATGGCAACAGTATTCCATCCTTGGACGTACTTGGCTTTTATATAGATAGAGAATTGCATCAGTAGTGAGATATATTCTGGAGCGGTAGAAGGATTCCACCATCTTTCCAGCGACCTTGGCAACAGACTTGATGTACGTGTTCCATTTCAGATCAGGAGTAAAGGTCAAACCCAGAAGCTTGTCAAAACACGGGGCCTAACCCAGACGAGAGCCATCCATCACAATTGATTCCAGATGGGGATCAGAGCGTTGATGATGTAAGGATAGGAGTTTGGTTTTAGATGCATTAAAGGTAACCAGCCACATCTTCCCCCACTTAACCACGCGCTCGAGATCAGAGGAGAGTGAATCTGAGAGAACTTTGTCATTTACAGCCTTTGATGTGTTGCCGTAGATGGTCGTGTCATCAGCATAGATGTCAACGAATGATTTAAGTATGTGTTTAGGGAGGTCATTGATGTAGATCAGGAAGAGAGTTGGGCCCAGGATTGACCTCTGAGGAACTCCAGCATTTATATTGCAAGCCTCCGATTTTCGTCCATCTACCACTACCCTTATGAACCTATCGGAGAGAAATGATTTAATGATTGAGAAAACATTTCCAGTTATACCATAGCTGGAAATCTTGTGAAGTAGACCCTTATGCCATACCTTGTCGAAGCTTTTAATTTATGTGAGTAAATGAAGTACTTATATATATATATATATATATATATATATATATATATATATATATATATATATATATATATATGAGAGATAGATAGATAGATAGATAGATATAGATGTTATTTATTTGTTTTTGTTTGCGATACTTTTCGAATTAATTCAATTATACGTAAGTGCATTTTTACCCAAATTCGAGTTGGGAATAATTTCCCCTTTTACCAAATTCGTACCCCAAAATGAGGAGCGGCATATATATGGGTTTTTTTCTATAAAAATATGTTTAAAACATTTAATTATATATAAGATAAAAAAAAATAATACTAGCAGAAGTACCCGTCGTTAACTGGGTTCAAAAACAGCCTACAGAAAATGGACTGTGATTGGACTGTGGTTGATGAAAGTATGATAGGTTATGAAAAGGAAGGGGTTGTAAAGAGATAGGTTTTGATACTCAAAAATTTTACCCTAAGCCAAATATGATGAAAGTACAGATAAGTTTCGCGAAAATATATTTTTTATATCAACTTTGTTTCCATTCATAGCCAAGAGTGACCAACAAAATGATGTTTCCTTACAAAGAGAAAATGTTATATATATAATAATATAAATATACAATAAATAAATGTTACTATAGTCAATAAAAATTACTTTTATGGTAGAAAAGTTCATTGGTTTGTATTTTTAAGTAGTTTGGAAAAAAACATTTTTTTTATTTCACGAACGGGTTTTAAAAAAATCAAAATGGCAGCGACTTTGAAATGGAGAGCCTCGTTTTCAATTTGAAGGAGGGGCACCTGAACATTCTGTGTTAACAATTTTCCGTCAACGTAAGGAATATTTATAAACCTATTTTAATGTTTTCGTCATTTTGTGCTTGAGGAATATTCGATTATGGCATGTGTAGTTTATATACAAATTCATTTAAGTAGTTATCGCCTCAAATTTCGTTTTAATTTCGGTTCACTGAAATGATTTCAAGTAAAGAGCATTAAAAACTATTTCAAAACAAAAACATGAACTGAACTTTTATTAACTATGGTAACATTTATTTATTGTATATTTATTTTTGGGGTAGTCTTGTGTTGGCTTTTTTGCTAAACACTCTTACTAAATAATATCGACGAAATATCGAAAAACAAAGAAACAAAAACACTTTTGAAAAATAATGAAACTTAACTTACTTTAGTAAAATAATCCGAAACAGCAAAATGGGATATTAAAAAGTAAACACGTAAATACTTTACTTTTTTAAAGCAAAGAATCAATATAAATATGAATGAAAAGAAAATGGCGCCCTTTTAAAACAGAACAGCTTCGTTTCAGTTTTACAGTATTGAACGGTATAGTATTGCGCCGCCGGATTAAGGGTTGTACTATTGTAATGTAAAGAACACGCAGAAGGAGTGTAATCAACTGAATCCCTTCTAGTACACTGACAAAAAATGATTAAACAGATATATAAATAAAAATAAAAAGGTTATGTAAATGTTTTTAGAAAAACACATAATCAGGTGAGCAGAATTATTTTCCTTCTTTTGACACGAAAACAAGTAACGTTCTTATTTTTTATTATTTATCTATTTTCGAAAGAGTGCCACGTGCAAGTGGAGAAGGAAAAAAACAGAATTGTCTAAAGTTGCGACTTTTTTTTTGCTTTCACTTTGATAAGAACGTGAATTTATGAGGTGAATTTATTCGACACAATATGATTCAACTCAAAAAAAATGAATAAAAGCTAACTTGAATTAAGATTAAAGTTAAGGTGTTATTGTGGACTCTTATCCCTTTTAAAAAACCTTGTTAAACTTTGTGATATATTTACATTCTATGGAGGTCAGGCGCGAACGAACAACCAATAATGTTATTATACCATATTTCTTCAAACTGAAACATAATTATCAAAGTATACTTACGCAAATAGATATGAAAAGTCTTTGTTAAAGTTTGTGCCATATTTCTATGGAGTACAAGCGCGAAAGCAGACCCCACAATTTTATTATAGCCTCCCTATTTAAGTTGAAACATACTTATCACAGTATTCTTATGTACAGCTATATCAAAAACCATTGTAAACGGTTTTTTTTTTTTTTTCATTTTTTATTTCCATACTTTGTGGGCCACGCGCGACCGTACACCCCACAATTTTAATGAACCACCGCTCTGCCAGATAAAACATACCCATTTATTATCATCGATACATCTTCTATCAATATATGTAATCAGTTTTTTTTTTAACAGTCAACCATATAGGAGCCTATTCGTGACAAGACACACACACACACACAGACGTACATCTTTACATTATAGATATATAATCATTTCCACAGCCAGACAACATCGCAACTCACAAGAGACATGATAATATATATATATATACATATATATATATATATATAGAGAGAGAGAGAGAGCAAACAAACATATATAGAGAGAGAAAGCAAGCATATATATATATATATATATATATATATATGTATATATATATATGCGTTTATCCACTCTATTCACTATATGCGTTTATGCCTGAAGAATCCTAGAGTGGATGAAACGCGGAATATTCAGTGGATCTTAATCGCCATATATATTTTATATCTTACTATATATATACATATACAAACATATATATACATATATATACATATATATACATATATATATACATATATATGCATATATATACATATATATACATATATACACAAATATATACACACACACACTTATATATATATATATATATATATATATATATATATATATATATATATATATATATATATATATATCAAGGCACGTTTCATTAAATTCGGCAGGGTTTTCTTTATTTTTCTGTTGATTTTCTCGATCTGCCAAGCATTTTTCTCGTTTCAATTGGTAAGTTGTGTATTAGGTTGCCAGTGATTCTTTGTAAGCTATTTTCCTCAAGCGCATTTGGTCCTTGATCGTCGTTAGGAACAATGTTTTTTTTTATTTTAGTTTTTATTTATTGGTTTAATTTTATTTAGTTATTTGGATTTAAGTAGTTTATAACGGAGTGAAGTGTAAACTTACCAACTGAAATGAGAGAAAAACAATGTTTGGTAGATCGAGAAAATCAATAGAAAAATAAAGAAGGAAGAAAACTGTCGTATTTAATAAAACGTGGCTTTATAACGTGTTGCTACATAAAATACACGCACATACACACACATACACACATGTATATGTACATATAAGGAGGGGGATTCCAAAAGTAATGCATCCTATTTTTTATTCCGGCCGAACATATCAGAAAGGAATTGAAAACGGCATTGTTATGATGACTAGACTTATGTGTTCATGACCTAAAACTTTCATCTCTGTCTTGCAGATATTGGCGGTGTGAAATCCTAAGAAAGCAACCCTGCCATTGACACGTGTCAATGGCAGTAATGCGTCATTGGATTCTTTTCAAACGGGGAATGAGAATCGTGGAGATATGTAGAAAAAGAAATTTAAGAGCACCAAAGTTCGCCCATTTTAATGGTACAACTCCTCTATTCATAGCGCTTTAATATTTTAGTTAAAAAATAGGAGTCATTATTTTTGGAACAACCCCGGTAAAAACAAACAAACACGCGCGTGCGCGCGCGCACACACACACACACAATTTCGCAATGGTGACGAGAACCTCGAAGATGAAGACGCTCGCGGCTGGCCGACTGCGGTTGATAACGAACAATTGCAAAAATTAATTGAAGCCGATCCTCAAAAAAAAACACGAGGAGTTGAATTGAACTCGAGGTCGACCATTCAACAGTAGTTTGCCATTTAAAGCAAATAGGGAAAAAAGTTAGATAAATGGGTGCCGCATGAATTGAACAATATGTTTTTTTTAATATCGTCATTTCGAGGTGTCTTCTATGCTTCTTCTGTGCAGCAAAAACGACCCACTTCTCAATTGGACTATGACGTGTGATGAGAAGTGAATCCTCTACGACAAGCGGCGACGTAGGCACAGTGGTTGGATGCCGGAAAAGCTCTACAACACTTCTCGAAGTCGAAATTTCACCATAAAAAGGTTATGGTGACTGTTTAGTGGCCTGCGGCTGGTTTCATCCATCACAGCCTCTTGAATCCGGGCGAAACAATTACGGCGAGAAGAACTACCGACAAATAGACGAAATGCGCCAGAAGCTTCAACGTAGGTGCCCGAGATTGGTCAATATGAAGGGACTAATTCTACTCCATGGCAACGCTCGTCCGCATGTTGGTCAACTAACCCTGCAGAAGCTAAACGAATTGGGCTACAAGACTGCCTCATCCTCAATATTCACCGGACCTCTTGTCCACCGATTATCACTTTTTCAAGCATCTCGACAACTTCCTACGCGAAAAATGCTTCAAAAACCGAGATGATGCCGAATCGGCATTCAATGACTTCATCATTTCCAGAACTCCGAATTTCTATGCTAATGGGATAAATAAACTTGTTTCTTGTGGACAAAAATGTTTCGATTCTAGTGGTTATTATTTCGATTAATAAAGTTTATTATAAATGGAGTTATGCTTTTTTTAAGTTGAACGTCAAAAAACGACATTATTTTTGTACTATATATATATATATATATATATATATATATATATATATATATATATATATATATATATATATATATATATATATATATTATTTACTACAATGGTTATTAAATACCTACAGACACTAGTGTTTCATCCTTTCGGGAATCATCCGTGCAATGTGTCACGATTAACGCCAGTTGAGAGATTCGAACCCCGGCAACAGAAGTCATGTCTGACTTCATTTGGCAATGACCAAAACCATTCGACTACCGTCAACCGCGAGAGATACAGTTGAAATTAAACATTTATTTTTATTAAATGCTTTTAACGTCAGTCAAAGTGATCTAATCATTATATGACGATCTGCACGTATGAGGTAAGTTGACCGACTTTATTACAACTGAAAGTGCTCAAGGATAAGGAACAAGTTTCTTAAAGGAACTGACATTATTATTTACTATAATAATTATTAAATACCTAGAGACATCAGTGTTTCATCCTTTTGTGAATCATCAGTCCAGGGTGTCACGATTAACGTCAGTGTATAGTGAACTTACCGTTTTTAATTCATAGGTGTAAATATCAAAAAGCTACGGTCTTTATCCGATTGTACGCAATAAGATAGTGCAGTATTTTAAGATGTATATTTATTTATACAAAACATGTCTAGGTACATGTGTGCATACATGTTTTAGCTACGAACTTCTTTGAAGAATAGATTTTGCCATTGACAGAGAATGTTCTGGAAGCATGAATGGATTTTACGCTAGAGGAACTCGTTAGTAGCAGTGTATCCCCACGTGTGGCTCCCTCGACAAAGCGCCGACTCCCAACATCGTGTACCGTGGATTTTTCGTTCGACTGTTCTTGTTTTGGCCGGATCTTCCTTTTCCCGTTGGCGACTGTCGATGAGAACACACGCAGTTTACAAAATAGAAATATGAACAAACAAAAGAAAAACACAAACGCCAATTTTCACATATAAATTGACTGTTGGACTTGTGAGTGTGTGTGTCTTCCCCTGTTCTATCGATATTACATTTATCTATCTCTGTTTCACAATTAACTCTAAAATTGTCCACGTCTCTATTTCACAGTCAACTCTATAACTGTTCAACTATCACTGTCCAACTTCAAACCGCTGTCTAGCGAATCTAGATCTCAACTGTCACTGTCCAACTTCTATCTGCTACCTAGTGCATCTAGACGTCAACTGTCTGTCCTCTGTCTTGGTATATCAGGTCACCCACCCCTCCCTGGCTACTGGAAGCTGCCCTTCCCTGTTTTATCAGTAGGTTTCTATTGTTATTGTTGATTGTAGGATATTTCCGATTTCTTTGTTTATTCTAAGCTATTTCCTATCTATTGTTAAATGTAGGATATTTCTGATGTCTTTGTTTATTCAATCTATTGTTAAATGTAAGATATTTCCGATTTCTTTGTTTATTCTAAGGTATTTACTCTTCTTTTGTCTATTCCCCCCCATTCTTAGCACTTAGTGTCTCAGATCCACCCCAGGAAGCAGGAAGAGTTGGTCGAATTAAGAAGTTTTGAAAGTATTATAGAAGGAACCTTTTTTTCACCCTTTACGTTCAGCAGATATACGGCATAATCTCGTTGACACACCGATTCTCGTTAAGCAACGTTGAGCCTGACTAATACTCGATGGGTGACCACATAGGAATACCAGGCATTGCATGTAGGAGGACGTCGACACGTTCCTGATAGAACTGCAAAAACTTAACGTTGTCATTTCCCCTGACCGAGATATACATGCGACTGGAGACCACTTGTGACCTTGATATTCCCATGAAACTTTCTCCTGTCGTGGAAATCGGTTCAACCCGCCTAGGATGAATGTAGATGGTATGGCTTTATGTTCAGCGTCAATATATGTAAACATTGGTTTTACACACCCTAGCTGAGAATTCTTCCTTCAACCTCCTCGGCTTAACATTTACGGGCAATATAATTTGGAGGACATTACGAAGGCTAACGCAGAGAAAGTGTGTTTCCTCTATCGTGCTAGAAGACTACTCATATCTGAGAATACCTTGTACCTCTGCAAAGCCACCATTCGCATATGCATGGAGTATTGTTGCCACATATGGACTCGTGTATCTATCGCTAGTTTCTTCCTCTAGGGCCCAAAAAAAAGAGTATTCAGTCTAATAAGGTTCCACTTTGTCAAGTAGCCTCTAACCCCTGCCCCATCGCCGCAATGTTGTTCTGATGAACTCGTTGCAATTGTACCCCCTCAACGTACACATCCCCGACAACCCCGCTTAGCAACAAAATCACACCCCTTCAATGTTGAGGTCTTCAAATGCCATAAAGCTTTCTACTCTAATAGTTTCTTCCCACGAACAGCTAGACTTCTTGCTACCTGTTTTCCTGACTGTACTGATATGCAGAAGTTTACATGCAACGTAAACCAACATCTTGTTAATCTTTCCATCGCATGGTCCCAAATAGTAGAATAAAAAGATTTATAACGTGTTAAAAATTTATAAATGTAACATTGTGACTGATTTTAATTATTGTATACAAATGCCAGCAAATGGAGAAATCACATGAATCAATTATTTTCTCTTTCTCATCAAAGTTTTCTTTCCCGTTTTTATTTAAATGTAATGAATTTTTTAAATGGGCAATTGGCTTGATAAACATTAAAGGCTCGTTAGTTAACTTTCAAATAAGCCTTTTATTCATGGAAATCCCAGATGCCACGCCAAGTAAATTGGTTTTCTATTTCCGCTCTGACATCTCATTAGAGCCTAGCTGAAGTTTCATTACATTCTTAAGAATACGTCTCAAAGGAGATCAAATTGATCCTTGGAGATACTTGTATGCATGTGCGTGGTTTTAGTTCTTATATCCATGCAGTGGCGGTAACATTAATTAGTTGTATTAATGATAAAATTTAAAATAGACGATCATGCTACGACGTTCATGTCAAATAAACTAGCCACAGATTATGGCTTCGGCTTACAGTGAATAAATACATCGGACTGAATTCCAAATGTAACACGATGCATAATATAGGCGTAAAGTGTATTGTAACGTTACACGGACGCGCGTATGCAAATAGATGCGAAATGACGTCACATATAGGAAAAAATAAGGATTTTATAAGGGAGATCAAGTTAGAGACGAAAAGAACGTTTGATATCACGTGAGAGATGTGGAGAACGTTCGAGATCACGTTGGTGACGTAACGGTCGTAACAATGAGGAAATAAATATCATTGCTACAAAAAAAAGTGAGCTGATGTTCTTTCCTATTCTTTGTCTACTTTGCGACTGAAAACTACAACATGTTGGACCCCAGACAACGTTAGATTATTATTCAGGTTATTCGGACTGCTGTTCTCATCTTGATATAACCATTTGACTTCCTTTCTGGAGGAATTGCAACTGGAACATGTATGCACATATGTAGCCAATAATGTTGGTATAAATAATGGATTCTTATGATATATATATATATATATATATATATATATATATATATATATATATATATATATATATATATATATATATATATAAGGATAACAGTATACATTTCAAGATCCAAATATTTATTTTTTTATGCAAAACAGTTCCTCCAGCATGTTAAATTTCGGTACATTTTTTACAGATCTGTTTCGTTATACAGAAACAAACGGTTATTATTATGTCAAAACCGTCTCTTTTACACATATAGACCTTCCAGAAAAAAATTTAATTCTTTTATTAGCTGGAAAAAATGCATGATAATATAATGATGCAAGAAGATAAAAGTTAATAGAAGACTCAACAAGAAGATGACTGCCGGAATAAACACACGGTCTGGTGGTTTATGTTCGGTTTTTGGCTCCAATTAGCCATACCTCAAGAATAGCATGCTCGGGCTTACTGAAAGTAGTTTTCTAAATTCTTTCTTGCGTGTGTTGTGTGTAGTTAAGTGTAAGCAAATGATAGAATGCAGACCAATTATATATATATATATATATATATATATAATTTATTTATACATATATTGATGGCTACATATGTGCATACATGTTTCTGTAATCACCTGTGCTGGGGGGATTACGTATTCAGGCCAAGAATTACCCTCGAAAACAAGTTGAAGTGTTTTCTCCTCAGCATGGGTGATTACAGAAACATGTATGCACATATGTAGCCATCAGTGTTTGTATAAATAAATGTAATATACCTGCTCTGTTTACTCATTGAGTACTTTGTGGTAGACACATGTTGTTTCATTGGATGTACTTCTAGGAAACTAAACTCTACTGCCATAATATATATATATATATATATATATATAAAATATATTTTAGTCATCGACATACAGTCCTGTTTCGTTGTATCACAACTCATCAGTGCCGCTAGACTAGCACCTATCCCAAGCCGAAGATCGAACCTAGAACCGTCGTGATGACAGTCGGCAGTTCTACCCCTTGACCACGGAAGCGGTGCCCATAACTAATCTGTCCGAATGTCTATTTAAATAAACATCCGTCCGCCACTCGTAAAGTGCCCAAACGTTTGTTTGTAAACAAACCGCGAGCTTCGCATTTTTCAGCCAAATTAAGTAGCGAGTGAGATTATTTACGATAGTGCTCGACCCAAGGAGGGTGCTATATAAAATATATTTTAGTCATCGACATACAGTCCTGTTTCGTTGTATCACAACTCATCAGTGCCGCTAGACTAGCACCTATCCCAAGCCGAAGATCGAACCTAGAACCGTCGTGATGACAGTCGGCAGTTCTACCCCTTGACCACGGAAGCGGTGCCCATAACTAATCTGTCCGAATGTCTATTTAAATAAACATCCGTCCGCCACTCGTAAAGTGCTCAAACGTTTGTTTGTAAACAAACCGCGAGCTTCGCATTTTTCAGCCAAATTAAGTAGCGAGTGAGATTATTTACGATAGTGCTCGACCCAAGGAGGAGGGCTATATAAAATATATTTTAGTCATCGACATACAGTCCTGTTTCGTTGTATCACAACTCATCAGTGCCGCTAGACTAGCACCTATCCCAAGCCGAAGATCGAACCTAGAACCGTCGTGATGACAGTCGGCAGTTCTACCCCTTGACCACGGAAGCGGTGCCCATAACTAATCTGTCCGAATGTCTATTTAAATAAACATCCGTCCGCCACTCGTAAAGTGCTCAAACGTTTGTTTGTAAACAAACCGCGAGCTTCGCATTTTTCAGCCAAATTAAGTAGCGAGTGAGATTATTTACGATAGTGCTCGACCCAAGGAGGGGGGCTATATAAAATATATTTTAGTCATCGACATACAGTCCTGTTTCGTTGTATCACAACTCATCAGTGCCGCTAGACTAGCACCTATCCCAAGCCGAAGATCGAACCTAGAACCGTCGTGATGACAGTCGGCAGTTCTACCCCTTGACCACGGAAGCGGTGCCCATAACTAATCTGTCCGAATGTCTATTTAAATAAACATCCGTCCGCCACTCGTAAAGTGCTCAAACGTTTGTTTGTAAACAAACCGCGAGCTTCGCATTTTTCAGCCAAATTAAGTAGCGAGTGAGATTATTTACGATAGTGCTCGACCCAAGGAGGGGGGCTATATAAAATATATTTTAGTCATCGACATACAGTCCTGTTTCGTTGTATCACAACTCATCAGTGCCGCTAGACTAGCACCTATCCCAAGCCGAAGATCGAACCTAGAACCGTCGTGATGACAGTCGGCAGTTCTACCCCTTGACCACGGAAGCGGTGCCCATAACTAATCTGTCCGAATGTCTATTTAAATAAACATCCGTCCGCCACTCGTAAAGTGCTCGAACGTTTGTTTGTAAACAAACCGCGAGCTTCGCATTTTTCAGCCAAATTAAGTAGCGAGTGAGATTATTTACGATAGTGCTCGACCCAAGGAGGAGGGCTATATAAAATATATTTTAGTCATCGACATACAGTCCTGTTTCGTTGTATCACAACTCATCAGTGCCGCTAGACTAGCACCTATCCCAAGCCGAAGATCGAACCTAGAACCGTCGTGATGACAGTCGGCAGTTCTACCCCTTGACCACGGAAGCGGTGCCCATAACTAATCTGTCCGACACTAGCAAGCCGCCTGGTGTTGTCCGGTCGTAAGATACGTTTAAATATATTAGGTTGACAAGAGGGTTCTTTAATTTTGATAGCAAATGAGGTATTTTCAAATAAGTTTTCGTTATAATACCTTTACTTTATATATAATACCTTTACTTTATATATAATTTTAAAGAACGTTTCTTCGCACTATCTAATCGTTTCAATTACAATCGTTTTAAAACAATTATGTCTTCTATTCAAAACTTTGAATACAAGATGGAAAAAAGCAAATTCGCACAATTTTCTTATTTCAATTCGTGAGGTACTTATTTATCAAGTTTTTTGCCTTTCCAATCTCGCTTAAGTGGTTAAAAATCGTCGTATATGTTATGTCTAATTCAAAAGCAAGTTCTCAAACAATTGTGCGTAGATTGGCTTTGATTAAGGTTCTTAAATGATCGTTGTCAGCATCCGATGGCCGACCAATACGCTCATCATCTTCAAGATTCACATCACCCCCACGAAATTTCTTAAACCACCATTGTGCTGTGCAATCAGTAGTGGTTCCTAGACTAAAGGCTTCGTTGATATGGTGAGCTGTTTCAACAGCTTTTCGTGTTAGCTTGAATTGAAATAAGAAAATTGTACGATAATCGGAAAAAAATAATAACTATATAGTTAAATTAATACAGAATCGGTAATTATATCGGAATCGGGAAAAATATTAGTATCGTCTAATCATTAGAGATTATTCTATAGGAGTGGTGCTCACTGCTCTGCCTTTTTTAATAGCACGTTTCTTCTCTCGTTCTTTGATGTTTGAAGATTCAGCAATAGTCCATCCTTTGTGGCTTACGATACGCCAGGAACATTTATTTTGATCTATGTGTTCCCACGAGTTGGATATGAAGTGGAATTTTGAGGGATCCTTTCAAACTTTCATTGAACCCTTTCCGATGTCCTCTTAATTTTTGTTTTTTTGTTTTGTTTTGTTTTTTTGTTTGTTTTTGTTTGTTTGTTTGTTTTTTGTTTTTTTGGCAGCACACTGTAAAGGAGCTGTCACTTGGAGTTTTAACTGTCAGGGAAATTTTAATTACAGAGGAAGGAGGTCACGGATAATATTATTAGCAGAAGCTGTTGATTGAAGCTGTGAATATGTGCTTTCATTTGATGGAAAGTAGAGATTAAACCATAGGTTTATTTTAAAAACCTTGTAACCCTCGTTCAACTTATTTTATCCTTTAGTCCTCACATTCCATGAGTGATGTTTCTTACAAGGAGAGGCTGCTGTTTCTGAGTCGGAATTTATCCATCTAACAATTATCGTTGGAGAGTTTCTCACATTGAAAACATAATTTTGCTGAATAAAGTGGTTACATGCCTTGTCCGGGGCGATTTCAATAAGAGGGCATGTAAATGTAGATTTAAAGTTAATGTTATATGGTCTACGTCGTTGTGAAGCTGCTCGCGGAAGACGCACATTGAGCCTTTTATCAAGAATTTTATGTTCTATTCTGTTTCAATATTAGTTCAATTATAACACGATCAGCCGGTCACTGACGTGTGACTGGCTTCACATGTTACACTAATTGTCGTAGAAACGATCTCGGGAAGATGTGAAGATGACCAGTCATTAGGAATAACAAGAAGAAAATCATACCTGAGATGTTGGGTGTGAGTGTGGCTCCTTTATTTTATCAAGATGACCTCTTCACCCTGGTGGCATTCTGGTTGGAATTTTCTTTCTTCGTCCTCTGGATCACTTCGTTGTTTGATAGAGGCATTCATGGCAGACTCAATAAAACGCACAATCGTAATATTTATGAGAAATCTTAACTATTTTATTTCATACATAAATATATTACAATAGTTTACAATGGTTTACAAAAACGATCAAAAGCAATTAATACTTAAACTTTAAAATTATTAGACTGAGCTACATAGATAGTCCTAACTAGTGCTGATGGAAAGCGGAGAGACAGAAACACGCGTGCTCACCCCATGTCGTCCGGCCGAAAAAAGAGCTCGATCTAGGAAGGGAATTCTGGGATTGAACTTCTGTGTATCTCTACGCAAACAGCCAAATCACCACCGGACATGCTGTAGAGTG
>NC_136510.1:84030158-84442658 GCF_053919585.1 Euprymna scolopes
GATCGGTTTCCATTTGATCGCCGTAGTTTAGTAGTATTGCGGATTGCCAGTACTAAATGCATAACTGTTGGGGAATACCAAGTTTTATATGTGAGGGCCCTGTGCTTATCCTATCATTGTTTCCAGTCGTCCTGGACTTATTGCAACTAGACTCAAGCAATTCCAGTTTAAGAGAGATGTAGTTAGCTATTACACAACCGTTGTTTTACAATAAACTCTCTGATCAGACATCCTTACAAGAGGTATCTATTGTTTTTTTGGAACTGAACAGGAGCCTGAATACACACATGGCTCAACGTTGCTTAGTTTTGGTGATCTCAGAAAAAACCGGCATTATGACCTTAAATAGTATGCATGGAACAATATCGTAAATAGTCTTAATTTCTCTTGGTTCTTTGAATTCATAACCCATGCAGATTTCACCGAATATTGACCTTGTCTAGATAAATGTACTAATACGATTGCTGGAGAGAAGAATCTCGAAAACATAGAAAACCTACAAGATCGACACACTAGATCGAAAACACCAGAGATCGATAAAAGGCATTTCTAGTTTTCTATTCATAATCAAAAAACTTCAAACAGTAATGAAGGCTTTGAGCAACCATTCGA
Source organism: Euprymna scolopes (assembly GCF_053919585.1). Lineage (NCBI taxonomy): Eukaryota > Metazoa > Mollusca > Cephalopoda > Sepiida > Sepiolidae > Euprymna > Euprymna scolopes. The sequence continues at coordinate 84,030,771 of NC_136510.1, forward strand.
GATGACAGCTATGTGAACGATTTCTTTAGGCGGTCATTAGAAGTAGATGTAAATTTACTGTTATTTGATATTAATGGACAAATAGCAAATCTATCAAATGAAAATCTTTCTTATATATTTTTGGAAACCCTAAACAAAGCATATTGCCGCTTGAACATAAGGGGATACTATTTGGGATCATGTCTACATAAGACTATGCGAAGAGTTTAGCAGCGAGGCGGCCGTTCACATTACATTTTAACTTCTGCGTGTTACTACCTATCCAGGGAAGCAGGAAACATAGATGGAATTCCAAAGTCTAGCAGGTTAAGGGAAAAAAATATTAGAGTAAAATGCCTTCGGTATCTAGAGATCTTTATGACGAAGTGGTGGAATTGTGCTACTAGACGGGGTTGCTGTGGGTATGTACGCCGAGTGTGCACAATTGGTATGAGTTAATCATAGCACATTCCATGCATAAGTACTTATGAAACAACTGCAATATTACTGCGATGGGACCAGGGTTGGCGTTTGATTGATGATGTGGGCTTATTAGATTGGATAATCTTTTTTTACCTTGTATAAGAGAGAGAGAGAGAGAGAGAGACAAGTGGTGGATGCATTATCCTAGATGAATGTGTGGCATGACCGCCTCTGGGAGCAGTAGAGCTCCCCATTGGGAGATATTGAGACCCTCGAAACACTGAGTAAGGCCGGGCAACAAGGCTGATATTAACCGTTTAGAATTATTGGGTGTCCGGGCAGCAGCGGGTATAACTTAGCTGTAAAGATGAATTTATTGTATTTTCATAAAACCGACATATACTTCTATTATTTTTGAAAAAAATGACATATATGATTTCGTTCTTGGCCTGACGAAACCCAACTCAAGGACGTCTGGCTTTTTGAGTACGAGGTTAGCCCGGAGGTCAAACTATCAACCCCTTTGAGCGTGTGAATTGGATTGAGTTGTGATCACAGATTCTCAGATCGTGCAAGGCATCGGGACTTCCCCAGAAGGACGTGCTGATCGATGATTGGTTTAGCGGCTTACCCCAACCAACCCTTCCCTCCAAATATAAGCAATTGCCCGCGCCAAATATCTTAGATTGGAGCCGAATTTCGAAAGAAGTAAACATTACCCAAAGAGACGCCAACCCCCCCCCCTCGACCGCCGCTACCGTAGAGAACGGAAAATAAGATTCAGGAGTGTTTTTTGTGTAATGAGATTGAACTGAACAATTGTGCATATGTAACACACTTTGTAAATTTCGTGAATTAATTTGAGTAGATTAGAAACATCTGTGTTTGTCTTCTTTTGGCTTGCATGAGAAACTAATTATTTTCAGCGGATAAACGAGGCCTACGCCGCGAAAGAATCCTATAAAGAACTTTCGGGGGAAAGATGATCACGACTACGACGGGTCCACAGGTCACAAATAGACGAGTGGTGGCTTTGTAAATATACAAGATATAGTCAGGTATGAATAATTTCGTAACACGGTAGATACAAACGAAACACATTGTACAAATAGTCTATGTCTCTTCTGTTCTTTAATTCATACCCAACCCATATTTCAGCTAGTGGCGATCCAGTTAACGCTACTAATGCAATTGTTGAGTAGAAGAATGCTGAAAAGATTGAAACACCATGAGATCGACAGACTGGGTCAGAAAACGCACGTTGGAGATTGATAGAAGCCATTGCCGGTTTACAAATAATGTTCTACTAAATAATTTAATCAAATCATTTTAAACGGCAATCAAGACTTTGAGATGACAAATTTCGTGGAATACTTCTTTTAGCAAATTAAGAATTGTAGATTTGTAATATACCATTATTTGATATCACTGGATAAATGACAAATCCGCCAAATAAAAAACCTTATTAGGATTTATGGATAGTAAATGTCTGTTTATTGGCACGAAAGTTACGATTATTTTCGATACATGAGCGTTTCCTTTGAATAGTAATAACAGAGTATAACAGGAATATCAGTTATTCAGTCTTTCTTTAATATCAACCTATTTGGTTTCTGATATATCTTTTTTTAGATAATCATAATACAGGATATTCACTTAGAGTAAATCCAAAGGTTTATTTACAAAGGGTACACAACGAGAGTCTGAGTCGTTCGATGTCTCCCGAACTCCCTAATCCCGAAGGAGTATATCTACAATGTCTATCTTATTGTCCGGAGGGATGCTAGGTGATTCCATTATAACAGTTTCTTTTGTTTTTCAGATTATTTAATGAAAAAACAAAACGACCATTTTGGTAAAGGAGTTTATGCTTCAAGTTTTTTTTTTTAATATATATATTACAGTGTTTATTCACAGTGTGACGGGCATGCGTGGAAGTGTTCAAGAATTGTTTGTCAGTGTTTCAGTAGGGCCTACCTACGGCGAAAAATTAATTCGTTCAAGAGCTACAAACAGACGGCGCCAGAGTCGTTCCGCGAATAACTGTCAAGGTTGCTCTGGTAGTGTGCTGGGTCGTATCGATGGAGTTGTTCGGAATCGTCGTGTCTGCCCATATCGATAGAATTGTTCCCGTCGTGTCGGGACGTGACGACGAAGTTGGTGGGATCGTATCAGGTCGTGTCGATGTAACCGTTCTGGATCGTACGGGTCGTATCGACAGAATTGTTCGGGACCGTCGTGCCGGATGGTGTCGACGGAAGTGTCTAGTGCCGTGTTGGGTCGCATCGAGGGTATTGTTCGTATTGAGTCGTGTAGACGGAAACATTCGGTTAACGTTTGTTGTTCAGTTGACGGTTGTCGCAGTTGTACTGCTGCGTGTGATAACAATACATATAGTTGGGTGAGGGCGCGAGTAGTCGTCTCTCTTTCCTCGTGGCGTCACACACAGTGTTTGGTTTGGTTGTTTTGTTTTATGGCATATCAACCTTTTTAGGGTTCCTTAATACACAAATCTGGTTATTTGGTAAACGTTTTATGCTTCAAGTTCTTTATATATTCAAATATTTATTCATGGTGTTTGGTTTGGTTTTGTTCATTTGTATAAAAACAGTTGTTTTTGTTGTTGGCTTTGTATAACATAGTTAATTTTGCAAAAAAAAAACGTGAAAAACATAAGTGTTTGGTGTATTTTGCGTTAGGAAACCAATCTCTTTAGACAGCTTCATCCAATTTGGAATGCGTGTTTTTATTTTACTTCCGTTTTCTATGTCCACATAAATATCGACACTAATCTCGTCATCTGATATTTTACAATTGAACCAATATCAGTTTCTAAATGAAATTGAATAAATAAATTCACAACTCAATTATTAGATGCAACAGTAAAATATTACATTGTTAAATATATATATATATATATATATATATATATATATATATATATATATATATATATATATATATATAATACTAGCAGGACCTGTGGAAATTCCACAGCAGAATCTTTAAAATGTAATATATTGCTGCTGGGCATTATGTGGGCAGTCAGCATGAATGAAGACACCATCATATTATTCTAGCCCTTTTGTTAAAACTTATCGCCCCCTTACTAAAATTATAACTTTGATACATTCCATGGGTTGATTATTTCATTACAAACACACTAATCAATTAACTCACATTACATCATTTTTCATAATTCTTGGATACGTTACTAATTTCGACAATCATTTTTCATAATTTGGACCCACATTATCGCCCCACCCCTTACTAAAACAATAACTTTGATATATTTCCTGGGATGATTATTTCATTACAAACACACCAATCAACTCACACTTTATCATTTTTCATAATTTTAACCCAGATCATAATAGCTTGGATATATTTCCTGGATTGATTATTTCATTACAAACACACCAATCAATTAACCAGATTCTCGAATATAGCACTAATTTCGGCTATCATTCTTTATAATTTTAATCCACATCATCGCCCAACCTTACTAAAATAATAAATTTGATATATTATCTTGGCTTAATATTTCATTATGCATTTAACAATCAATCAACTCACATTTCCTTATTTTTCATAATTCTTGGATATGGTACTAATTTAGACAATAATTTTTCATTATTTTAACCCATATTATAGCCCAACTTTACTTAAATAATATCTTTGATATATTATCAGTGCTGATTACTTCATGGCAAACACGCCAATAAATTCATTCAGATTTCATCAGCTTCGTAATGCTTGTATATGGTACTAATTTCGACAATCATTTTTTATTATTTTAACCCATATTATGCTCCCTTACTATTATAATAATAACTTTGATACATTGTCGTGGATAAAGATTTTATTGCAAACACACCAACCAATTAACTCACATTTCCTCATTTTTCATAATTCTTGGATATGTTACTAATTTAGACTATTTCAGGTATTCTGCTAGTATATAATTTCGCTTATCTCATCCAACCCGGGGACTGACTTTATGTCCGCCACCCAACTGTTAAAAATATACATGAAATAATGCAATGTCTAAATCGTAAACTGTTTCAGCCATTTCCTGTACTGACTTCTTATCCTCTACCCCACTGTTAAAAATATACATTAAATAAAGTAATGTCTAAAACGTAAATGGTTGCAGCCATTTCTGGAGCTTACTTCATATCCCTCACTCCGCTGTTAAAAATATACATGAAATAAATTAATGTTTAATGCGTAAACGGTTTCAGCCATTTCCATTCCAGTGACTTTAATCCCCCACTCCTTAAGAAGAGTTTTGTCAATTACTGCCATAAGAACATTAAGGACGAAATTATGAAGTCAGGGTTACTTGATATATGTACGTGATTTTTGGAATGTTACAAATAAGCCCTTAGCATGCACTTATCCATTTATCTGATTTTTAGAATCAGCAATACATCCATGTGATATTTGGAATATGACATCTTATGTGTAGTACATCATAAATATATTATATACATCTTTTTTAACAGAAATAATTACGTCATCGCCGGGTGTAAACACGTCAGACTATCGTCCCCTTCTACTCGAAAAGAAAGAGGAGATTATGTTTGGGATCTCATTAAGCACTCACCAAATCCATTAACTCACATTTAGTATAATCTATATATTAATACGATAGCGTGTGTGTTCTTAAATCTCAACCAATGGAATTTGTCGGAAAGCGTGACACACAAAAGAACACGCGCGCTATCGTATTAATTTTAAAATATATTAACATTTATATTTATATCTACAAACACAAGTTGTTCATGCTTCTGCACTCATCAGTGTACGAAGAGATAATTAATGCTGGTCGGAAGATTCAAATCCAGTAAATTTGACCGCTTTTTTATAATTCCCTAACGAGAGCCCAATTTTAACCTTTTAAAGGTCTATATAATTATAATATTTTCAAATAAATATTAACAAATAATTTCCTATTTACAGATACTAGCGTTTCATAGTAACGCAATCGTCAGGGTAGTAAGTGATAATTACTGCTGGTCGAGAGATTTCTCATCCAGTCAAAACGTCACCATTCACTTTGTGGGCTAGCATTCTTCCTCAAGGCCATCAGCAATTAACACAAGAATTGGGAGAAGTTAAGCGCCTATAAATGTGAAGTCAGAGGACATAAATAGAAAACAGTTAGAGAGTATTCGACGACAGGATCGCGGAATATTACATTTGCGCTAAAATTTTCTGTTTTCCTTTATTCCATAAAGTAATTTATAACCATAATATTTTTTTAATAAAGCTCAACAATTATTTTCATACATATAGACACTAGTGTTTCATGCTTGCGCTATCAGCAATGTAGGAAGAGATAATTACGGCTGATCAGGAGATTCAGATGCCTTGACAGCTGGCTGTGTAGTATTTATTATATTTAAGCCGTGTGTTATTTGTGTATGTGTGGTTTAATAACATTGAAAAAAGTGTCAGAACAGGAAACCGATTTTTGAAAACTGGAACGAGGAATTTATTTTTATGTTTAATAGAAATTAATTTTTTATTTTCTTTTATTGTATTTGTTCGTTTCCTACTTTATTTGATTTATTAAAATAAAATGTTGACTGGGAAAAAGTTTGATGGCGATATTATGCTTTCTTTCTTTTAGTTTTGTTTCGTTTAGTTTTGTTTCTTTTATTTATTTTTTTTGTTTGTTTCTTTTAGCATGATTGTTTGCAATTTGATTTAAAACTTTCTATTCGTTTTCTATAAATTACTAGCAGGTCACCCGACGTTTCCCGGTCCTAAATTTATTTTTATGTTTAATGGAAATTAATTTTGAACATTGTTTTCTTTTATTGTATTTGTTTGTTTCCTAGTTTATTTGATGTATTAAGATAAAATGTTGATTGTGGAAAAATTTGATTTAAAATCTTCTATTCGTTTTCTATAAATTACTAGGAGGTTACCCAACGTTTCCCGGTCCTAAAATACGCTAAAATATGATGTTTTAATTCATGAAGATTTCGCATTTATTATTACAGAGTCAGTATATTATATTGTATAGAATATATAGTAGTGATTCAATAGTTTCAGAGAAATATATGACTTGGGAGCCATCAGCTAAAATCGAGACCAAGATAGCCTGTATTCGCTAACATATCAGTTAAGGATAGATGCATAAAAAGGAACGCAGTTTAACGAATATATCTGCGCATGCGTATAGGATTACGTAAGTCGACTTACACCAGCCAAGTTCCACTTTTCAATATTGACCCCTGCGCAGTTATTTTTACCGGTTAAAAACCAAATCAGATTTTGTTATACGGGTTTCATTCTCATATAGATGAAGTTTTAAGTCTGTAGAAAAATAACTTAACAGAGTAGTTTGCTAGAGACGGTTCCACACACACACACACACACGCACACGCACGCACGCACATACACACACACACACACAGTCAACCTCAATTTTGTATATATAGTAGCAGGCTGCCCGGCGTTCAAGTGTCGTAAAATACGCTTAAATGTGAAATTTTAATTTATGCAGATTTCATATATTTATTATTATAGAGCCAAATTTCTATTAATTAATATATTGTACCTAATATATAATAGTGCCCCAGCGTTGTGCGGTCGTAAAATATGTTCGAATATATTTTGATTCATGCAGATTTCGCATTTATTATTATAAATTCAATTCTTTATTGATTATTATATTTGATTCAATATATATTTCAAAAGTAAAAAAAATGACTTGAATGCTATCAGCTAGAATCAAACGCAAAACATTTAGCGCTATATTGAACTATTGGCAGATTGATAAGAAATGTAAAATATAAAGTCACTTCAACGTATGAATGCATATTTGCGCATACGTAGAAGTAACAGGTTTAGTCGACATATTCCTGTTAAGATTAGCTATATTTACCGGGTGAAAACCAAATCGAATTTATTCCACAGGTCTAAATCCCCTATATATCAATTTTAAGTCTGTAAACAAAAGTTGAGAGAGGAGTTTAGTAGAGACTGTTCCGCACACAGACAGATGCACAGACAAGGTTACTTATTATATATATATTATATATATATATACATATATACATATATATATATACAATGAAACAGTACTGTGAGTAGATGACTATATATATATATATATATATATATATATATATATATATATATATATATATATATATATGCGCGTGTTAGAATGCTATGCAATTATGCAGAATGTAGAAAATATGCATAAATAGAACTAACTAGAATCAAACAACCATGCAATAAGAAACCATAAAAATTAATAATTAATGAGGACACTTTATAATCTCGTTCGCATATCTATGATTAATTATATCAAGAAGTTCGTTTTAATAACATTTCAATAGAATAAGTAGGCATTTAATATCAATATCAATGCCACAACAGATTCAATATTATATGTGTATAGATGGATAACAAACACTATATTAACGCATAATTACTAGCAGGAGCCGCGAAAATTCATCGAGTAATTGAAAAAAAAATTTTGTATTTAATATGTAATCTACATATTATATATTTTCATAAACTATAATTAGAACGATAGTCTAATTCTTTTTAGAATCGTGTTTGTGAACCATTCGATTATAAAATTACGAGGTTCGTTCCGAAAGTATAGACTTATTTTTTCATACTCGAAAAGTTGAAGAGCTACGAAGACGTTAGGATTGTCCTTAAGACGAGATATATTTTGTGCTCCACAATTTATTTTTTACATAGTCATACTGGAGAAGCTGTTTTGCAAGAAAAATAAATATTTACATATTGAAATGTAACTGTTATTCTTTAATTTATGTTCTGTTGTTATATTTAGTGGCGCTAGTGCACTTACTGATCCGCGCTATTTTTTAAATCGTATTTCCAAGTTTCATTAAACTTTTATGATGTTTTTATTCAATTGTAAGGTTAAAGTATAGAATAGGTACAAAACACCCTCCCCTCTCCATGTTAAGAATGAATTTTTAAATAATAACGTTATTATTTCAGCACGGATCAATAATCAATTATTAAGCATATGTTGAGCTGTTAAACAAAAATGACTGGTATGTACAAGGAGTGAAATATAATTGAAAAAACATTTTTAAAACAACATATATGCATATATATACATATGCATGATTGAAATATATATCTATTCACACATATATGTAATATTATATATATATATATATATATATATATATATATATAATTTTCGTGGTTTAATTTTAAATTCTGAAAAAACAACATATAGAGACATATATTCGATTTAAGAATTTATAAAAAAATATTTTTAAAAATATATAATTAACCACAGTATATAAAGCACTCACTCAAATATCAATTCCAACTCAACGAACAACTAAACAAACTCATCCATAGATTGCCTCCAAACAGATATATATGCATTTTAAACAAAATTTAAACAAACATTTATAACTAGATCAAACTACGACAACAAACGTATTTAACTGACTTATCTCAACTAACCAAGTCACCTTTAAAATATACACTCAAAATTAAAATAAGCCAACCTTAAACTCACTTATTTAAGTAACCCTCCAAACATTCCATTTTTCACACCATTACGTGTCTCTATCTCCACCTCATCAGCTCACCCATCCCCTACACCAAAAATAGCACATCCACTCCCTATCACGCACACCCCACATTGAAAATCACAAGAATATCCATTTCCCACTTGAACTTAAAATAAAGAGGTCATCCGTTTTAAAGAATACTAAAACGTAATTCCTCCTTCCCCCGCCGAAAATACTCCATTAAGAACCTGTATGCTCGCCTAACTTTAACCCTCCCCCTCTCTCTTTACCCTCTCTACTTCACCCCACTTCCTCTTTCCCTCATCTAAAAAGCTTCCTTCATCCAATATAAACAAGATAACGAACTATCTTTCTAACAGACTCATACCTCAAGAAAGCCGTTCCAGCGTACTCCTCCGAATATCATCACCAGGATTATTTTGCCATCTTTGGTATTTTGATAACTACACTATTGATTTCGAGGTCCATTGCACACTTAATTCAATGCTCAAATTCTATTACTCACGGGGATAATTACAATGGAAGTGTATATCCACACAATTTCGGATATACTTTGTCAATACCAAGAAAGCATTTGGACCACAACAAATAACACATAATCAACGCAACATCGAATAAGGTTGCCTAGTATACTTTTCGAAATATCAATAAGGAGTATTACGCTTTCGCTATATGGGAATATCACTTTCTCCCATCGGCCTATATTCTGCCCACCTGGATTTATAACCCCGAAGACATTGGACTCCTTCCGATAATGGACTACCCAGGTTGTATCAACTTCTCTTTTCGTATAATTTTCTCATTATAATTATCCACAACCACTCCAAAAACTATTTTCAATAATTGTGCTGAAAAGCAAAATAGCGTCCATTCGCAGCTGAACATTTTGCTAATTGCATTTCATTTCCTCTGATGATATGATCCATTGTTGAAAATCCATGGATTAAGGAAATTTAAAATAACCCCTTCTATATATTCCTTTGTCAAGCAATAAATTCTTAAATCGAATATATGTCTCTATATGTTTTTTTTTCAGAATTATGAATTAGACCACGAAACTTATATATTGCTCTATTCTTAAATATTGAGCTTTTCCTTTTTGGCTAGGATCTCATTGAAAGTATTACTTCAAGTAATATCTATCAGGATTTTTCATCTGAATTTCTATCAGTGTCTTATCTCGATTATATATATATATATATATATATATATATATATATATATATATAATTAAATTGTCGTAATATATATATATATATATATATATATATATATATAATTAAATTGTCGTAACCAAAACTCATTAAAATCATTTCAGATAAATCTCGATGAAGACTTCTTGAAAAAGCACTTATTGCAAACTCAAACACAATTAAACAACGTGAAGGTTTTTAGAATATATCTCATTTAATTTGTGAACTGATATCAAAAGAACATAACTTCATTTTCGACAACATAGGAAATAATACACACACACAAAAACACACCCACACACAAATGAACATAATTAATTATATATATATATATATATATATATATATATATATATATATATATATATATATATATATATACAGTGATGATCATATTTATTGGCACGGTAAAATAAGTTAAATTTTGTCTAATAAATTCTAAAAAAGGGATTAAATTAAAGAAAATAACAAAGTATATTATGTATTTTTAACTGGCCTTTCCGATGCAGCAATCGGATTTTAGAAAAAATAAATAACAAAGGAACAACAAACATAATTGCAAAAAACCCTTGTTCAAAATTATTGGCACGATTTATTTAATAATCAATTGTATAGCCTTTGGCCTTGACTACCTTCCTCAGTCGCTTTTCATAGTTTACAACTAAGTTGTTGCACTCTTCAGTAGTAATTTTAGCCCACTCTTCCTGACAATAATCCTCCAATTGAATAAGATTCTTAGGCTTCCTTTGCATTACCCTCAATTTTAATGTTCTCCATAAATTTTCAATTGGATTAAGGTCTGGGCTTTGTGATAGCCACTCCAAAACATTAATATGATTGTCTTCAAGCCATTTCTTAGTCAGTTTAGCCGAATGCTTTGGGTCATTATCTTGCACGAACCACCAACGACGACAAAGTGAGAGCTCTTTAGCAGAGTCTTTCAGGTTTTCATCCAATATTTTAACATAATCTTCCTTTTTTATGCTACCTGTGACCTTAACAAGTCGCCCTGGTCCAGAGGCAGCAAAGGATCCCCAAAACATCAAACTGCCTCCACCGTGCTTCACTGTGGGTATGGTGTTCTTAGGCAGGAAAGCTTCGCCAGATTTTCTGTAAATATAAGACACTTTATTATGGCCAAATAACTCTATTTTCGTTTCGTCAGTCCATAGAACACGTTTCCAGAATACAACATCTTTATCAATATGACGTTTTGCAAAGGCTAGCCTTGCTTTCAGGTGCATAGGCTTCAATAAGGGAGTCTTTCTCGGACGACATGCTTTTAAACCAGCTCTCTTCAAAACTCTACCAACTGTATGTCGAGATACATTCACTCCAGAGGTGCTCTGTTCATCAACAATCTCCCCAACAGAGATCCTTGGGTTTTGTTTTACTTGTCGAACAATTTTCCGTTCATCTCTTGGGGAAAGAATCCTTTTTCTCCCTCTACCCTCTAAACTCATAACGTGGCCTTGCGATTTGAACTTGTTTATTATGGCTCTAACAGTGGATTTGGGAAGGTTTAGCTTCTTTGAAATCTTATCATAGCCCTCCCCATTGGTATGGCATGCTACAACAAGCTTCCTGACGTCTTCGCTGTGTTCCTTAGTTTTAACCATGGCGATTGAAAATTATAATTTAGTCACTTATAATAGTTTAAATAAATCGCTATCTAAAAATTATCTGAAAAAAATTATTCACTGAATTAGCGTTAAACAAGCATAATATGGCTATAAAAAAGTTCAGAAAGCACGTAAACCGGAAATTGATTGATATTATACTGATACTAAAAGAAAAACAAAGCCGTGCCAATAATTTTGAACAAGGGTTTTTTGCAATTATGTTTGTTGTTCCTTTGTTATTTATTTTTTCTAAAATCCGATTGCTGCATCGGAAAGGCCAGTTAAAAATACATAATATACTTTGTTATTTTCTTTAATTTAATCCCTTTTTTAGAATTTATTAGACAAAATTTAACTTTTATTTTACCGTGCCAATAAATATGATCATCACTGTATATATATATATATATATATATATATATATATATATATATATATATATATATATAATTTATAAGAAATAAAAACTACCCGTCATCAGCATGGATCACCCATCAACAAGAATCGAACTCACGACTACACTACCACACAGCAAATACTGTATATATAATAAAGATAAAAGATCGAACACAGCTATTTGCACGCCTTATTTTTTATCACTGTTTGAAACAGTCTTTGTAATAAATTAATTATTTGCATTATTATTATCCTATACGACACATCACTCAATAAGTCCTGCGTCTGCCATATAGATAACTCAAATAAACAATCCATGGCGTTTCTGAAGTTTTTAGATGAGGATTGGTTATTCGCATTATTTGGATTCATCGAACTACTGTTCTCATCTTTAGCGCCATTTTCACACTCAAGATGAGAACAGTAGTTCGATGAATCCAAATAATACGAATAACCAATCCTAATCTAAAAAAATTCAGAAATGTCAAAAAAAACACTCATTTTAATTCAATTACACATCCAACATTGGAATGATCACGGCTATATTTATTCCAAAATAATCAAAATTGCATCATATTACTTTTAAATCTTTAACGGTCATATGACCTCAAAACATCTCACTAAATATATTGTAATGTTACGCTGTAGTCCTTTAGTTTTTAACCCGTATCGTCTATTTAATCTGTTAAATAGAGTTTCAAGTTCTTGGCGAATGTATATAAGACAATTGGTTGCTTCACAAAAAAAAAAAAACACTTGATGTAAGTTTATAAAAAGGAATGACAATTTATCATCTGTTCAATTCTTTCTCAATGTACTATGGAGAGGGAGAGAGAGAGAGATAGAGAGAGAGGGGGCGTGATGGAGTGCTGTGGGTGGCACAAAATGGCAACTGGCTGTCTCGGTGCCCTCTTCTCTCAAACTGACTTTTTCCTTGGTTGGCATTTGTTTTTATTTACAAAAACTTTAGATAGGAATTTCATTTTCCAAGCCGCATTCCACTGACCCTTATCATTATCATTATTATTATTATTATTATTATTATTATTATTATTATTATTATTATTATTATTATTATTAAATTCACCCAAGGCCAAATTTCAATATGGCTGTTTTCCAAACTTGTCAGTTGAAGAATGTTGATTTTAAAGTTTCTGCTCACTTCTTGCAATTGTTATGACTTTTGATGGCATTTGTTGGTTTGAAGATTTCCACAATATTTACGTGTGTGCATCCAGCTCCATATGCGTGCGTGTACAACCACCAGTAATTCCGGCGTCGACCAGAATACTATTCAACAATATTTCATAATGCTATATACGCTTTAGATTGCTAACGGCTGATCACAAACACAACAAAATATATTTTCAATTATTGTACTAATATTTTATTTTCTTCAAATTATGAGGGATATACAACGTGTAATGCATTGACCAAATGATCCTAAATAATGACCAAGGAAAAGGAGCATCTATGCGAAGGAGCGACTAGAAGACAAAGTAATTATAGACATTATAGACAAAGCGACGAAATTGTAAGCAACATTACAAGTGAACGTAAAAAACATTAATGAAGATAATACTCTGAAAATTGTGCAAACGGTTTTATTTTTTTAACGGACAGACATGTGACACTGGCACAAACAGGAAACGTTATTAGAAACTAAAAGAGACAAAATACACTAGAATGGTCAAGAAGTGTCAAGAAGGATAGAAAGATAGATTAGGATGAGCACCTTTCATACTTCCATTGAACAGACGGGGCGAGTACTGGAAACATTAGGACGTGTATTGCCATTCAAATTCAAAAACGTGTCTAACTGCAGCTACATATGATAAACCAATGGAAAACATCTTCTGCGATTTGCAACGATTATCGAATTTTTAGAATACCCGAAATCTAGTGAGAACTGTTGCTTCTCAGACTCCAGGGATTACTTAGATGTCCGTCAGTGATATATAAATGACTAGTGTAATCATCGTTTGACTTGCTATTGGGCTAGAAGTACAAACAGCAGTATCCGTCCTGAAACTATACTTGATCTTTTCTGTCCTTGGAGAGCTCCTTATAGACCGAGACAATTCCTAATCAAGTGTTCTCGTTTTGGGGGGAAACTGGATTTTCCTCGACATAAAACTCCGGAATCGCATCTTATTCTATCAGTACGGCTAGGCAATTAATTAAGGGATAGTTTAAAATTTTTCATGAGTAAATGACAACAAATCCTTGAAAACCAGATAATAAATCACACATAAAACAAACACAGTATGCCCTTTCGTTCGTTGGAAGATCCACAGCTGTGATTGACGAATGTTAAGAAATCCGATAGCAAAACCTTTCGGAGTTTTCGAAATCTTAACCATTTCTTATCCATTGTAATCCCGTAAAATCTATGGAAATCCTATAGATCAGAATATGAAAATATTAAAACATGTTTATATATATATATATATATATATATATATATATATATATATATATATATATATATATATATATATGTATGTATGTATATATATATATATATCGTGTGTATTTAACATTCCGCGGGGCTTTTATTCATTATATGTCAAAAACATACGAATCACACACACACACACATATATATATATATATATATATATATATATATATATATATATATATATATATATATATATATATATATATCGTGTGTATTTAACATTCCGCGGGGCTTTTATTCATTATATGTCAAAAACATGCGTACGAATCACACATAACTCTCGCACATAGAAACATACATAATATTGACATGATGATTCAACTTTTCACACATACTCATAGATATTTAACAACATATACACACACATTTCCATACATATTTACATCTGCACCAGATTTTACACATCACACATGCGCGCACACACACATATACAAGTATTTCATGTATCAACATAAAATTTTATAAGAACATATATATGCATCGATTTTCAGTATTTACTTTAAAAGTTCTCAACACATGAGTAGATATATGAAGTTAGTTCTTAATATATATATATATATATATATATATATATATATATATATATATATATATATATATATGTTTTATTTTTTATTACCGTATCTTTCTGTTAAGTTACATTATTGTTTCAGCTACCCGGCTGTTTTTTTTTGCCGTCTGTAGCTTCCTCAGACTTTTACAGAATTGTTCGTTATGATGGGATGAAAGAGTAATTGATGTCAGGGGAGGGGTGCGAGAAGAGCGGAAAAAAGAGGAAGGGAACAAGGGAGAAAGGTGGGAGAGGAGTGCTTGGTATGTCGGTAATGTTTTAGTTTTGGAGTTTAAGGAAATTGTGGGGGAGGGTCTGGGAAGTTCATTTCTCGTATGGCTGAGGGCATAGGGATACATGGAGGGGAAAGGGGGATATGTGGAGGTAGGAGGAGGGGGTTACTTTAAAATTCGAGTCGTAATGTTAAGGTTTTTTGGTGAGATGATTTCTTGATACGTATGTCTTGACCTGTTGGGTGTTCGCTTAGGTTCGGAGGCGGGGGGGGGGCTATGATTCGGTTTATTTATTTGGTTTTTATTTCCTGTTAATTGTTGGGAGACATCATTCACTCTTTCATCCCATCATAACGAACATTTCTGTAAAAGTCTGAGGAAGCTACAGACGGACAAAAAACGGCCGGGTAGCTGAAACAATAATGTAACTTAACAGAAAGATATGGTAATAAAAAATAAACCGCATATTTTCTCTACAACAGTATTGAGTACTTTCATCATTTTTATTAATTACCATTTCTACTAGCTATATATATATAAATGGTAATTAATAAAAACTGAAGAAAGTGCTATTTAATTAAGGTATTTAATTATTATAGTAAAAAAAATAATTATATATATATAGTAATATTCTGTATAATGTTTTAATCAAAACCACTATTAAATTAAGCTATAGCTGCAGCAGTAACTTAAAAAAAATAAAAACTACAATAATAATCTTTTAAATGATAACACTGAACTTAGTCAGAATAAAAAAAATAATACTTGTAGTTGCATGAATAAATCTGAATGTCACCTCTAATAAAAATGTCTAACAATTTCTGTTACATATCAAGCTAACATTAGAGCTCAGGAGGCTCCTACCATCAACAAATTTTATATAGGTTAAACAAGCAATACTTTCAAACAAAGATACACTGGCCATAGAAGTCTCTTTGTTAATCCAAATTATAGTGATAAGACATTATTAGTTTCATATTATAATGATCTAATAAGAAATATTTGACACCAATTGTTTACTGGGAAATCTAAACACAATTGTCAATCATTAAATTCTGATTGTTTTCTCTGCCTGAGTGAAAAACCTTTGATTATAAAATTTAAGGATATGAATAGGTTCTTAAATATAAAACAGGAGGCATCAATTAATTGTAGGCATTGTAAATAACACCTCCTAAGCCACTTACTTACTCGTACCTGTTAAAGTTATTATATAACTTGGTCCTATGTTTATATACTACAGTAAAGTTCCTATTTACAAGAATCTTCACAAAATATTATAGTTACTATATTTGCACCATCTTTATCATTTGATTTCATAAACTATATATAGTATCTCCAAATATTTATCTATTTCCTCCACTATTTTAAATATATTTTTTAAATTAAATAAGATACGTGTTACATTGAACACTTTAAAGCCAAATAGATGCAACGCGAATTTTTTTTTTTTTTTTCCTTTATAAAATAAAATTTCACTCAACGCCTTTTAATGGATAACCTACCAAGATTTATATTTTTAATATATATTCATGTATATTATTTTTTTTTTCAGATTTTTATTGTGTGTGCGTTGATAATACTGGATTTTATGGGTCAGAAACTTTTTCACATAAGGTACAGCTTAACTCAAATTTAAACATTTTTTAAAAAAAATTATCTTAAACTTTTACTTTAATTTTAATATCTTGTTTTGATTGAAATCGATAAGGTTTTATCTATTATACAAAAAAAACTTAAACTAAACATATTAACTATAATTTCTAATTTCACAACATTAACCTTGAGTTATTTTTTAATCTCTAATACTTACCAGGGATGTTATCAATTTAAATAGTAAATATTTTGTACCTTAATATACCATGAAATTAAATATATATTAATTCCAATGTTTAATACAATTTGTTTAAGGTAACTTATAACTTTAATATATATATATGTGTGTGTGTGTGTGTGTGTGTGTGTGTGTGTATGTGTGTATATATATATTTATATATATATATCTACATATATATATATACATATATATATACATATGTGTGTGTGTGTGTGTGTGTGTGTGTGTGTGTGTGTGTGTGTGTGTGTGTGTGTGTGTGTGTGTGAAAATAAAAGCTAGTATGATACCATATCATTATAGAAAAAAAAAGGAAAGAAAACATCTCAAAGTTTCGTACCCATTTTCAGGAGAATTCCTCAGGAGAATGATAAGGATGATTGAGAAAAAATAAAATATAATAAAGATAAGACGAAAAACCTTATGAAAAGTGAGATATTTTTATGAAAAATACGAAAATACGAAAATGAGGACGAAACAGTGATAATTTTCTAAAAAAAACATAGTTTTTTCTCTCTTTTTCATATATATATATATATATATATATATATATATATATATATATATATATATATAAGCGACTAATTATCATTGTGATTGTCATTTTTATTAATTTCTTTTTTGTTCATTTAATTTTTTCAAAGATTTATTATTATTATTATTTTTATTTTTATACATCTTTTTATTACCATTATGAATCATATTTATTGTTATTATTTCTACGCTAGGGGTCAGTATAATTATTATTATCGATTGTTGTCCGTATTGTAAGTACTAACTGGATGATTATTACTTTTATCACTATTATAAATAATAATCAAATCTTATCATTTATTATTATTTTGTCACTTCTAAGATGGGAAAATGTTTTAAATATTATTATTATTATTATTATTATTATTATTATTATTATTATTAATGTTATTATTATTATTATTATTATTATTTTATTATTATTATTATTATTATTATTTTATTATTATTATTATTATTATTATTATTTTATTATTATTATTATTATTATTATTTTATTATTATTATTATTATTATTATTTTATTATTTATAGCGTATTTTTCATTTTTATTATTATTACTACTATTCTTTTTCTTCCTCTCCTTTTTCTTATTTTTTTTTATTATTATCTGTAGTGATAGTAGATAGAGTAATGGCGATGGTAAATATGGCGATGATGTTAGTTTATTGCGACTATAGTGAATTCGGGTAATTCTTCTAATTAATTTGGTCATCCGTTAATGGAGGTTGATTTAAGTCACTTGACACAACGAAAGCTGCGACGCAATGTTTTCATGTAACAAAATTCATAACAATATAGAAAAAAAAAGTTGTCTATATATATTCTCCAGCACTTCACCTCCCTCTCATGCGGGTTTAATGGCAGCTGCTGCTGATACGACATACCAGTAATAACCATTGACTTTTCCCTTCGTCCCACCCTCTTTTAGCTCGTACGTCTCTAGTAGTAGTAGTAGTATGTCTTCATCACTACTGTTTCTACTTCTACTACTACCATTATCTTAATAGTCGGGCACTTTTTGGACGGGAGGCACTTTTTTTTTTAATTTAAAGAAACATTCTTTATTTAACAATATTAGAGTGCATTTATTTTTTTCTACGTTATGTGGATATATAGATAGAAAACCAATGAACCAACAATGTGTTCATTTGATGTAAACATTTCCGAAAGAAACTTCTGCAAACTTTTAGTTTTGTAAATAAGTAAATGCTATGGTAAAGTTTATATATATATATATATATATATATATATATATATATATATATATATATATATATATATACATATATATATATAAACTTTACCATAGCATTTGCTTATTTTACTGTCATATATATATATATATATATATATATATATATATATGCATATCAAGTTTAATTCTATGATACTTTTCCTTAATTAACTGATAAATAAATTCATACATACCTATATTTTTATCTTAAAGTTTATATATACACACATATATGTATACTTATATATATATATATATATATATATATATATATATATATATATATATATATATATGCGTGTTCGTATGTGTGTGTGTGTGCGTGCGTGCGTGTGTGTGGGTAAAAATTATCGGGGAATCGGATTTTTATCTGTTAATCAACTGTTTCACGAATGCGCATGCGTGCATCATTCACGTCGTAGGTTACTTATGTTAAGAATAAGTAGGTTTGAAAACGCTTTCTAAAAATCGTCTCAACCTGTCCTAATCGCTATCGTACGTGATTCACTGTCTATAGGTTTTGATTTCGATCTTAGCTCGATTTTTTTTTAATTCCAAGGAGTGAACTGTTTAAAATAGACGTAATACTCGCATGCACATGCCTCAGTTTCTTTTCCATTTTGTTTTTGCTTTATTTGTTAAGAGGATCTAACGTTACGTTTAATATCTACAGTATTTTTGTTTATAATAAGTAAGAATTCAAATACAATATTTATGCGTATTTTACGTATAAATATTGTATTCAATGTATATATATATATATATATATATATATATATATATATATATATATATATATCGATGTGTGTGTATTTTGTGTATGCATGTGTGCTTTCGCCAAAATATTCATTAGTCCATGAAATATCCCTACCAGCAAAAATTGCAAACGAAGCGTAATATTCCTAAATTGCACAAGTTGGTTAAGTCGTGGTTCTTTATGAAATCCAATATGGTTCAGTTGAACCTGACTAGCAATACCCTGGGGACACATGCATTGTAGCGATAGGAAAAAGGTTTGGCACGTTGTTTGGACAAGTGTGAAAGGTCAAAGGGGACGTATCTATTCACTTGAATGTTATTAGAAAGGTTACGCAGGTCGAGTATTGATATTTGAATTTCCCAAGAATATTCTATTACAAACTGTTAGCCGTAATATATGACAAATATTGCATTAAGAAATATAATTTAGTTTATATATGTGTGTATATATGTGTGTGTATATGTGTGTGTGTATATAGCACAATGATTATTTATGCAAACATTATTAGAGACATATGTGTGCATATATCTTTCTGTTGCGAGTTCTTTAGAGATGCCGGTTCTTAAAATGAAACCCGATTTAACCATTTAATTCCAGATCTTTTCTGTTAACTGAAAAGAATTGGAAAACGAAATAAAGACAATAAAGAAGTGTTAAGAAAAAATGAAAGTAAAAATAGGGGTAAATAAAAAGACGACGGAGGAAAATGGCGGTTTAGGGCGTACAAAAGGAACGACCCACTTTCTAACATGTCTATCACCTTTTTACCTTTTTATTTACCTTATAGTGAAATATTTGTCTGTGTAAACAGTACAAAACTAGAATCGGTCTAAACTGAACGTTATTTCGGTTACCAAATTCAATATCTTGGCTAATAACCAATACCTTTCTTGGTTAATTTTATTACAAGTATGCATACCAACACATTATGACCATATCTCTTATATTCTCTCATAATTTCAATAAACATAAACACTCATACACACACACACATTTATATATAAATAAATATAGACATATAAAAATATATATTACATGCACACATATATATTTATATATGCCCATACAGGTAAATACCTCTAGATACCCACAAATACAAATATAAACAAATCCATCCATATACATCTATTATTATCTAAAAATATAAAAGCGAAAATGTGTGTGTATGTATGTATGTATGTATGTATGTATGTATGTATGTATGTATGTATGTTCGCTTTTTGTGTATGTCCAAGAAAGGATTTGGGGGGGGCAGCTTCTCGAGGCCGTCGCTCATTTTTAACATTTTTTACATCACGTCGAAATCATAATATCTACGAGTTACGAACTGGGGTCGCGTGTGTATTTAATTTGCCCGACTTTCGAAAGCTAAATATTCAACATTTTTCGATCGGCGCGTGTAGATTCGCCTTTTTCGTATAATAAAAGCGAAACTAATACGAAGGTTGTTACATCGTTCCCAGCGCGATTCGCCGGGAACGTCCAAAAGCAATCAGCTTTGATCAATGCGGTTTTTTCCTTACATCAGACAACTGCTATTCAATTTGGACAATTCCCTTTCAATGTGGAGCTGGTTTCCCACTCTCCCATCATCTTGGGGAAGCCCAAATTGCCCCGCAGTAAATGAAAAAACGATCCCGCAGTGAAACAAAGTAAACAAACGCCAAAAAACTGCTCCGTCATCGTAACGCTCTCATGACCTCATTAAGTGGCGACCTGTCAATCAAACCTCCTTGACTTGACTCACTTTAATCGCTCTTCCATTGACAATGTCGCAGTGGAGTAGGAGTTCAGGCACAGTTTGTATGTTCATGGCCTCGGGTTCGAGCCCACATGTCACCAACCCCCCATCTTTTTTTTAAATCGCTATCGTTAAGTTTCCTTTTTGTTATAATTTACCATCCACACCAAACATACCCACCTACAAATACCCGGGAAACGCCGGGTACCCCCCGTTTGTCTATAATATAAATCTCACCTGTCTGTTTAAATGTATGTATGTATGTATGTATGTATATATTGTGTATGTCTCGCAAAACTATCGACAGAGGGGACGGATTTTCCCGAGATCGGTATCATTTTGAAGAAAGATCCTTCGGACGACAAATATCGAATAATTGGCTAAAAATATTAATTCCTTCACTCTCAACTTGGCACTTTTCTACAGGGAGGGTTCGCCTTTTCGCCGATATTTTCGAAAATCATCCCCTCTTTTCGATTGACTAGCTTTAATTTAAACCTTCGCCACACACCTACAAACACCCGGGCTAGTCTATAATATAAATCTCACCTGTCTGTTTAAATGCATGTATGTATGTATGTATGTATGTATGTATGTATGTATGTATGTATGTGTGTGTGTGTGTGTTTGTCTAAAACTTTCAACAGGGGCGATGGATTTTCACGAGATCGATATTGTTTTGACGCTCGAACCTTGCGGACGACAAATATCAAATAATTGGCCAAATACATTAATTCATTTGCCCTGGCACTTTTCTACGGGGAGGGGTTGCTTTTTCCGCCAATATTTTCGAAAGTCATTCCCTCTTTTCGATTGACTCGTCTTAATTTAATCCTATTAAACCTATTTTTTTTTTAAACGTTTCACTTCCGGTTTGGCAATGGGCGTAACATTCAAGCCGTCAGTTTTTTTTTTTTATTTTCACGTTCTTTTTCTCCTTCGCGGTACGGGTTCGCGCCTGCTTACCTACTACCATTCCTTTTTTTTGTTTTTGTTTTTTTTGCTCACGACACACCTCCAAACATGCGGGCAATGTCGGGCACTCAGGCTAGTATTATATAAATAAATCTTAAGCAGTAAAAAATTTATGTTGATATTGTAGTGGCTTTAAGTTAGTATGTTGGCATATATTCGTAGTTTCTTTCTGTAACCACGGTCTTCCATTCAGATAGTATGATATTGAAATAATAAAGTAAATCCGAAGGCATCGCAGATCTCGATATGTGACAATGTTAGTTTTGCTTTCCAGTAGCAAATTTTCAATTATTTGGAACGTTTAATTCATGCATAGAGAGAACTCCTTCCCGTCGAGTTGCTCTGAAATCCACACAGATAATTTCTTTATTTGTGGAAGGCTTTGTATAGTACCAAATACACTTTTTTGGTATTACTGCTAACCTTTGTCGGTGCATGAACGGTATAATAAGTTTACGCAACCAGAAAATATTGGACACACCAGTAAAAAACAATAATACTAAAGACTTGTTACTTCAATCAGTATAATACAAAGATAGCAAGGTTGATCTTCAGTTGAATAGAAAAGAGAAATATAAAAAAACTTTGAACATTGTTTGCAGGAGTATTCTGTTGAATAATAAATTTAATTTTAAAGTTTAATTTACAGTCTTAATTTCTTTTCTCTTATATATATATATATATATATATATATATATATATATATATATATATATATATATATAATAGATATATAATATATATATATAATAGATATATAATATAATATATATATATATATATATATATACGCTAAATAATTGATATCGCCTATGCAGCGTCGCATCTAACAGAAAAGCATCACACGACAGTTTAATGTTTTATGCCATCCACATTCATAATTAAGTTTATTGTTCTTGATTTTTTATACGCATCAAAATGTTTGACATTAAATAAAATGACAGCTAGAAAACATTTAAAGTGAATAACATATTGTGCACTAATTTGATTAGATTCAATTCATCCTATTTATTTCGCGAACGATCGGTTTGAGATTGTTCGTTTTTTTTTTTATTTTGTTTTTTTATTGTATGTGTGTGTGAAACAACTAAACAGGAAAATAATTGTTGAGTTTCTCAAAATTTGAGCTGTATATATGAAAAACGAAATTCAATCTTCAGCGAATGTGATCTATTAACTCGGAAGGTGTTTACCTGGTAGATTGATAAATTGAAAATCGCTATGTTCCGTTATTCTCTAATCAAATTATTTCAACGATTTGACGAGGCACAAATTATTTTGTGTACATCCATGCAAATCTAATCGAGGCTCTCCGTGTGTCTGTGTGTTGAAGTTTACTTCCGGTAGCGTCATAATTCTTGATTTCACTTATTTTGTGATTTAGTCATCTCATTCCAAGGGCGATATATATATATATATATATATATATATATATATATATATATATATATATATATATATATAAGTAAAAATATCTGTCTGTATGTGTGTCTGTGTACATTTCCCTACCAAATAATTCTGTCTATTTGCGGTCTAGAG
Source organism: Euprymna scolopes (assembly GCF_053919585.1). Taxonomy (NCBI): domain Eukaryota; kingdom Metazoa; phylum Mollusca; class Cephalopoda; order Sepiida; family Sepiolidae; genus Euprymna; species Euprymna scolopes. The sequence goes on from NC_136510.1 coordinate 84,054,805, forward strand.
ACTCGAGATTTGACATAAGGGTTATTGCGATTTGGGAGAATCTTTTTATTCGGTTTTCGGCCAGACATTTGGTTGTCAAGGGGTCAAAGTTCAACAATTTGACCTTTGAAAATTCTACCAAACTCCTCCGCCAATTTTAAGTCTAAAAACTTGAAATTTTAAATGTAGGTTACTTGGACATGGATCCAACTTTTTAATTTGATTTGAGCCCAAAACAATGAATATTAAGGGGTCAAAATTGGGGCCAAATTTTATAAAAGATTGACATCTACGGTTTCTACCAAATTACTCAGCCAATTTTTAATCTAAACATTTGAAAAGTTAGATGAAGTGTTTTCAGACATAAGGCAAACTTATTAATTGTTTTTTGGCCGAAAATGTGTCTGTCAAGGGATCAAAGTTCAAAAGATTTGATTTTTGCGGTTTCTAGCAAACTATTCAACTAATTTTTGGTGTAAACATTTTAAATTTTTCATAAAGGGTATTCAGACATGCAGCAAGCTTTTTAATCAAAGTTTACAGATTTGACCTTTGCAGACTCTACGAAACTCCTCCGCTAATTTTGGGTCTAAACACTTGAAATTTTAGATGTAGGTTACCTGAACATGAGAGAAATTTTTAAATATATATCTACATATGCACATAAAGTTATGAATAGTACATAGGGTCTAAGCAAAGCTGGGATGAACTGCTAGTATATATATAAAAACAAATGGTAGGCTGCTTGAAGCATTGCTGATAAAGGAATATGTAGAAGTTTGAAAAGCCGAGAGCAATGTTGAAAGACCGGAGCAGAAATGGAAAGGAGGAAAAACAAAAAAACAAATAGACGGGAAAACAAGAGTATTATTCAAGATAGTGAAAGAGACCAGGGCGGCAGCAAGAGGCGGGTATCGAAGTTAGAAGTGGGCAGCAACTTGGTTTGCTGATAATTAATAGAGGATGGATAAATGAATAAATAATTAGATACTTCTCTCGAACAAACCCGTCTATTTGATTTTATTACCACACAAGCCGAAAGACCAAGCATATAAAATCAGGTTGTCTTTTTTCTGTTGTCCTTGGCCTTCGGGGATTGTTCTTGGCCTTCGGGCCCGGATCAATGTGTAGTATCTGTTCCGACAGATAATGCAAACAAAGACCATATGTGGGGGCACCCCCATCTATAAGACCTTGGTCAATGTAGGGGCAACCCTTCATACCAATTGTCACTATACACCTCCCCTACTCCCCGGAGAGTTGGTCCCAATTTCCCCTTAACTCCTCACATTAAAAATCGGTCTGGTGCCTAATTTGCTCGGTGGGGGAGAAAATAAATACCCCGTTGTTATTGGCCTTCGGGCCGAGATCAAAGTGTAGTATCTGTTCTGCAGATGCTGTACTTAAGGTAATTTGTCCCAGCCAATGGAGGGGAAACCTTCTATACTGGGACAATTACTATTTTTGGACTCAACCAGAGTGACCCTTTCCCTTTTTTCGGGGAGCTGGTATAATCCCACTTTAAACGACCTCGTGTCACATTTTGCTTTGGTGGGAAACCAAATAAATATATTCGGGCCGGGATCAAAGTGTAGTATCTGTTCCGGCAGATACTGCAAGCAAAGACCATATGTGGAGGTAACCCCACATATAAGACCTTGGTCAATGTAGGAGCAACCCTTCATACCAATTGTCACTATCCAGCACCCCTACTCACCGGGGAGTTGGTCCCCATTTCCCCTTTACTCCTCACTTTAAAAATCGGCCTTGTGCCTAATTTGCTCAGTGGGGGAGCAAATAAATACCTCAAAGTGTAGTATTTGTTCCGGCAGATAGTGCAAGCAAAGACTATATGTGAGGGAAACCCCACATATCAGACCTTGGTCAATGTAGGGGCAACCCTTCATACCAATTGTCACTATCCAGCTCCCATTTCCCACCCATCGGGAGCAGGTCCTCTCTTCCCTCCCCCCTCCCTCTCTCTCCACATTAAAAAACGGCCTTGTGCCTAATTTGCTCAGTGGGGAAGCAAATACATACTTCTTGGCCTTCGGGCCAAGATCAAAGTGTAGTATCTGTTCCGGCAAATGCTGCACTTAAGATAATTTGTACCAGCCAATGGAGGGGAAACCCTCTATACTGGGACAATTATTATTTTTGGTAACCAGAGTGACCCCTTTTAGGGGAGCTGGTTTTTACCTCACATTAAAAACGGCCTTGTGCCTAATTTGCTCAGTGGGGGAGCAAATAAATACCATCTGTTCCGGCAGATACTGCAAGCTATGACTAGCTATGACTAGCAAAGACCAGATGTGGGGGCAACCCCACATGCCTGACCTTTAACCAGCTCCCATTTCCCACCTCTCGGGAGCTGGTCCCCTTTTCCCCTTCCCCCTCCCTTCACTCCTCACATTAAAAATTGGCCTTGTGCCTAATTTGCTCGGTGGGGGAGCAAATAAATACCATCTGTTCCGGCAGATGCTGCAAGCTATGACTAGCTATGACTAGCAAAGACCAGATGTGGGGGCAACCCCACATGCCTGACCATTAACCAGCTCCCATTTCCCACCTCTCGGGAGCTGGTCCCCTTTTTCCCTTCCCCCTCCCTTCACTCCTCACATTAAAAATTGGCCTTGTGCCTAATTTGCTCGGTGGGGGAGCAAATAAATACCATCTGTTCCGGCAGATACTGCAAGCTATGACTAGCTATGACTAGCAGAGACCAGATGTGGGGGCAACCCCACATGCCTGACCATTAACCAGCTCCCATTTCCCACCTCTCGGGAGCTGGTCCCCCTTTTCCCTTCCCCCTCCCTTCACTCCTCACATTAAAAATTGGCCTTGTGCCTAATTTGCTCGGTGGGGGAGCAAATAAATACCATCTGTTCCGGCAGATACTGCGAGCAAAGACCCTATGTGGGGGGCGACCCCACAAATAAGACCTTGATCAATGTAGGGGCAACCCTTCATACCAATTGTCACTATCCAGCACCTCTACTCCCCGGGGAGTTGGTCCCCATTTCCCCTTCACTCCTCACATTAAAAATTGGCCTTGTGCCTAATTTGCTCGATGGGGGGGGCAAATAAATACCCTGTTGTTCTTGGCCTTCGGGCTGGGATCAAAGTGTAGTATCTGTTCCGGCAGATACTGCAAGCAAAGACCATATGTGGGGGCGACCACACATATAAGACCTTGGTCAATGTAGGGGCAACCCTTCATACCAATTGTCACTATCCAGCTCCCATTTCCCACCCATCGGGAGCTGGTCCCCTTTTCCCTCCTCCTCCCTCTCTCTCCACATTAAAAAACGGCATTGTGCCTAATTTGCTCAGTGGGGAAGCAAATAAATACCCTCTATATTGGGACAATTACTATTTTGGGTCCCAACCATAGTGCCCCTTTTGCCTTTTTTTCGGGGAGCTGGTTTAACCCCACATTAAAAACGACCTCGTGTCACATTTAGCTTTGCTGGGAAAGCAAATAAATACTAATAGAAAAGAGGGGTTTTGATATGAATATCAATACCCACAAAAGAAAACGAATTTATATATATATATATATATATATATGGTAAAACTGGTAATTAGTAAAAACCTGAAGAGAGTGCTCAATACTATTGCAAAGCAAATATGTGCTTTATTTTTTATTACCGTTTTATCTATTTGGTTACATATGCTTCGGATGTTGGACCATGTTTACGATCCAGCAGCCACGTCAGACCTTACAGAAATGGTTGTTAGTATTTGGAAGAAGTGTTTTAGAAGAAGTAAGAGAAAAAGGGGGTAGGAGATAATAAGGGGGAGAGAGACGGGTATCGACAATATTTCAGTTTTGAAGGTTAAAATACATTAGATTGTATTGTGTGTGGGGGGTAGCAGATTCAGGTAGGTGTGGGTGGAGATATATGAATATAGGGAGGGGGAGGTTGAGAGAAGATGGTAAAAAAGAGGGGGTATGGAGAGGATTAGGGGTAAGATGAGGAGGGGGGAGTAGTTTAAATTTTTTGGTCTTAAATTTTGACTGCTTTTTGCTTGTTCAGCCATGTATATGAAGTAGATGAGAGAGAGGGAGAGAGAGAAAGGGTTTTTGTAGGTGTCATATGTTTGACAAGTACAAGGTTCCATTTATGATTTTCGTAGTCGCTATAGGTCGACTTGTTCATTTCAGTTGACAATGAGTTGTTTTTAGGTAGTTAAGAATTAATACATACGCTAACGCACGCGCAAATACGCATACATACACATACATATGTACATTTCTACACATCCATATACAGACACATACGCATATACACGCATATATAAACGATGTATATGCAGACATACCTGCATCTATATGCAGGCATACACGCACATACACACAAGTCCTATAGACATATGCATATTCACATATATACATAGACACATATACATATATATATATATATATACACGCACACCTGCATATATACATATACGTGGAGATATAGATCTCCAGTAAGAAGTAGATGTGCATATATATATCCACTGACACTTTTTCGTCGTCCACGACTCATCAGCGTGGCTGAATCTAACGAGATTCGAAATCGGCACCTCGTGGAAACACGTGTCAGTGGATAATTATAGTAAAAAAAAATAATATATATGTCGCTCCCCATTTAGGGGGTACCAAATTGGTCTCATAGGGAAAATTATTCCTAACACGCATTTAGGTAAAAATGCACTTTCGTATAAATACTTGAATTCATTCAAGAAAGTATCGCTAATAAAAACAAATAAAATACATTTAACAGTCCTGCAAGGTTAGCCACGTGGTAGAGATTTAGGCGTCTTATCACGAGGTGTCGATTTCGAATCTTGCTAGATTCAGCCACTCTGATGAGTCGTGGATGACGAAACACGTGTCAGTGGATAATTTTATTGTATTTAAAAAAATAATATATATATATATATATATATATATATATATATATATATATATATATACATATATCTTAGTGATGGGATGATTTCAATATTTTTACCGATTCAGTGCTAAATTCCCGATCCGATTCTTTATAAATTTCTTATTATTTAACTATAAAATTGTTATTTCCTCCGATTTTCCTAAAAACACATGTTAAATATGCAGATATTTTCTTAAACGTCAAAATACATTTGTGGAGAATGATCTATCGATTTTAGCTTTCACTAGTAATTTAAAATAAATAAATATTTATTATTTTATAATTCTTACCTGTAGTGGGAGATTTTGGTTTAAACAAAATCAAATAAAAAAAACGACAATTAAAATAATCGTTTTGGCATTGGAAAATAGGCACCAATTTTTCTGATTCCGATACCGATTCCGATACCACTAAATCTTCCGCTTTTTCCGATTCCCGATTCTGATTCTGATCAATCGTCCCAACACTAATATATATATATATATATATATATATATATATATATATATATATATATATATATATATACTAGCTAAAGTACCCGTCGTTGACTGGGTTCAAAAACAGCCTACAGAAAATGGACTCTGATTTATGAAAGTATGATAGGTTATGAAAAGGAAGAGTTGTAAAGAGATAGCTTCGAATTTGGGGGTATCAAAACCAAAGCAAAATATGATGAAAGTAAAAATGAAATAGATAAACCCCATAATTTATTGTACCATACCTGTTCACACTGAAACACTTATCACAATATTCTGTGGATCTCTATTAAAAAACCTTGTTAACTTTGTGACATATTTACATTCTATGGAGGTGAGGTGCGAACGAACACCCCATAATTTTATGATACCATATTTCTTCAAACTGAAACATAATTATCAAAGTATACTTACGCAGATAGATAGGAAAAGTCTTTATTAAAGTTTGTGCTTATTTCCATTCTATGGAGGCCAGGCGAGAACGCAGGCCCCACAATTTTATTATACCATCCCTATTTAAGTTAAAACATACTTATCAAAGTATTCTTATGTACATCTATATCAAAAACACTTGTAAACATTTTTTTTTTATTATTTTCATATTTTGTGGACCAGGCGCGAACGCAGACCCCACAATTTTAATGATCCACCGTTCTGCCAGGTCAAACATACCCATCCCTGTGTCTCGATACATCTTCTATCATTATATGTAATCAGTTTTTAAAATAGTCAACCATATAGGAGCCTATTCGTGACCAGGTATTTATTTGCTCCCCCACCGAGCAAATTAGGCACAAGGCCGATTTTTAATGTGAGGAGTGAAGGGGAAATGGGGACCAAATCCCCGGGGAGTAGGGGAGCTGGATAGAGACAATTGGTATGAAGGGCTGCCCCTACATTGATCAAGATCTTATCTGCGGGGTCGCCCCCACATAGGGTCTTTGCTTGCAGTATCTGCCGGAACAGATACTACACTTTGATCTTCTTTGATCTTGGACCGAAGGCCACTAAGGTGGCCTATTCGCGACCAGACACACAGACATTCAGCTTTATATTATATATATATATATATATGTGTGTGTGTGTGTGTGTGTGTGTGTGTGTGTGTGTGTGTGTGTGTGTGTGTGTGTGTGTGTATGCGTTTTATTTTTTTATTACCGTATCTTTCTGTTAAGTTACATTATTGTTTCAGCTACTTGGCCGTTTTTTTGGCCGTCTGTAGCATCCTCAGACTTTTACAGAAATGTTCGCTATTTTGGGATGAGAGAGGGAAAGAGTGAATGAGGTCAGGGGGTGCGAGGAGGGCGGAAGAAATAGAGGAAGGGAACAATGGGGGAGGTGGGAGGGGGCGCTTGGTATGTCGATAATGGTTTAGTTTTGGGGTTTAAGGAACTTGTGGGGGAGGGTCTGGGAAGTTCATTTCTGGTGTGGCTGAGGGCATAGGGATACATGGAGGGGGAGGGGAATATGTGGGGGTTGGAGGAGGGGGTTATTTTAAAATTCGAGTCTTAATGTTAAAGTTTTTATGCGTCTCGTTGGTGTATATATATATAAGGGGGCAACACTCACGTGTCAATAGACAGACGAATGTAATATTTTAAATTGACGAGTGATAAACTTACGTAAACTTAGCAGATCGACAAAATTCTTTTTCTACTCAAGTATATCAGAGGGACTAAAACTTGGATTTTAAATTTACGTCTGCCTAAATTATGAGGGGCCCTCAGTAATCTTACAGACTTTTTTGTGCATGCATTTAAAATTGTCGTACAATCTTGAAGATCCAATATGTTATTCCGAGACATCTTATGAGATGCTGACGAACTTTTGTGATTTCATATTAAAATGAACAGCTACAAAAGGAATTGGAATATTAAAACCTGATTCTCACAACTGGTTAATCTCAAAAATACAATCTTGACGAGAGGATACTTTAGCAGAACGATACGCAATAAAATTATGTTTCAAACTTCATACTGCTTTTTTGACCATCCTGCATGAATCGAGCATCAATTTTTGAGTGGCATAAAAATTTCAAGGAAGGCAGAGAGTATGTGAGAGGGGGTAAGAAAGTTAGAACACCAGAGTTTATTGGCCAAATAAAGAATTTCATGGATAAAGACAGTTGTGTGTCTATAAAGACAATAAGCGTACAGTTTGATGTCAGTGTGGGAACTGTTAAAACAATTATTCGCAAGGAACTGAAGACGCGGAAGATTTGCACAAAGTTTGTCCGAAAGTGCTCATAGAAGATCAGAAAGTAAGACGTTGTCATGGGCATCTAGACAGTTCCTCATCCTCCCTATAATCTAGATCTTGGTCCTTCCGACTTTTGGTTATTCCCTAAGCTCAAGGAAAACCTTAGAGGCTGTCGTTATAGGATACACTCGCACAAGAGGATATCGATGGAGCCTTCCAGGCGTTGTTGGAACGGTCCATTGCAGCCGGAAGAAATTACTTCAAAGGAAACTAGAGTTTCATGTGTGTACTATCAATAAAAGTGTCCATACGAAAAAAAAAACTCTGGAAACTTATTTAAGGGTCCTATCGAGAATAAGATACGTCCTTTTAAACAACGCGTTTAGCGATACGAATGCTATTTGAAATTGAAACATGAGAGGCTTACAAAACATTATTCTTACACCACCCCCATGATTAGAGCGAAAGACTCAGCAAGTGCTTTTAAAAGTTTGTTTGTTTTGTTTTGTTTTTGATGAAACGAATAGTACCTATTTAGGAAAAATATAGAATTGGGAATGCGAGTAAAAACTTGTTCGGAATTTAAAGAATTCCTGGGAAGAGGCATTAATAAAACTTCGAAGATTAGCCTGCCTAAAGGCGTAAGGCTTGACAATAATGTGATCAAGCATTTTAGAATAAAGCTTAGAGCCATTTGAAGAAATAGAATATAACACATTTTTTATGCATCGTGCTCGTTTCATGAAGACTTGTTGCGTCAAAAAAGGTTGTGTACGTACCTCCCAGCAGTTTCTGGCAGAATGATGGAAAAGGGCCTGCCTTGTTTTGATGATTTTTTAATTTATTTTCTTGTATAAATGGTCACATAACACTTTTTCTTTAAAAAAAATATATATGTGCGAAACGTGCAGAGATTTATATCGTTTCTCTATTTATTATTTATTTGGTGACGTGTAGGAATACAAAATCTATACGTTTTTAATGTACGGTCATTGAGTACAACCTGGATCAATATATGTATGTATATATATATATATATATATATATATATATATATATATATATATATATATATATATTATACATATGTGTGTGTATATATATATATACATATATATATATATATATATATATATATATATATATATACAACACTACACTTCCACTACAACAACTAAGTTGCTCGAATATATATCAGTTATGAAATTAGAAATTTTTCTGGCATCTACAGGAAGCAGAGTGGGATGTTATTGCTAATAGGCTTGATAATGGTGCGTAGTGCTTTCAATAAGTTTCCAGGCCTTTTTGAACAGGTATCTGAAATTGTCGTAAACTCTTGAAAATTCAGTATTATTGCCAAACATCTTATAAGATGACTGGTCAATTTTATGGGCTCAAGTTCAAATGAACAGCTAAAGAAGGGATTGGAATACACCCTACTAAAGCCTGATGGTCACAGCTGGTGAATTTCAAAAATACAATCTGGACGTGAGGACACTTTAGCAGAATGATATGCAATAAAATTCCAAAGTTTTAAACTTGGAAAAAAAGCCGCAGAAACGTATGGAATGCATCAGATTGTTTTTGGACTATCTTTCATGTACTGAGCATCAGGTTTTAGTAGCTTTTAGTAGAGATTCCAGAAAAACAGAGTCTGGAAGGGATGATGAGACATGTGGCAGAAATAAGGAAGTCAGAGCACCAGAGTTGATTGGGCAAATGAAGAATTTCATGGATAAGCACCGTCGTGTGTCTATAAAGACAATAAGTGCACAGTTTGATGTCAGTGTGGGAACTGTGAGCAATTATTCACGAGGAACAGACGATGCAGAAGATTTGCGTGAAGTTTGTCCGAAGAGTGTTCAGAGAAGACAAGAAAGGAAGTTCTCATGGGCATCAAAGCAGTTCCTCACCCTCCCTGAGATGAAAAAGGATGTAACGAGAGTCGTTGACATGTTCACACAAGCGGACTTTCATAGAGCTTTTCATAATTACTTAGCCAGGATCATCTCCTCCCAAATATATTAACCTTCTCGCCAAAAGTTTAGGCACAAAGTCAGATAATTTATGCGTATTTCTGTGGAACACACAAGATTCGAACATGGAACATTCAGGTTTTCTATTCTTGTCGCTAACCACTTAGCCCACCGTCAGCTCCCCTAAAATTATGTACCTCCTATCCAGAATGTTAGATACAAGGTCAGCTGTTTTTGTGGAACACGCTGGGTTAAAACTGGACACACTAAGGTGTTTCGTTCCTGTCGTTAATCACATATCCACCGTTTACAAAAAATGGTTTATACCTTGGAATTTTGTATCATTTTTGATAGCAGCTTTCTTGATTTTGTCGTGCGAGTTGATTTCGTTCCACGCCTGGCCAATATCCGTATGCATATCATAGTCAGAGTGGGTTAATTCTCCTAAGTATTTGAAGAAAAAAAAAACATAACACTATAATAAAATCTTATTATCTCCACCACTGGAGAGAGAAATTAGTCGCATTTCAGTTCATTCAAATGCATCAATGTTGTGTAATGGTTGAACTACATGATATTTGCATTTGCATTAAGTTGGTTTTTGTCGTTTGCAATCTTCATTTCACGATGTTTTAGATGATTCAAATTAGCATTATTTATTGACTCTGTTCGTTCAAGAACAGAAGTGTTGATATGTGCGGATCAACATTTCTGTCGATTTTACTGGTTATTTTTAGTCATTATCACCCTTTTCCACTTGAACGTATACGGCTACTAATTAGGGTGATATTTATAGGGAACTATACGGATATTTGAGCAGCGTGATGTCTGTTCGCGTTATATTCAAACTTTTGCGTGTTAGTACAGTCAGCAAAGCAAGAAACAGAGCGAGGAATTGCAACTACTACTTGTCGGGTTAGCTGGGAGTATGTATATCTGTGTGCCACAACTGAGTTAATCAGAACAAATCCCATTAAAGTACTTGTAAAACAGAAGTGCCACATTGCGGGCGTTGTTTACAAGTGAATAACTAGCGTGACAACAATACTCCATGCATGGACGAATGTGTCATTGTGAATCATTTTCCATCACATTTAAAGGGAATCCATCTTCTTTGCAACAGCTTTGACAATATCCTTTGTTCTAATAAATATTCACTGCCAATGTTAATCCCAGGAGTTTGAACGATGAGCTTCTAGGTAGGGTGTTATCAGCCATGTCCATCGATGGTTGAGAAGGTTTCTTGTAGTTGCTAAAGGACAGAAGGTCAGTTTTACTAGCATTAAGTGATGCCACTCATTTACTCCTGTAAAACAAAAAAGGGAGGGGAAAATGATTTATAAAGGCAAGACAGCAAAATAACTCTGTAACACGTAATAACATTCTTCTAAACAGTCTGGCTGCGTTCTTCCCGCGGCTCCATTTTAAGCAGTCGAGCAGCGAGATTTTACACACGAGCAGCGAGATTTTGTAGACGGGCAGCGAGATTTTACGTCACTTTGCGAGACAGTTAGTTATAAAAGTTGTGGGCCCCGCCATCTTGATTCTTTCTTTATCCCGACAACTTAATTACTTTTCTCCCCTGACAGCTTGATTCCACACGACGCACACACGCGCGGACGCTTTAACGGTAACTCAGTAACACGCAATAACAGTCTCCAAGGATTCTCTCACAACCGTTTGCAAACTGTCTGATTGCGTTATCTCCGCGGCTCCATTTCATGCAGTCGATCAGCGAGATTTTGTAGACGAGCAGCGAGATTTTGCATCACTTTGCAAGACAGTTAGTTATAAAAGTTGTGGGCCCCGCCATCTTGGTACTTTCTTTCTCCCAACAACTTGATTCTTTTTTTCTCCTGACAGCTTGATTTCACACACGCTTTAACGGTTTGTCATTTTCTTAGTTTCCACAATTTTTTTCCTAGAGTTCCACCACAGACTATTGGTCGTTTTTAAGGTCTATGCTATCTTCTTGCGTTGTATAGGTACAATAATTAGCTATGTGTGATTTCATTTTTTCCTAGCTTGTACTCAGTTATAGCTAGTACGAAGAGTTGTTCTTAACTTTTCTAAAGTAAATAACAAGCAGAAATATTTTCTTTTTTATTTTTTTTTATAATGAATACATTTTATTCTATTTTTGCTGATTATAAAAGATTCAACTAGTTTTAAAAATATTCCATAATGGTTTATTATGTTATGGTGCTATGCTCATTTCGTCGAATTTATAAGACACTTATAATGTTAAAAAAATAAGTTTTTGTATCGTAAAACTGATGATGTTCGTCCATCGCTTGCTAAGATGACTGTGATCATGCAATTGTTCTGTGGGTTCGAAGATGGCTTGTTAGACCGATTCGAGCTCTGAAGTATTCCCCGCATGTTGGACATGGATAATTCTGTATTTGTCTTTTCTAATGTCACGTTTCCTCTTGTGTTCTTCATTGCATACAGATTCGGCAATCGTAATCCCTTGTGATAATCACGCCGGGAACATCTGTCATGGGTTAGTTTTTCCCATGAGTTAGAAGGCAAACTCAACTGTTTGTAGGGAGACTTTCACATTGCCTTTGGACCGTTTCCGCTGTCCTCCTGCAGGTCTTTTTCCTTTGAAAGCTCACCATAAAGGAGTTGTTTTGGAAGCCTTAAATCAGGCATGCAGCATATATGATCTGCTCAATAAACTTGGCACTGCTGTAACATGGTGTGTACTGACAGAAAATTTGACCGGGCTCAACACCTCTGTCTGGTATTTTGTTTTGTCACTTTATTTTCAACAATCTACAGAGGCAGGTCATATGGAAATGGTTCAGTTTCTTGGCATGTCTGGCATATATGATCTAACTTTCACACGCATACATGAGGATTGTAAGAAAAAACTAACTATTTGTACAGTTTTTTTTTTTTTTTTTTTTTTTTCAACCAATGGCACGTTTCTATTTGCATGCGAACAAATTCCAAAACATCATAGTAATAGTATAGATTTATTTCAAAACATTGTCTTGACTATGGTTACCGCTTTAGGATTTCGGGAATTTGGGGGAGGTCATCAGTTTTTGGAAGGTTTATTTATGGATTGTGAAGTATTTTGAGATGATCCGATTTTTGAGAAATATTTTCAGTAAAAAAGGTTTATATGTTTATAATTAAATCTAAGAAAACGAGAGACTTGTTATACGATAAACAAAAATAAAATAATGTTCGGAAGGTATACATTCACAAAAGATATAGTTTATATATGCTTAAAATAGAAGGTTACAGCAATAAAGAAAATATAGAATGTTAGTTAATATTTTAGTGTAAAACAAGGATGATTTTCTAGTTAAAATATCAAGAATGCAGAGTCGATAGGGTATGACATGAAGGTTTACTTCACAAGATCACTAGCCATGGTATAGCTGGAAATGTCTTATCAATTATTAAATCATTTCTTTCTGACAGGGTCATAAGTCTAGTAGTTGATGGGCAAAAATCAGAAGCTCACAGTATTAATGCTGGAGTCCCTCAGGGGTCCATCTTGGGCCCAACTTTTTTCCTGATCTACATTAATGATCTTCCAAATCACATCCTTACATCATTTGTAGACATTTATGCTGATGACACTACCATCTATGGTAGCACATCTAAGTCAGTAAACGACCAAATTCTCTTCGATTCTCTCTCCTCTGATCTTGAGCACGTGGTACAATGAGAAAATGAGTAGCTGGTTACTTTTAATGCATCTAAAACCAAGCTTCTATCTTTACATCATCAACGTTCTGATCCCCATCTGGCATCAGTTGAAATGAATGGCTCTCGTCTTTAGGAGACCTCAAGTTTTGACAAGCTTCTGGGCTTCACCTTTACTCCTGATCTGAAATGGAACACGTACATCAAATCTGTTGCCAAAGCCGCTGGAAAAATGGTGGGATCCTTCTATCGATCCAGTAGATATCTCACTGCTGATGCAATTCTCTATCTATATAAGAGCCAGGTACGTCCAAGGATGGAATATTGTTGTCACCTCTGGGCAGGGGCTGCTAGAAAGGACTTGTCCTGCCTTGATAGAGTTCAAAATAGACTTCGTAGCCTCATAGGAGATATCCTTTTCTTTTCCCTGCAATCTCTATCTCACAGAAGACATGTTGCGAGTTTGTCTCTGCTGTATAGTTATTTTCATGGAAAGTGTTCGACTGAGCTCCAGTCTATGGTCCCCCCTCGCCAAACTTTCACAAGAAACACTCGTCTAGCTGAAAACACTATCAATAATTCCCCCCACTCGTTATCTGTGCCTAAACCTAAACGTAGATTCCATGAACAAAGCTACTTTCTTAGAACTGCACGCCTGTGGAATTGTTTTTCGTTTTCCTGCTTTCCAGCTGGCTACAATATGGTTGTTTTCAAGTCTAACGTAAACAAGTTCTTGATGAGCCGTTCCACTTGTTAACAAATTTACTGAATTTCCATTACTAACGATTACTATATTGTCCACTTTCTACTGTACACTCTTTAACCCTTATCCTCGAGTGGCCTCTTGGCCTTGATAAGTGGTGATGCCTATGTAAAAAAAAAGGGTTAGGAATATTTTAGTGGAGAAATTGGTTTTAAATAAGTAGACAACAACGAAGACATTCAAACAGCGTGTGTGTGTGTGTGTGTGTGTGTGTGTGTGTGTGTGTGTGTGTGTGTGTGTGTGTGTGTGTGTGTCGCCTTTGTGGGTGTTATTATGTGTGAGTTAACAATATAACAGGTTAAGAGTCCAAGAGTAGATTTCGGCTCAACTGGTTATATTGAAGGAAAAACTGGATTTCTAAAGGATCGAAATGGCTTCCAGAAAAGTCCTCTGATTGGTCCAAAATATAATTATTTGTTTTTTTATATATATATATAATTCAGGCCTGCGCGAAGTCGGTTGCGCATAAACGAGTTTAGCCATATTACGTTGGTTACTCTTTAGTTTATCAATGTTATGTTCAAGAGATATATATCTGACCAGTTTTATTTGGATTCCGTTGATAATACGGCATGTCAACCATTTCTAGTTCAATTTATGTTTGCCTTAACATGCATCTTGGAAAGAGCAAATGACGTTGAGCCAACACGCTGCCAAATCGCCAATAATTTTTTATGGAAGGACCATTCAGGAAGCTGAAAGCTACATCTACTTGGGAAAGAAAATCATGAAAGATTGAGATATCTACTCTGAGATAATAATTGGATGGGCAGCTTTTGGGAAAGTAGATAATATCATGAGAAGCCGAAAAGCAAATATGGCAATCAAAGGGAAGACCTTCAATGAATATATACTACCTGTGATGATCTATGGTAGTAAAATATAGGCTTGGCGTCTCGCCAAAGAAACATTTTGGCAGTGGCACAAAGGAGGATAATATTGGGCATCATTCCACAAGAAAGAAAGACAAACATCTCGATCTGCCAACAAACAAGAGTTATTTACATCAACATCAATACTGCCATCAAGATATCTAAACGGGCAGCGTACATAACCAGACTATATGACGACAGATGGTCCATCAGGACAACGAAATGGACACCTCGTGAACATAAGAGTCCAAAGGAAAGACCAAGAACGAGGTAGAAGAACGACCTGATATATGGGTCGCACATGACAGCAGATAGCTCGGGACAGAGATAGATGGCTAAAATCTTGGGAGGGGTTCCTCATTGAGTGATAAAAGCTGTTATTGATTGATTGATTGATTGATTGATTGATTGATTGATTGATTGATTGATTCAAATATCCGCATACACCTACCGATTCCAAATATACAAATGATTTTGCTGGTGGAATACTAGGAGAGACAGACATACACAGATAGGTGTGCTTTATACATCGATTAGCAGGACTACCTGGCGCTGCCCTGGGAGAAATTGTAACACATTACTATAAAAACAATTATGTATTTACCTCTCTCTCTATCTGTCTCTCTATCTATCATTCTTTTTTCCCCTCCACTATTTCCTCCTCTTTCTCCCAAGCCACTCTTTCTCAAACAAGACATACAAATAGACATCTCTCTTTCATTAAGATTCCTTTAAGAATTAGTTAGCATTTTCTTTCTGGGTTAGTGTATAATAACACTGAAACCCCACCGACATTAAATAAAAATTAAAATAAAATTCTCTGAGAGTCAACTGGACCAAAGTTAGTCAGGGTCTCTGACTAGCGACATTTATAACGAAAGGGATAGTGTTTCGTTATCTAACATGAATGGCACCCGTGTAAACAGGTGTATACATTTCGTGTTTGTTTATGACGTGTCCTAAGTGTGTTAATAAATTTCTATTTGTGGTTCTTGACTTTCTGAACCCGTTCTTATTATGTTGTGTGGTATGTATTACCCGTTTTATGTTTCGTGATCGTTTAATGTTCATATACTTGTGTATCTTCGACATACCTTTATCTTCTCTGCTCACTGAACCTGGTCCATCTTGTTCTTGGAGGGGCTGGAACCTTTTGGACAAAACACATTGACTCTAAGACGATGATTAGTTTTCATATTAGTTTTTATTTCACTTTCCAGGATGTCGCGCAGATGAAAATGGAAATTTTAGATATTAACCACCGAAACAACACTGATCGCAAAATTACCAACTTTGCGGGTCTTTGTTTTATCGTTTTTTCTCTATAGTTAGACATACAGACATATATAAGAGCAGATAACCTCCTTGTATATAATGCACTAGCAGGACTATTTACCTCAGTGAATAATCTTATCTTTAATGTTGTTCTTGCATGAAGGAAAACAATTAGAGACAAATGACAATATTATGTATAGGTACCTTATTCCAGTAAGTATAGATTATGTCAACTTGTGTGAATTTTGGTGATGGCAACCTTGCGTCAAACGGAAATAGAACCAGGTGCAGGTGGCGTGATTGAGCAGAGGATTAAATGTTAGCTTCTAGGTTGTTTTTCCCAACCTTTTCTACACTATTGAGTTTATTTAAAATTTTGCGGAACACCTATCATGATTGATTCCTTTTACTTAGAGTTGAAATTGAGTGGTGTAATAATGATTAAGAAATTAAATGTTTTTATTAAACGAAATGAAATTAAATGGCTTTTAGCTATTATCTGTTCGTGGGAGCCTAATGATCATTCTGCAGCACGTTAGTGATTGGGAGCCGCTGTTCTAGATAAAATGCACTAAAAATGCTGGTGTCGAAATATAGAAGGTGGTGACATCACTCCTTCGAAAAGGGACACAAACGGATTTTTAAAAGTCAGCCTTTTTTCTTTTTTATTTTACATTTTCACCCCAAACAAGGCACATTGTCACGTTGGTGTAGGGGGCTACTAACTACTGGAGTACTATGTAGGGATTTGGGCAGCAACATATCGGTTCACGTTACACTTGAACTTCTGCACATCATTATAGTTGGGGAAGCAGGGACCTGGAATGGAATTCAAAAGTCTAGCAGTTCTGGGGAAGAAACTACTGGAGTAGAAAGATCTTTTACATCTAGGGTTCTCTACTGTGTGGGGTGGGATTTAGCTGCCTGTCGGGTTTGTCGAGGGTGTTTACGTCGTGGGGGCGCAAGTGCTTGCAGTTAGTCAGAGCATTCACCATTAAAATACTTGTAGAACAGGTAGAGGGATGCAACATTTCGTCGATAGGACAGAGGCTGAAGCTTAGATGCCAGTTCAGGGCCTATCAGATTGGCGACTCTCCTTTGAACCTTGTCTAGGAGCGAGAGATTAGTAGCAGATGCACTAGCCCAAATATGACAGCAATACTCCATACATGGGCGAATGGTGGCCTTATAGAGGTACAGGATACTTTCGGGTGTTAGTAGTTTTCTATTACGGTAGAGAGAGCCTACCTTCTTCGCAGCGGCCTTGGCAATGCTTTCAATGTAATTGTTACAACTCATGTTTCCTATGAACGTTAGGCCAAGGAGTTTGAAAGATGTACTCCCAGATAAAGAGTCGTTGGCCATTGCTATTGGTGGTAGAGAAGGTTTCTTGAAATTATTGAAAGAAACAAGTTTAGACTTGGTGGCATTGAACGTGACCATCCATTTTTGTCCCCATTCCACTACAGATTGGAGGTCCTCTTCTAGTGTTTCTGCCATTTCCTTAGACTGTAAGCGTGACAAGCGACATTCGTTTGACAATGTAGAGGGAATCTAAGCGAATGTTACATCAAGATTTTGCTCGTTTGCGTCTCTCTATTCCCCAGTAACAGAACGAGTTAGAAGGTTTTAATTATAGAACTATTTCTGTCTCTGATTAAACCTGACAGTACGACCAATCTTCATTGTGTTCTCGTGCATGAGTAGATCTATGTTAAGTTAAACAGATCAGCAATAACGAGGGGATCAAGGCTCACACATGGAAAAGCTACGGTCGAAGAATGAAGACCATCGACCGTGCAAGTATGTATGAAAGGGACTTTATTTTATTTATCTGTTCGCTTGATCGTTCACAGGTTAAAACATACGCGTGCATAAGTGCGTATTCACATAAGTGTCAATGTGTCAAGTTTTTGTTTAACGTTAAAATGTTACAACAACTGTGATACATGAATTTTAAAAAAGTAGACTTTATAAACCGAATGACTTGTTTTGTTTTTTCCGAACTCATACAATCCGAATACAGAATGCGTTGAGATTTTATTTGTAAACTAAGAGACAGACTCCTGGAAAAGTAGGAAAACTAATGAAATGGAAGAAAAAAGAAATTCTGTTGAATGTAAAAGAAAATAAGACTATCTCGAAGAAAAGGGCGAACATCGTGATCGTTTGTGACAAATGAAACAGACAACGGATGACCTAGGAGCCGAACAAAGTCGCAAAAACGCCTGAACTCAATAACCAATGTGAAAACAATAAATCCATGGCAGTTACCTTGTCAAACTGAACTGAGAAAGCTAAACATGTCTGGAAAGAACAGATAAGAATCGTGCTTTTGAAAACGATCTATTTTGGCGGAAAAACCTAATCAAAAAGACTATGGTTTGTTTACACTGTTATAAATGAATCTGTAAGTTTTGTTGACAAACTTTTTTTTTACTTTCTAAGAAATTTTAAAGGCTTGTGAATGATGTCTATGGATTTAAAGGTTACTAAGAGAAATTACAAGTTAATTTTTACATCATGTTTTGATGTCTTTATGATTTTTAGAATTTCATTATAGTCTGTAAACAATAAATATTTATATCATTTTACTATGAGTATCTGTAATGGAAAATTAAGTTTAAAAAATTAAAACAATCGTTTCTGGAATCAAAAATTAGGATCAACTTTTTTTCCGAGTCCGATACCGATTTCGATTCCGATCTCCTAGAAAGATCTGTTTCTCTATAGTTTGATTCCCGGTTCCGATTTCGATTAATCATACCAACCTTAATATATATATATATATATATATATATATATATATATATATATATATATATATATATATATTCTTAAAATCAATTGAAAGAACATTCTCTAATATTCTTTCGACTATTATCTCGTCAGATTAAACCGATAGTTTAAATGAAAATAAATAAAATGCACAGAGGCGATTAAAGTAAATATATTAAATTAAATAATCATTTAAAAATTGATTAAAAGAGCACAGCGAAAACAAAAGAGATGGTAACAGTTTCAACAATTTTATTCTTTCTGTGAGCAAAATGAAGCACGTATAGCTAGAGATAGGATCCATCATATATATATATATATATATATATATATATATATATATATATATATATATATATATATATATATATATATATATATGTGCTCTTACTTGTCGCTGGATCTCAACATTTTGAACCGAGATAGACTTAGCTGTCGTACAAAGCTAAGACTCTGTAACATCATCTGTGTATAGATACTCTCTCAGACATTTGTCTATTAAAATGGGCTCATGGACTTTAAGTGTCCGAGGGAGTGGCACTCGTCTGACAAGACGTTGCAATCATCATATGTATATATATATATATATATATATATATATATATATATGTGTGTGTGTGTGTGTAAGATTCTTGAATCTTTTTTTTTTTTTTTTTTTTTTTTGCGAATACTAATTTTTTTCTTTTTTACTCCCTGAGCGTTTATTATAAGAAAGGAGTTATTTGCCCTTTGTTTACATTTTTCCGCCCACATTTTTAGGACGTATTACTTCTTTTTTTTATATTATTTATTAATAATTATTACGTGCATAAAAGTAAGTCATCTCTATACATGCA
The DNA here is from genome assembly GCF_053919585.1 of Euprymna scolopes. NCBI lineage: Eukaryota > Metazoa > Mollusca > Cephalopoda > Sepiida > Sepiolidae > Euprymna > Euprymna scolopes. The sequence goes on from NC_136510.1 coordinate 84,074,556, forward strand.
TGTTTCAGAGTTATAGCTAGACTTAATATATATAGCTAAACTTAATATATATATATATATATATATATATATATATATATATATATATATATATATATATATATATATACAGCCTGAGATTTTTTTTTTAAATCACTCGACCGTCGGTCGAGTGTGAGGGAAACCTTACTTGCTCCAAAATATTTTTACTCGTCCGACTTTATGTCTTTGTTTCAGTCAATAATAGTAAATAATTTTAAAATTCAAAAAATTACCGTGTGTATAACCTAACAAGAAAATATTTGTTTAACTCTTGTAAATCAACTATTTTATTACTATAAACATTTCAGTAAATATTCAACACAACGTTAAAATACAACACCAGTTTCTTTATATAGCATCATTTATATTATTGTTCCATAGAAATCGAAATCAGTTATTCGGATGCTGATATGTAGTATCAAAATGACAATTGAAATATTAATAATTCAAGACTGTGTTTATTGGTGTTAGAAAACGAATATATCTAACTTTATACATAAAGAAAACATAATGTAAAATCACACTCTTGAAATAAATATTTTTTTAAAATGCAAAACAAATATTAGAGATTCATTTTTTCATTAAAACATTTCAATATAATGTCTCTAATTGAAAAATATTCTTGGGCATCGGTGATTTTTTTAAAGTTACGCAAAAAAGAGCATGTAAATATCTGAATTTATATAATTGAGAAAAATATGATTACTTGTTGTATAATTTAATTTTCGGTGCGTGCTTGACGGAACGATGCGTTTTTTTTCCTCTTTAAAATGTTCGTCTTTACTTTTGTAAGCATGAAGTGTATGTAGTTGTAGCGTCGAAGAATTTTTTTTCCAAATGAATTTCAAAATCAGAGAGCTAAATGAAGGCGACATTTTGACTACGCACCGAATGTGTAAATTTGACCTCTTGTTGACCTTTAGCGTGACCACTCTTTTTTCAATACGATATTCTAATGGTCTCACAACTAGAGATGAAAGCATTCACGAATGATGAGACATAGGTCATTCTAAGTCACCGCATATTTGAGGGTCGTAAAATAAAGGAGTTTTTCTCGTTTATTTATTTAAAGAAATTTTATTGACTGGCGAGCGAGTGATTTACGACTTTTAGTCGGCCCAAAAAATTTTCAATCGACTGTGGCGACCGGTCGTGTAAAGTCTCTAAGGCTATTTATATATATATATATATATATATATATATATATATATATATATATATATATATATATATATATATATATATAATGAAATACGCCCTATGTAGAATTTTAAATCATTTTATTGTTACTGGCACATCATGAATTATCAGCCAAATCCTAGCCAGGTCCAAAAGTTTACAGAGCCCAAAGTCGAAGAAGAAGGGTGACTCAGAGATCCGGCTTTTTCCTGTCTTATCTATACTCTTATAATTTTTTTGGTACTGATATTCAAATGTAAACCCTTTTTTCTATTTATTTTAAAAAGAAAATACAACTTTTTATATATGGATCGTGGAATTGCATTCATCTGCAAAAGATCTAGCTAATTTGCATATTATTTTAAACATTCATTTTAATTAATGTCCTATCATTTTTTTTTGTTTCCTTATAGGATAATCATTATTAGTAAACCATTGCGTGTAATTCATGATTTATACTTGCGTAATATTTGCATAAAAAGTTATAATAGACACAAACCTCTTATTATATATATTTTGTATACGTAAATATATTTGTTTACAAAATTTCGCCTACCAAACTCCTCTGTCAGTTTTTGGTCTAAAGACAGGAAACTTCATATATGGGGTATTCGAACCCATGCGGAACTTTATATTTGGGTCTTGGCCGTAGAAAATCGATGTAAAAGCGATAAAATTTTAAAAAAATTGAATTTGCCAAGTGAATATGCATGCGTAACGTAATAGTTATTCGTTTATGTTTTAATTTTTTGCATTATAGGAAAACATGTCTCCGGAGCTCAGGAATTAATGGTCAAGGAAAAAGTAAAGCTTAAGTTAAACGTTTTAGTTTCGATTCTCGGTGGTGGCGCACGAGTCGTTTTTAAACCTATCTAATCATTACTATATATTGGGTCTAATATAATATAATAATAAATACGAAATCTGCATTAATCAAAATATTTAAGCGTATTTTACGACCGGGCAAAGTTGGGTGGTCTGCTAGAATATATATATATATATATATATATATATATATATATATATATATATATATATATATATATATATATATATATATATTCTGGTTGACGAGAGGATACTGAAGGTCGCTACTGAGCAATGATTGAACATTAGATACTTATATAACTCACAGGATTGTCTAGGCTAGTTCTACTTTTGGTAGGCTTGAAAAACGTGTTAGGTCGGATTAAAGAATTAATGTGAAGACAAAGATAAGTGTGTGAGAGGCATGTCTCCTGACTGCATACCGAAGGCATCTTTAAGCTTTGGAAAGGTCTCGTCAAAAGTGCACCCGTAAAATACTGAACATCAGTTGGAAGTCCTTTACGCCTCGTTCACTGTGCACTCACAGGGGGCCATGTATGCTTCACGTGTTTCCAGCATTATCCGTTAATTCGATCGGGTGAAGTTTACAGAAATTACATGTATTGTTGCGAATTGTTACCATAACCATTGCTAGTAGGGTCCTGCACCTTTTTCTGGTTGACCAGATAAAAATGTTAAGAAAGTAATTCTACCCAGTCACGGTTGATGAAACGAGAATAAACTACCTCTGCGCATAGAATAAAGAATATTCTACAGAGATTTCCGAGTTCGACAAGATGTACCCAATAAAATTTCGGGTGTTACAACGGCTTGTGCGTTATGAGAATGTTATTCGAGATAACGATGAAAGATAACGATCAAAATGATACATATTTACAATCCATCATCTACAAAGATTCTGAAAGGTAGTTCATTATCATTATTATTATTATTATTATTAGTAGTAGTAGTAGTAGTAGTAGTAGTAGTAGTAGTAGTAGTAGTAGTAGTAGTAGTAGTAGTAGTAGTGAAGGAGCATGTGGTTAGAAGTGAGGAGTGGATGCTTACAGTTGTGGCCAATGAAAGGGAGGTATGTGAGATCAAGGCTGATTATGTGAAACGTATGGACAGAGAAAGGACAGAGGAACTAGCTAAGAAGGAAATGCACGGAAGGTTCCTCCAGGATATAGCAGAAGTGGCTGATGAAAGATCATGGCAATGGCTTAGAGCTGGATATCTGGCTAAGAGTACCGAAGCTTTTGTTTATGCAGCATTAGGAACATGATTGTTCAAAAAAGTGGTTCTAGGAGAGGAAGTTGCTGCAGAATGCCGGATTTGTGGTAAGACCTCAGAGTCAATTGCGCATATTGCAGTAGGATGTAGTGGATTATCCCAAAGAGAGTACCGTAAAAGACACGATCGCATGGGACTCCGGATATATTGGGAGGTGTGTAAGAAGGTTGGGGTAAAGTATGCTGGAAAATGGTTTGAAGAGGTGCCTGATGAAGTGAAAACAAGTGAAGATGGCAAGGTAGAGGTATAGTGGGACAAAAGTTTCATAACTACCAAGCAATTGGAACATAATCGCTATTTTATGTACCACCAACATCCTTAGGAAACACCTTGATCTTTGAAGGGAAATCCTCTCGAAATGAATTCTATCCCTTTCCAGGGAGATGTTGATAAACGAAATCAGAATTATTATTATTATTATTATTATTATTATTATTATTATTATTGTTGTTGTTGTTGTTGTTGTTGTTGTTGATGATGATGATGATGATGATGATGATGATGATGATGATGATGATGATGATGATGATGATGATGATGATGTTGTAATAATTATCATTATTATTATCATTGTTATTATTATCACTATTATAATATTATTATTGCCATCATCATCATCATTATTATTATTATTATTATTATTATTATTATTATTATCATCATCATCATCATCATCATCATCATCATCATCATCATCGTAGCTTACGTTCTCAAATGTTTGCATGAACACCGGATGTGGTTTAATACCAAACCAAGGACATTGATTTCGATGTAGTCTTTATTATACATTCGATTGAAGCAATCAATCATTGTCGTAACAAAAAGGCATTATCGTTCGATTTGCTTAAAAGCATTGAACTATTAATTACAGAAGTCACCTTAATCGGACTGATGAAGTTAGCGTAAGTGATCAAATCAAATTGATCATGGAATAAAGTCATTAACGTCGGTCTAATTGTAAACTAAATTAGAGACAATCGCCACGACAGGGTTGAAGAAGCGCATTGAAACCGAATGGATCTCTTGCTAAGTCGCAAAACTAACAGATCTTTCACTACCAGCTAAGCGCCAATCTCTGTTCCATCGCCGCAATGTTTTACAAGTACTTTAATGATGAACTCATATTGCTTGTTCTCTCTCAACGTACCTGCTCCCACTAATCTGACAAGGAACAAAATCTCACCCTTTCACTACTGAGGTTCTTAGATGTCGGAAAGTCTGTTACTCTAATTGTTTCTTGTCTCGGACAACTAGGCTTGCAAATTGCCTCCCCGTTTCCTGATTCCCTGACTGTACTCGCCTTCTGAAGTTTAAATATAATGTCAACAAACATCTCGCTATTTAATTCCTCACAGTTCCACGTAAGACATGATTCCAAATTGTATTTCCTTATATTCTGAGCAGCAATCTACCTTGTTTGGGGTGAAAATGTAAAAAAAAAGTATGTTAACTGACTATAACCGGTTAATCAGATGAAAATGATCATCAGCTTAAAATGAGGAACACTATGAGAGTACTAATATTGAAGTTTATAAAGTACTTACCTTCAAATGGCATGGGTGAAAATTTAAGCACAATCGGATAATTAGTTTACAAATTGCAGTTATTTAAGTGAAGCTACCGTTGCAAATTCGAAAAACAATAGAAAAATCTGTATTTCTTGTGTTGATAAATCATTGCTTTCTGATGGGAAAAATACTGTTCAAGCAAAGCAATAGCATGAGATGTGTTTAGGGTGAAAAGCGTGTATTAAAAAAATTGAATATGATCAACACTTGATTTAGTTAGGGGGTAAAGATTTTGGAAGAATGTATTGCGCCAAAGTTCCAAGTATGAAAGATTTCTGTGTATGTAAAAGAACATTTACATAGAATCTCATCTTAAGTTGTTTATTGTTTCTACTATCAATAGCTGGGGTTAAGTTGACAATAAAACCTCACATCAGACTTCAATAGGAAAGACAGTAGTTTTGCAGTAATTTCTAAGACATTGTTCTCGTATATCTTTATATTTTTCTAACATGCGCTGGTACGGCCAGTCAGAATTTTCCTCAAATTGGATCGTTATATATATATATATATACCGTTATATATATATATATATATAACGGTTGTTAACGATTTGCACTGTTTATTAAGGGACTTTAGTTGGTATCTCAGTTATGTCCAAGAATATACAACATCTTTATGCATGCAGTTACCTCCGAGAGGACATTCTCGCTTTTTTAGAGAATTACAATTAGTTTTAGGGACTAAGGGGAAGTGAATTGTTTGGGCTTCTTTAATTTTCTTATTGATTTGATGAGATTATTGTCTGTGCTAAGTTAGACATTGTTGCGTAAGGAATCTTAATTCAATTATTATTAAATATAGCGATGTGTCTATGAGGGTACTTAAATTATTTTTCTATAACATGAAAAATCTTTAGAGATATTTGTTTTGACAGTATAGTGTAAAGAGGTGTTAAAATCAGATATTATTCTTCCTCCTTAATCTTTTTCGTGGGCTAGAGTTATTATGGCTAGAGTGATTATTAGTGCTATTGTGAATGGGGAGTTGCAGTTATTATTGTTATTAAATTTAATATGATGGTTTCTTTTAGTCTGAAGCGTATTATGTGTAATTATTGGAGGTAAACAGCGGACCGTGGAGTTATTATGGTTATACGTAATCTTATCCGTATATCCTGAGTTCTCAGGGTATTATTGAAGAAAGTGGAGTTTTCCTCGAAAGTTTTTTTATCTGCAAAGAGCCTAAAAATTCTAGTAGAGATGGACGATATTATAGATTTAATGATTGAATGAGGATAATTAAAGAATCTGTGAACATATAAAAACGTAAGGTTTAGCTTATTGTACAAACTGTACGATTTGGAGTTAAGGTTAAGAGAAATGTCTAAGAAGTTAGAAGTTTTCTTGTCGGATTTAATAGTTATATAAAGTCCAAAGTTATAACAGAAATTAGGAAGTTTTCAAGAACCTTCATAATTTCTGTAATAACTTTGTTTTGTTTTTTATTCTCTTGGTCTAATTCTTGTAGCAAAAATGGCCTCGACCATATAAAAGCCTCCTTGGATCTGATTAAATTGTATCGTAAGTTGTTTTTTAAGGGAAAGCCTCACCAAATCTGTCACCACGCACTGTCTGATAGCCCATAAGAATATCAAAATTGTTGGATGTGTCCTTCCTTTTCCAATGTTTATTGTCAAAATGTATCAGGGGTCGTCTAGCTAAGAAAATTTATTTAATTTCTAAATCTGTTAAGTCTGAGTTGTTGTTGTTTTTTTGCAAAGAAAAGAGCCTTATTTAAAAGTATATATTTATGTATATTTATTTATTTATTTTATTTTCATTATTATTATCTGTTAATACTGACATTGACCTTTCTTTTCCTTTGCTCATAAAATTTAAATTTACAAACGTAAAAATTATTTTCATTTCTTTTATTATCGGGTATTAAGATTAAACCCAGCCTCTTTTCTCATGAAATGATTATTACTTTGGTTTCTTATTAATTATTATCAAGTATTATTAAGATTAAGCCGATCCTTCTTTACTCAGAAAATTTTAATTTGCATACCTGATCATTATTTTTCATTTATTTTTATCGTTATTAGGTATTATAGAGATTAGGTTTCTCCTTTTTCCCTCATAAAATCTTATTTGCATACGTTATATTTCTATCTTTTCATCTCTATTGTTATCAGTTATTATTAATACTATCTTTTTATATTCGTAAAATTAAATGAAGCGAACTGGTGATACTTACGTTTACTTTTATTATACTGTGATAATAAATGAGGCGATTTTGTATTTTTTTAAATTCTCAGCTATTACTAGGGAGGAGAAAAAACTTACCAACCAACCGGTCATATTCAAAAGATGAATGTCTTTTCACACAATCAGTTTTTATTCATTTTTACTGCATAATAATCGATACGATACAAAGTAGAAAATATGGCAGACAGCGAATTGTTTTATTTTAGTTGGACATTTTGTTTTTCGTTATCCGCCATTTTATTTTCATCCGCTTAGAGGTTATATAGTTATCTTTCTGTCTTACTATATTTTCTCTCTTTCCCTCTCCCCCACCTCTCTCTCTCTCTCTCTCTCTCTCTCTCTCTCTCTCTCTCTCTCTCTCTCTCTCTAGCTCCTTTAATGTATTTTTTCATGAAACAATTTTTACGAGTATTTTCTTTTTTCTTTTAAATTTCTTACATGTTTGTTTTTATCCCCATTTTTATGATTTGTGTGTCGTATCGGAGGCTCAACAGAAACGCGTTCTGGGCCAATGTTTTTTTATGAACAAAAAAAAAATCACGATGAATATGAATCATGTGTTTTTTTTTCTAATTTTAAATCTTTATTCTCTTATGAAAATAAATATTATTTATGTTTTCTTTTCTGCTTCTCGTTTGCGTTCAATCAATTTCTTCCAGTTTTTGCGTGTCGTCAAAAACTGATGTTGCAATGTCGTGATATTTAATCGTGAAGATTTACGCCAAAACGGAACAACTCACATCTTGAATGTCAGACAAAAACTGAAAGATTTTAAAACGGAAGATAAATAGTTGCACCGGAGAATCAGTCATAATGTTTCACAGCATAATGTTATTGTGTTTGTAGTGCCGCTCCTGGTTTCGAATAGTGTATTTTGACGATAGTAACGTCTTTGAAAAGTGCTATGAACAGCGCTAACTATTAATGTGTACGTAGTTAATGTCGAATGGAAAAGAATGATGAAACCATGAATATTAGGAATGGGTCACCTGTTAGCGAGAGCTAACCAAACAATAAGAATTTTGGAGCAAAAGTGAGAAAACACGAATTAACGACAAAACATATTTATATTTACGATTTTACAAAAATATAAAATATACTTTCAAAGACATTTGTAGAGGAATTACAAAGTTCTTGAATAAGAAGTAGACAAAGGCTTCAGGAAGTTTGTTTCAAAGTTCCACTGCGTGTATGTTTGTGCGTAAGTTTACCTTCTTGGTGGTTGTGTTAACTAGAAATATAGCAGTAGGCTTAAAAGAAATATCCGTTTGATGCATTCCAGTTTTCAAGGATTGATGCTGGTGGGGTTGAAAATCACCTCGCGTCGCGTCGCGTTGCAGATGTCCCCCGGAAGATCTCAGTTGTAGAAGCCACTGTTTTCGTTAATTTCGCACAGCTTTGTTACGTTTTGAATTTCAAACGATTACTATTGGTTGAAAAATATTTTGAGTCCACACACCCCTGTAAAAACCGAATTGTTTTTAGAGTCATGAAGAGAGCGAATTTAAACAAAAGAAAAGGGTAGCAATTCAATCCATTTGCTTTTTAGCATTCGTTCGAATCTCATTCCGATGAAGGCCCTGTCGGTGGGGCATTAGAATACACCGACTACCCCCCCCTGCAGAGGGTAAAAGTCCCTCAATGGGGGTCCTGGATATGACCTTAAACTATATCCAGTGGTGAGGCCCCAGCTTGTGGGCTTTGGGGAGTGTGGAGCCACCCTTTAATTACCATTGTTCCCAGGTCTGACCCAGAGTGGTAGTACCTGTTAGGGTTCCAACTATGGGTTAAATAGAAACCGACATGAAAACAACAAATATATTCTATTAAAAAATTTTCTTCAAAATCTTTGGATTCGGCATTAAATAACCCGAAAAGGGTTGATATGCCGTAAAACAAAAACCACCAACCAACCAACCAACCATTCCTATGTAAAATCCGACGTCGAAAGAAATTTTTACAAAAAGAGCGGAAGAATAGAAAAGTGTAGCTTGTTATATTCGTTCGTCTCATCGATCATATCAATTTCAAATCCACAACATATTAATCTTCGGACTATTGTTTACATTAACGAACACCATTTCTTAATGATGGACGTTTCTTCATAAACACAATACCTATTATAAACAACTAAAGGGTTTAATTACTGACAGAAGAAGTAAAAATGAAGGCAAAACATGGAGGGGCTCCTTCAGTCTTTGACAGACTATGGATACCCACGAAGGGATGCCTGCGTGTGACATTTTTGTGGCACGAGATGCACAATCTCCAACCACCTCTCCTGAGTTGACATTGTTAAATACCAGTGGCAAATGAAGTGTATGTACAGGACGACTAGAAACAAATGCCGAGATAAGCGGAGAGCACATACAGCGCCTAGAATTCCCATAAGGCTACCCATCTGGTACTAACCAGGCTCAACGTTGCTTAACTTCGGTGATCTGACGAGAACCGGTATGTCAACGCGATTATGCCGTATATGAACTCAAAACAATACAAGTGCTAAGAGAAGATTCAATCAGAAGTCTGTTAAAAAATGCGCAACGGCAAAGCGGTCGTAAATAGTCTAGTAAGAATAATAACAGTCGCAAACATATTGAATTATATGTCTCGATCATTAAAAAATATTAACCAGAGTGTTCAGTAAAAATAAACATAACATTGTGATACTATGAAAATCCCACAAAGTATTAGGAAGTGATTTTTTAAAAAAGAAGAAAAAACTGTAATAAAAAGAGGCAATAAGTTATCAGTAGACGAAAAGTATAGGGAGTGATGTCAGTAGAAAGACAATTGTGGGTTGGAGAGTCACGAATCTTTCTAGCTCTCTGACGTCATCTCTCGCTATCCTACATGACGATAGATAAGACAGTATGGTGCATTGTGAGTACTCTGTCATTTTCTTTTGTGCAATTCTTTCGCTGGCACCACAAAAGCGCATAACTGAAAATGTCATCAAATTTAAAAAAAAAAAAAAAAAAAAAAAAAGAACATAAGAAAACGAACCGATTTACTGTGGAAGTTTGAAAAGCCAAGAGCAATGTGGAAAGACCGGAACAGCAAAGGAAATAAAGGGGAGGAAAAACAAACAAAGAGATGAGTATGTTTTAGAGAAATGTCTAATTATTTAGCCATATATCACTCCTCGACTCACTATATAATAGTCAGCAAACCAAGTTGCTGGCAATTAATTAAAGTTCCATACCACCAACACACTTTATGTACTCCAGATTTGCCAGCAACTTGGTTTGCTGACTATTATATAGTGAGTAGAGGAGTGATATATGACTAAATAATTAGACATTTCTCTCAAACATACTCATCTCTTTGTTTTTTTGTTTTTTTGTTTGTTTGTTTGTTTGTTTGTTTGTTTGTTTGTTTGTTTGTTTTTCCTCCCCTTTCTTTCCTTTGCTGTTCCGGTCTTTCCATATGACTCTTGGCTTTTCAAACTTCCACATATTCTTTTACCTGCAATGCTCCAAGCAAACTGCCATTTACTTTTAATGAATATTGAAAAAACAGAGGATTGAATTAAAAATATTGGTTAAGTTGTGTGTGTTTCAATTTTTTTTTTTTAATTAAATAAACTCACGTTGTTTTCATGGTTTAAAAAGCTAATATATCCGTTATGTTTTTAATTGTGGACAATTTTAAAGCAAGTTTGTTCACATATTTATAAAACGACATACAAATATTATATTTTAAAGACAATCTGAAATAGGGTAATCAAGATGCAATGTTGACTGCAACAAAAGACCAGACAAAGAAGTCAATATATTTAGAGTTAGATTACAGACAGTTTAGGAGTGGGTAGCGATTTTTAATGACAGTCTTGAGTTGACGAGCATTAATTACAGTTTACAGCTGGGAACAATGGACGATGGCTAGCAGATTGGAGCTCTCCCGAGTGAATTACATTAAGAGATCGAGAGAAAGAGAGAGAGAGAAAGAAAGAGTGAGAGAGAGAAAGAGGTTGGGGATGCTAGCGTCAATATTGGGCAAGAATAAATCAGACTGGGAGGAAAATCACTGGGGATCAACGTGACCAGACAGCTAGTGACATAAACGGTTGTGGTTCTTTCTTCTGCGCCACGTGACAGTATTATACAGAGCTGAACTGAGTTATATCAAAACCAAGTCCTGTCTTGTTTTATCGTAGCGTCACCACAAGGGTGATCATCGGATCATAAAGGGTGACTCACGGGAAACGGATGTTTTTAAGGAAAACAAAATTCTGCGAATATTTCAACACTACCTTTAAATACTACCTTCCTCACTCCCTATCCTTTACGCAAGGAAAGCAAGGAGCGTTCTAAAAATATCCATTTCCAGTGACTCACCCTATAGAATCACAGGAAGATTTTAAAATACAGGATAAGTAGTTCCACCGGGATTTCATTCAGAATGTTTCTAAAGGTCGCGTTCCTTTTTGCATTGCTAACCTTCGGACTATTGTCCACGTAAACGACTTTTCGTTATTTTGAACACATTTTATAAATACAATACCTATTATAAACGTTTGAAGTGTTTATTTTTATCGATATTGTCAATAAAAATAACCACACACAACACCGATCTCAACAATAGGTTTAATCTAAATCTATGAACAAGCGAGCGAAGGCAATCTAGTAAGCAAAAGTCACAATTGTAAATATCTGTAATTTTATGTTTCAACTGTTGAAAATATTGGATATGAAGACGTAGCAGCACATATATGAAAGCAAAGGTGTACACATACGTACGTTCCAGATGGATTTTGATGTACATTTTTGTGTCTCATAAAAATGACCGGAATTGTAATTATCACGAAAACAAAGAACTGTTTACATCCCAGGTCAGGAGTTATAAATTACGCAATACAAAAAAAAAGAATATAATAACATAATATTTACATTTTCAAAAATGTCGATTGACGTTTATATAAGTGATAACAAAGACAGCAGAAGAGAAGAGAGCAGTGATTGACATCTTTGACATCTCTCCGTCGTTGTACCACATACCAACCAACCCTTGCAACTAACCTCTCTCTCTCTCTCTCTCTCTTTCTCTCTTTCTCTCTCTCTCTCTTTCTCACACACACACACTCTTTCTCTCTCTCTCTCTTTCCCTCTCTGTCTCTGTCTCTCTCTGTCTCTCTCTCTGTCTGTCTCTTCTCTCTCTTTCTCTCTCTCTCTCTCTCTCTCTCTCTTTGTCGATGGGCAAAAAGCTTAATCGTAAATAAAACTTATATGTTGATAAATTCGCGCCTGTGTTGATTTTGAGAATAATGACAAAAGAATTGCCAGGTGCATATATGATTTTAGCAAGCGTTGAAAAGTGCAAGCTAGAAAATTATATATATTCAACAACGCAACAAAAGGTTAAGAAGATATCTGCACAAAAAATACATGCTAGAATAGAAAACAAAAGAAGGGAACTATATTAATAGAAAAAAATGCGGAAAATAAGTATCTATTAATAATCTGCTACCAAATATGGGACAAATCTTAACGGGACAACTGAAATAATAAATCTACTACTCATTTAATAAACGTTAAGTACTCTTCTTAGGAATAAATAAGAAGGTGCACATGAATTATATATAAGTCAAAAGAATCTGGAGGAGTTAAACAGAGAAAAAAGGCTTAGGGGTGACATGGATTAACTACAAGAAAGCATACGACATAATTCCCCAAGCATGAATAATTGAATGCTTAAAGATGTAAAAAAAAAAATATCTTACAAATTACTTATAACGAAAAAATAAGTCAAAGTCACACCAAGCTCGGTGACCAATCAATTGCACCGGAAGAGTGTTTGATAGCTGACCTGGAAGTACGTGTATGCGATCACATGTTCTAAATAGTTAAGAAAATAGTAGGAGTTGAATTGGAAACGTCAACAACAGAAGATGGTCTGAAAGGGGTCTCCTCTCAAAAGGGGGGAAGCGTCTCAGAGGCTGATAGCAGAAACAGGTATGCCTTCGAATAAATGTGTTTATGTTATATGTCGACATACACACCCAGACATATACACATACACACATACACACTAAAAGAGTTAATTGCACACTAAAAAAAATTTTTAAATTCACACCTAGACGATCACGGAACATGAATAGACTGCAACAAAATAACTTAGATTTCAGAGAGTGAAGAACCACCATAGACATTTAGTGGCACGTACACACATTCAGATGAACCCTTCGTCACATACATACACAGTATGTACACGCAGTGTATATAAACACTCAAACCAAACAATATAACAAGATTACGAATTTACTACTTCATGTATATGGACGCAAATGTAAAACGAACTTGAAAAACTGATAGACACAGCGATTACGAAATTGAAAAAATGGCCCATTACAGAAAGTAAAAGCGTAAACTGAAGACAGTGAAACGCATACAACTACCCATTGAATAAACGATAGCAGAAACCGAACAAAATATCAATAGCTGGAAGTTATCTAATCATGAAATAATAAAAGAGAAAATTGGAAAAGTTTGAGAAAAACAACAAAACTTTCATAAAATAGTAGACACCTTGATATTATTGCTAGTAAAAAAGCATTAAGCAGTAAATACTATCCCACAGTCAAACCTGACCTCATTAACTCATTAAAATGAGCACCTGCCAAATCCAAATAATTAAATAAATTCAAACATGTTTCCGTTAGCATCTCGCGGTGGGGCAATGGTTAACGTCGTACGTTCTTTTTTTTTTTTCACACTTTAATTTACCACTTTACCTCAACGGTTCGGGTTCGATCCTCATACTTACTTTTTTGTTAAAATATATCATCTTAAGCAAAAATAGTATTATGTACTATGTCAGATCGAAGATGTGTTAAGTACTATGTCAGATCGAAAATAGTAATATATCCAAAAGTTACGAAAATTCATTGAGATGAAAGTTATTTATAGTTTAAAGTAATTTTTACGAAAAATTGGGTAAGATTGCATTTTTCTTAGATGTTATGAAGTAGAAAGTGAAGAGTTCTACACAGGGGACATAACTCAGAACGAATGTTTTACATTACTTCTTTATGGCTTGTAATATTTTTTCTCTATAGCGATAGATTTCTCCTTTTTCTCGCTACTAGTTGTTCTACTCAATGAATTTTCGTAATTTTTTTTTATATATTACTATTTTCGACATGACAATTAAGTACGTAATATTGTTTTTGCTTAAAATGACATTTTTTTAATCAATTTGTCGACTCCAGATATTCTGAGCCATTCGGAATCTAAACATAAAAAAAACACGCAGCTAATCTAGAAGACTCAGAAGCTAATGACTAGACACAATGCACTACACATGGAAGAATGATGCTGAAAGATTTTACGTAAAAATGGAAGAAAGGGGAAAGGGTTGGCAACTCTCTTCCTGATCCACATAAATGATCTTCAAAATCATATCCTTACATCATTCGTATACATTTATGTTGACGAGACTACAATCTATGGTAGCATATCAAAGACCGTAAACGACCAAATTTCCCCTGATTCTCTCTCCTCTGATCTTGAGCATGTGGTACAATGGGGAAAGAGGTGGCTGGTTATTTTTAATGCATCTAAAACCAAGCGTCTATCTCTAAACCATCTACGCTCTGATGCCAATCTGACATCGGTTGAAATGAATGGCTCTTGCCTTGGGGAGGCTTCATATTTTGACAAGCTTCTGGGCTTTACCTTTACTTCTAACCTGAAATAGAACACGTATATGAAATCCATTGCCAAGTTCGCTGGAAAAATAGTGGGATCCTTCTCCCGTTCCAGTAGATATCTCACTGCTTATGCAATTCTCTACCTATATAAAAGCTAGGTGCGGCCAACGATAGAGTACTGTTGTACATCTTGGCAGAATAAGCTGCTAGAAGCAGCTTATCCTGCCTTGACATAGTTTAAAATAGACTTCGTAGCTTAGTGGGGGTTGCCCTTTTCTCTTCCCTGCAACTTCTTTCCCACAGAAGAGAAGTTGCGAGCCTGTCTCTGCTTTATCGTTATTTTCATGGAAAATGCTCAGGTTCCCCTCGCCAAACTTTCACGAAAAAAACACTCGTCTAGCCAAAACCACTATCAATAATTTCCCACGCTCTTTATCTATGTCTAAACCTAAACGTAGAGTCCATGAACAAAGCTTCTTTCTTAAAACTGTACGTCTGTGTAACTCTCTTCCGATTGCCAGCTTTCCAGTTGACTACAAACTGATTGTCTTCAAGTCCAACGTAAACAAGTTCTTGATGAACCGCCCCCATAAGTAATATAATTAACAAAATTCCCACCACTTATGTTTACTACGCTATAATCACATTGACTAATGTATATTCCATTACCTCATTTCCTCGAGTGGCCTCTGTGTAAAAAAAAAAAGTATAGAAGATTGTGTGACTAACACAAAACTAGAAATTGAAAGATATATAACCCAAAGCTCACAAAAAAAACAAAATAAACACATGAAACAACGAAAATAGAAACTAAACATGAGAAAAGAAAAGTGGAAAAAGAAAACGGGACAATCACGCATATTAATCTACTCGAGCTATTGTTTGGTGTCTACGTCATGGTGCCTTATAGGAAATAAACGGTTTCTCAATTTGGTGACACGGACCAATTATTTCTTGTTTCTTTCATTTTAATATGATTTTTTTTTAAATAATTACGTTTATTTATTTTTATGATTTCGTTTTTCAAATAAATATGTTCATTTAAGCGCATTGCGTTCCACAATTTCTTGTCTGCTTCATTTCAATTTTCGTACAATTTTTTTGATAAAAATATTGCTTTGAATAAAATCTGTAAATAAACATAGTTTATATATATATATATATATATATATATATATATATATATATATATATATATATATATATATATAAGCGAGATAAGACACTGATAGAATTCAGATGAGAACTCCTGATAGATATTGCTTGAAGTAATACTTTCAAGGTGATCCACTGACTAACCACCAAACTTATATATATATGTGTGTGTGTGTGTGTGTGTGTGTGTGTGTGTGTGTGTGTGTGTGTGTGTGTGTGTGTAATATATATATTTATACAAACATTGATGGCTACATATGTGCATACATCTTTCTGTAATCACCCGTGTTGGGTAGATTACGTCTTCAGAATTATATTATATTATATATATATATATATATATATATATATATAAACATATTCATAAAAGTAAATGAATATATTTCTTCCAAACATTTATTAAAAAACATTCATAATATGTTACATTTCAGATTTATTTCTTCTGTGAAAATGGGTATGTGTAACGTAACTGTTACAAATAAAGGAAATAAATAAAAATCCGAGTCGGCATTTTTCTCTTTTTAACAAAGGTTTTATTACCTTTACTTTCGACACCACTTAAAAGTCTTTCGCCATCGTCCATCTTGCCCGGTGTACACTTTTTCTCTCAGACTCCATGCCGGCCACAGCCAGCCATTTTTCGCTTGCGTCTTTACACGGTCATTCTCTCAACGTCGACTTTCTTTCTCTCCGAACATGTGTTGCATGTTTTTTTCTTCTTTCTCCCTTCTTCTTCTTCTCGCGCACACTTCCTAATTTGCATATGCGCGTTTTTCGACTACTGATGCTGCTGCTGCTAATTTTTTCACATACTAGCCAACCTTCGCTGCTGATGATATTTTCTACCGCGCTCATACGCGCTCTATTATATATGTAAACAAATATTTTTTTTTGAATATGTAAAAAAATAAAAAAGGAATATGTATTTGAAAATCATCTATGTTTATAAGAATTCATAAAAGTAAATTAACGTATATATTTATTTTAAAAAAAAATCAATTTACGAATATTCTTATTTATTATATTTAAAGACAGTATTTAAATAAAACAAACAAGAAACAATTAAGCGAAATGATTGTGCGGGATCACAAAATTGGTTAACACCGTCTACTTCTTATGACGTGTCATGATGTAGACACCAAGCTATGACTCACGTATAATAATATCCATGATTGCCGAAACAGCTACGTAGACAATTTAAGAGACTCACCAGATAAGAGATGCACGAGAACACTTGAATATGACAATAAAAACAATGAAATTTAGACATAGAGTACTTATGCAGAACAAGGGCCAAGCCTTCGTCGGAATTTTTCGAGCAGTGTGCGTAAAATGCCGGAAAGTGCCGAATGAAAATTTTGTGATTTTTTTTTCTGCAAAGGCTGAATAATTTTTTCAATGAAAAATATATTATTTCTGTTAAGATAATTCAATGAAAGATTGATTGAAAATGAAAACGATAATCATTGTGTTGCTACGAAGAGAACGCTATGTATGATTACGGTAAACTTTAAAAAATTGAAACGCCCAAACCATTTAAAAAAAAAAAAACCTCATTCTAAGTAAGTTTCATAAAAATATTTATTTTTCGAATAACAAATAATTGATAGCAAATGAACATCTTTTTTTCTTTTTCTTCTGATTTTTTTTAAATTCAAATCAAATTAAATATTTAATCTTTTTTATATAATAAACAAATGATACTAAATAAATGTTTTCTTGAATTACGTTGGCTGTTGCGATTTAATTGGCTCAGAAGTTCGGCATCTTTCGGCGTTTTACGTAAATTGCCCGAAAAATTCCGACGATGGCATAGGCGTTATTATGCGTTGAATCAAAATATAAATAATTAAAAATGAAATCATGCTAACAACCGCATAATAAATTGCGATCAGAACAAACTATATAAAAGCTAAAAAAAAAATTTAAAAAAAAACAAGTGAAGAATGCATGGTCCACTGTGAGTACGCAGTAAACGAGGCATTAAAAAAAAAACTAAAATGACTAAGTTCAGCATTTGCCCCCCCCCCTCCCATTTAGCCTCAAAAGTCCCCAGGAGACGTCAAATCCCAGTGAAAATGAACAAATGGTGCAGCTTTAGACCATAACATGTGTAAATTTGAGTTCTACCCCATACAAAAAAGAAATGACTAAGTCCATCATTTGCCCCACCCCCCATTTAGCCCCAAATGTCCCCAAGGTCTTAATATATTTAAAATTAAGTTTAGCACTATGCAAAATTGCTAAATAGACATACACGGAAAATTTTGGACAAATATGGTAAAATAGCCCACCAAAAATAGAGTGTTTTTATTAGCTGTAAAAGAGCCCCTGGGGCACACCAAAGAGTTATCGCGAAGTATAGACAAACAAAATTCTATATAAATCAGTTACAACTTTTCAGAAAGTTTTATAAAAATCCAAGGTATCAATTTTTTTTTAATAAGCACAAAAGTGTCAATTTTAGCCATTTTAACCCGAAAGGCATTCCTAGAGGGAGCAACCGGATTTTTCTCGGAAAATCCGTTCTGTTACTTTTTTACTCATATCATGTTTAACTTTTGTGCAAAATTTCAAGAAATCCAAGGCGTAGTTATTGAGAAAAGTGCGAAGAGACGAACGGACGAACGGAGGAATGAACGAGGGTGAATTTACAGGCCCGCCTTTCTTTTGTCGGGGGACCGCAAAAAAGCTGGGAAGCCGTAAATGTAGACTCTATGACCTACTGCTGCAAGTAACACTTCATGACTATTAGCTAAGTATGCAGCACTAAGTTAACATTCATGAAGTGTTAGTTGCGGCAATTGCGACAGAGAAAAAGAATCACTGGAAGATATGCAAAAGTACAAAGAAAGAATCGAAGCAGAAAAGTTTACTGAGTTGATAAGAATTAAACTTTATGGTCAGTTTTAGCGAGAGACTAGGACATTAAAATGCCACGACACGTGGAATTTTCTGTCTAAAGGTGACTTTAAAAGAGAGATTTAAAAACCTCCTCCCCCCCCCCAAAAAAAATGATAATGCAAACTCTTGATTTGATTAACACAAACATTAAATGCCTTCGGGTCAAGATCAAAGTGTAGTATCTGTTCTTCAGATGCTGCACTTCAATTTCCTGTTCTCTGTCAGTGGAGGAGAAATCCTTCACGGCTGAGACAATTTTTATTTTTGTTCCTTTTCTCCACATTAAAAAACGACCCTGGTGTCTAACTCTGTCCCGTGTGGAGGCATTGTAAATAGGAACACAAACATTAAATGTCTCTCTTTCTAAAAACATTTCTAACTTTCTAATCGAAAACATAACAGATACTCTGGATATGAACACATGTAACGATTACTTTAGTCAAGAAGGATTTTCTTCGTTTGACCAAAAGCAAGCAAGTACTTTCTTTGCTGTTTCTTGCTAGGAATAAAGTGTAGTATTCGTAATAATACTATACTTTATCTTTCGTATCTTCTATCATTGAAGAAAAAATCTTTCTAAACTGACGAAATTATTATTTTTGTTGCTTTCTGGGGGTGGGGGGGTAACTAGATTTTCCAACATTAACAGCTGAGCTTGTGTCTAACTATTGCGTCGTGCCGAGGCAAAGAAAAGGGGACAGGTGCTACATTTTTATCTGATCTCGAAGGTTAGGCAGTGATTTATATATATATATATATATATATATATATATATATATATATATATATATATATATATATACTCTCGGTCATCCCAAACCAGGCATATCGCCACTTGGACTGGACATAAGGGGCTACTAAGAAAGATTAACAAGATCTTGGTTTATGTTATATTTAAACTTTTGCATATCAGTACAGTCA
Source organism: Euprymna scolopes (assembly GCF_053919585.1). Lineage (NCBI taxonomy): Eukaryota > Metazoa > Mollusca > Cephalopoda > Sepiida > Sepiolidae > Euprymna > Euprymna scolopes. Next base: position 84,094,265 of record NC_136510.1, read on the forward strand.
GGGAGGCAAGTAGCAGGAAGGGAATTTCAGAGTCGTGCTGTTTGAGGGAGGGAAGAAACTGTTAATGTAGAAAGCTTGTTCGCATTTAGGAACCTCAACAGTGAAGAGGTGAGATTTTGTTGCTCGGCGGGTTTGTCGGGAATATGTATGTCGAGGGCGTCACAAGGGCAACGAGTTCACCAGAGCACATTCCACTTACATATCTGTAAATCTGACACAGAGATGCAACACGTACATTACAAACTAGAAGGGCCCGTTAATCGGCGTTGCCCGGTGGTAGTATGAACCCCCCCCCGTATAAAAATTTCAAATACAGCTGTTATTTTTGTTGTTGGCCAAATATAAAATTACTAAGGTCTGTACTGTCAAAATAGCCTAATCACTTGTTTTATTTTTTAATGAGTGTAATAATATGTAGCTCCAACGCTCGCCACAGTTTTAACCCCCCCCCTGTATGTAACACTATATAAGTATAATTTAATATTATTATCCTAACTTTTTTACCATTTAAAAGAAACTTTAAATGAACTGCTAATAATTTTTACAAATTATTACAGCATAAAAAAATAATGAAAATGCGAGACAAAAATTGTTCCTATGTACTGATGTTTTTGAAGCCGTAGACATACCCATGTGTAAGAAATCTAAAAAAAAAAAATATGCATCCTCTACATTGGATATGCATTTCTTTTTTTTTTTTTTTTTTTTTTTTTTTGGTACCGCGCTATTTATAAATAATGTTTTCAGGTTAAATTTAAGTTTCACGCTAATTTTTTTAATATTCTCCCCTCCCGAAGATTTAAATGGCTTTGTAAATGAAAATGATATTATTTCAGATCGATTCCATAAGTACATAAGTACCCAAAAGTGTACCTTGTATTGTTCAACGCTTTTAATATAAAAGAAAAAAAACAGAACATGTACTCTGACAAATTTCGATACTTCTGCATTTCCAAGTTGGTTTTTCCGTGGTTCTCAGTGAGCAACGCTCGGCGAAGGACGGAAACCGTCAGATTATACCGATTGAGCAAAAAGAAACGCGAGCGAACAGACGTTAAAAATAGTAAGTAAAAAAAGTAAAAGAATAATTTTAATGGAAAAAATAAAAAAGGGCAAAGTATCATTGTACCAACGTATTATAAACAACCCCAACCTCCCCATGTAAAGAACGGCTTTCGGAATAAACACCCCAAACCTCGGAAGGCGTTGGAGTATTTATTTCGAAAGTCGTTCTTAATGTGGGGAAGTTGGGCAGGTCGTAAGAAAAATGCACAAATAACTTTGCACACAAACAAAAAAAGATCACAACCTCACATATGCACCAATAACGTGATTAAATTATACTCATGTAAAGTTAGTGAAACATTTTTAATAAAAAAAAAGGAAACGATTGTTTTATTTCCTGTGTCCGTAATAATATTTTAGTAAAATCGAATTACTATATCGTTATATGTGTTCGAAATTAAAATATAATTATGAATCTTTTTTTATAAGTGCCTGTCACTGTTACTGAAGTAAATAAATAACGAAATGTAAATAAATAAATAAGTAAAAGAAAATAAGAGAAAAATCCAGGTTGCTAAACAATATGATATAAATGTGGGAGTGCCCCAAGGGTCTATCCTTGGACCTCTGTTGTTCCTAATATTCATAAATGACCTCCCCGACAAAATTGCCTCTGAGATGGGTATATATGCCGATGACACCACACTCTATAACAGACCTGACAGGAAAACAAATGAACACATGTCTAAAGAAATGGCAGAAACACTAGAGGATGACCTCCAATCTGTAGTGGAATGAGGACAAAAATGGATGGTCACGTTCAATGCCGCCAAGACTAAACTAGTTTCCTTCAATAAATAAAAGAAACCTTCTTTACCACCAATAGCAATGGCCAATGACTCTTTATCTGAGAGTACATCTTTCAAACACCTTGGACTAACGTTCACAGGAAGCATGAGTTAGAACAATTACATTGAAAGCATTGCCAGGGCCGCTGCAAAGAAGGTAGGCTCTCTCTACCGTAATAGAAAACTACTAACACCCGAAAGTATCCTGTACTTCTATAAAGCCACCATTCGCCCATGTATGGAGTATTGCTGTCATATTTGGGCTGGTGCATCTGCTACTAGTCTCTCGCTCCTAGACAAGGTTCAAAAGAGAGTCGCCAATCTGATAGGCCCTGAACTGGCATCTAGGCTTCAGCCTCTGTCCCATTGACGAAATATTGCATCCCTTTGCCTGTTCTACAAGTATTTTAATGGTGAATGCTCTGACGAACTGCTAGCACTTGTGCCCGCACGACGTAAACATCCTCGACAAACCTGACAGGAAGCTAAATCTCACCCTCACACAGTAGAGATCCCTAGATGTAAAAGATCTTTCTATTCCAGTAGTTTCTTCCCCAGAACCGCTAGACTTTGAAATTCCATTCCGGGTCCCTGCTTCCCCAACTGTACTGGCATGCAGAAGTTCAAGTGTAACTTGAACAGACACCTTGCTGCCCAAATCCCTACATAGTACACCAGTAGATGTTACCCCTGATAGTAGCCCCCTACACCAAAGTGGCAATGTGCCTTGTTTGGGGTGAAAATGTAAAATAAAAAAGAAAAAAGGCTGACTTTTAAAAAACCTTTTGTGTCTCTTTTCGAAGGCGTGATGTCATCACGTTCTATATCTCGACACCAGCATTTTTAGTGCATTTTATCTAGAACAGCGGCTCCCAAATAAGTACACGCGCCAAATTTCATTCCGTCATAAAAACAACTTCCTACAGGAAAAAACTTATTTTTACATTTTTATCTAGCGAATAAACATATAATTAGTAATTTTCTAATCAAACAACGGAGCTGAAGTGGATGTTTTCGATTGTAAAACAAAACTTATTTGTTTGATAAATCTCCGTGTTGCTGACTTTTTTTTCTAAAGAATCAAATTGAATAAAGTTTATTGTTACAATAATGTGTATATTTTTATCTAGCGGCTAAACATTAAAACTATATGAAAAAACACGTGTATTATTAAAAAAAATTATGAAACGGGGTGAAGTTATTTGGGGGGTTTTTTTTTTTTTGTTATTAAACGAAACTTCATCCCCGTTGCATAAATTTGATTTTTTTTAAATGCACTAAACATTTTTTCACATATATTTGTATGTTTAATCGCTAGACAAATGTATAAACATTCTTGTAAAAATAAACTTTATTCGATTTTATTATTTAGAAAAAAATTCAGCGGTTCGCCAAACAATTTTATCAAAGCAAAGTTTGTTTCGTTTAAGAAAAAAAGCCTACTTCATCCCCGTTGCATAATTTTAATTTTTAATGCTCGATAAATGTATAAACATTCTTGTAAAAATAAACTTTATTCAATTCTATTTTTAGAAAAAATAATACAGTTGTTCGCCACAAAAAGATTTATCAAAAAACTTATTTTTGTTTTATAATCGAAAACATTAACTTCTAAAAATCAAAACGGCTTATTTCTCACTGTCTCTCTCACTCCCACTCTCTGTATCTCTCTATCTGTAATTTCCCCTTCCTCCGATGTACTACAAACACATGGTCATGATGCGTCGTCAATGATTTGTGAGTGTAATATTTTCACAAATAAATAATATAAGTTCATTTTCAAATCCGTGAATAATAAATAAAACGTAAGATTATTGTGCACGTACTGAAAATGGCGGCGTGTTTGATAGTTGTTAACTGTTCGTTTATTTGGTGGAATAACCGAATGTTGGAATTGTAGGATGAATATTTCTCATCCAATCAGAGGTGTCGGATATTTAAAAGGGATAAATCATTATTTGTGTCGGATGTAAGGGGTAAGAGTATGCGTTTTTGTATGAAATCTGTAGTCAATTAATGACGGTTAACACCCAGGAAAAATAGGAAAAAGTATGAAAGGACTCGGTGTAGAATGATGTCGTAAGAGTAGTCGGTAAAGCCAGGGTGAGATTTTAGGTACTTCCTCTTTAGATTAGGACGATGATGGCCATGGCGCTCCTCGAACTAAATGTAATTTTTTTAATATTACGAAATAATGTGTATGTAATTGTGGTCTATAGTTAGATAACGTTTATACGTCTTACGTATATATTACGTCTATAGTTAGATAACGTAATGGCTGATGACGTAAACATAGTAATTATTTATATGCCATCAGTTGTTTCAACCTAAGGTAGTCTCGTCCAGAGGGGAAAATTGCGCCTCATTATTATATACAAAATAACGTTTGCTTCTTCTATGTTGTATGTTTAAGTCTTTCCTTAAGTCAATGACATGTTTTCAAGTAGAAAAGATGTACTTCCTGCTTTCTAACGTCTTCGATGTTCAAATCAACCGAAAACAAAACAGTTCAAAGGCATGTTTTAGGTCCACGTTGATATATGACAGTAATCATAATGCACTTTGCATTCAGTCGATTCACTTAATGTCAGCTGAAGCGAAATGCACCAATTTCCATCACAGCTTCAAAGAACGAGCAACTTTCGTTTTTAGATAAATAAAACACAATAACGCCATTTTCTTGTCAAATACGTCTACTCAATATAAATCTACACATAAGGCTATTTCATACTTCAGATTTCTAGACTGACGAAAATTCTTTTTTTAAAACGTGAGCGTGCCAGACTAAAATATGCTATTTAATCTTGAACATGTGATATTGACGAAAAATTCATTTGAAACTTGAGCCTACCAAACCAAAAAATATTTCATTTTATACTCGTGCGTGTCAGACTGACGTAAATTCTATTTTCAATTTGTGCATGTCAGACAAAAGAAAGCTATTTTCCGTACTTTAATGAGTCATATTAAATGAAGTTCTATTTCAAACTTAAGCAGAAAAGACCAAAAATATAATATGTCGTAATTAAGCACGCCAGGCAAAAATTATATTTGTTCTCCAGTACTAGACTATTTCATTTCCTCTAACGAGAAAATCATAAGTTTTCGAAACTTCATAAATTAAGCAATAATTTCTCTTGTGTTCACTGTCTTTGAATATTTGATGATTCAAAAATAATGTAACTTTTGTATTTGTCACCAGTTCTATAGTTTTGATATATATATATATATATATATATATATATATATATATATATATATATATATATATATATATATATATATTTGTAACATGTCTTCTTCTTAAGATTAAGGGAGGTTGTGTTTGATCAACACTGCTGGGGAGTCATGATGTAATATACTGTTTTGTTTTAAATCCCCGAAACAGTGTTTCATGGTAAACAACTGATGATCCATTAAAAAATAAATTATTATTGGCACTATATTAAATTCGAGAGAGCAAGTTGATGCAGTGATTGCATGTGATTAACCCGACTAAATAGTTTTCTAACGAATGATAAAAAATAATTTTTTGTATAGCTTTAAAGGTTAAAAACATCCAAGACTATATATATATATATATATATATATATAGAGAGAGAGAGAGAGAGAGAGAGAGAGAGAGAGAGAAAGAAAGAAAGATAGAGAGTGAGTGAGTGAGTGTGAGAGAGAGACCATTTATAATCTCCAATAACATGCACTCAGACTACTATAAACATGGATATTTTATTTCTACCAGTTTTTCGAATTAACCTGATTTTTGACTCAGCAAGACACTCTCACGTGAAACCAAGCTTCTTGTTTTTAAAACGTCGACTGAGGAGGGTTTTTTTTTTGTTTGTTTCAAGCCCCGAACATTTTCTTTTCTGATGATCATTCAGCTAATAGAATTTCTTGCGTTTCAATCCCAGACTGGTCTTCTGATGAATATTACGCCAAAGCAGCTTTCTTGTGTTTCAAGCCCAGACTGGTCCACTATGAACATTTAGTAATAGGAGCTTCTTGTGTTTTAAGCCCCGACTGGTCTTCCGATGAACAGTCAGCGTGGGGAGCTTTTTTTTTGTTTGTTTGTTTCAAGGCCCGACATGTTTTCCGATAGACATTCATTATTCTATATTTCATTTTCACGCCAGTATGATCCTTTTCATGCTTAGTGTATTTAAATATTTTACAGCCAAAATTTCTTTCGACATTTTTCTAACTCTTTTCCTCTGACGAGAAGAAAAGTATTTCTTCGAAACTTCGCGGATTAAAAACTTTAACTTCTATTAGCGTTTCCGTTCCGAAAAATAAATATGTTTATTTGTTTACAATATGGCAATTTTCTAAGGAAAAATATTTTCCATGATCTCCAAGCTCTTAACTGTATTATCGTTTAAAAATCAACAAAAACAATCGACATAAGTTTAAAAGCGATATAATATAACACGTAAAGTTATCTGGGACTTCGCGGTGTAATGGCTAACGCACTCAACCATAATACATATGGTTTTAGGTTCGAATCCTAGAAATATATATGTGTTTAATTGACTACTCTGTCATTTTTTGTCTACAGACTTGAACCTAGGGATTTGGGACTCGTTGAGCAAATTCGATATGGTTTTTAGCCCATAAAATAACTGCTGAGGGATTAAATTTTCTTAATGAAGCTTAATAGACATAGGTCGACTAAACGCGTTATCGCTATGCATGCGCAAGTATACATTTATACCTTTAATAACATTATTATTAGTATGGACTTGGCTCAAATGGTAACACATAATGCTGGAAAGTTATCTGATTTGCTTTCAATTCCAGTTGATGGTACCCAAGCTATATATTTTTTCAACTTTTTAAATCAGTATAACATATTGGATACAATATCATAATAAATACATTATTGGTTCTATAATACTAAAACTATATATATATATATATATATATATATATATATATATATATATATAGATATAGATATAGATATATAGATAGATATATATAGAGAGAGAGCAAAAACGTATATATATATACACTCATGTGCAAAAATAATGTGCCAAGAGTGAAAGAAAGAAGAAATCGATTTTTCAATATTTATCCATGAATTTTTGTTAATTTTGACTGAAAATTTCTATTTTATAGATCATTATTATTATATCATATAATAATAAGTGGAAATATTAATCCTAAAAATTGTAAGACCGCATCTTGGCGAGGATATAAAAAACCGACTTCCAGGATTAAGGCAGTACAAAATAACTTACAGATAGATTTTTGATATTTTAAGAAAAGAAAACGTGAAAACATCTCTTTCTCCAGTGAAGCGAATTGTTCAAAGATTCGAAGTAGAACGCTCGATAAAAAGGAAATCTGGATCTAGTCGCCCTAGAGCATCCACTTTGAAGGACGACCACAGGCTTAAATTAACTATTTTGAAGGATTGAAAGAAGACTTATGCTAACCATAGCAAAGAATTCAAAACAGGGGCTGGAAATTTTCTTTCTAGATATACAATATCTAGAATGAAAGAAATTGGATTTTATTCTAAAAGGTGTGCAATGAAGCCATTTTTAACTAAGAACATAAATGATAGAAAGAGATTTTGGCAAGAGATGGCAAGAAAGATAAAGACTGGTTCAGGAAGGTTTTCTGGTCATATGAATCAAGATTTTGTTTTGTTTGTGATGCTCCCGAACGGTGCAATCGAAGAACTGTTGCATAAAAATGACAGTTAAACACAGAAATAGATGAATAATGGTATGGGGAAGTTTTACTTCAGCAGGATTTGGAAACTCATTAAATGTGAGAAGCCAATCAATGCAAATAAATACATTCGAATATTAAAAACCGGACTGTTATCTAGTATTCAGAAGCTGGGAATATCCCATAACATTATTTTTCAACATGATAATACCCCTGCATACACGGCTAAAGTCACAAAAAGTGGTTTTCTGATAACTCAATTGACATGATGTTTTGGCCAGGTCAAACCCCCGAATTAAGCCTAATCGAGAATATTTGGTCCATAATATCTCCTGCATTGGCTGGATAACTTTTTCGAACAATGGACAACCGTGAGAAGCTGTGCAAAGCGAATGGAATAGCGTCTCCTCTTCACAGTGTTCCACTTTGGTTGAGAGCATGCCTAAAAGGATTAATCTTTTAAAGAAATCAAAAGGGAATGCGATTTCATACTAAGCATTTATTAAAGTAAATGCCTTGTTTTGTGTTATTAGTGTCGCTTAAGTTTCCTTGTTCAATTGTTCTCTGTTCAATATCGCTTTTAGTGCAATAAAATGTATAAAATTTGTTTGGTCCAGTTTTTTTTTGTTTTTTTTTTTTGCTCACGAGTATATATATATATATATATATATATATATATATATATATATATATGTATATATATGTGTGTGTGTGTTTGTGTGTGTGTGTGTGTGTGTGTGTGTGTGTGTGTGTGTGCGTGCGTGTGTATAGTCAGGTCATGTCATATGCTACTGGTACCATGTAACCCAGTACTACTGATCATGGTCGGTTCACCGGCGACTAAACTGGTTCCCCCACCAGATTTGTTTGGTGAGGAGGGTGGCTAGTCTCTCTGAAGGGCGAATGAACCCTTTTTCAGGATCAACGGCCAACTAGCACCGTGTGTGTTTGTGTGTATGTATGTGTGTGTTGGGGTGGAGAGGGCTCCCGTAAGCCGTGGTGAAGGCAACCTTTCTAGAAGAAGCAAATCTCTGATTTTAAAAAAAAACATAAAGCGGGAGACCAGTACCCGCATTAAACTGGTCTGCAGTTTAACCTTTTTTGCTCGCTATCTTGCTCTTGCTTGTTGCTGGATCTCAACATTTTGAATCGAAATGGAGACTTAGCTGTCATACAAAGCTATGACTCTGTAACAACATCTGTGTATAAATACTCCCTCGGGCATTTGTCTATAAAAATGGCCCTATGGTGATGGAAGTTATTTGTGGGCTCATGGACTTTAAGTGTCTGAGGAAGTGGCACTCGTCTAACAAGACGTTGCAATCATCATGTATGTATGTATGCCAAAGGGCGAATGAACTCTTTTTCTGGGTCAACGGCCAACTAGCACAGTGTATATTTGTGTGCGTGTGTGTGTGTGTGTATGTGTATTGGGGTAGAGAGGGCTCCCGTAAGCCGTGGTGAAGGCAACCTTTCTAGAAGAAGCAAATCTCTGATTTAAAAAACCATAAAGCGGAAGACCAGTGCTCGCATTAAGCTGGTCTGCAGTTTAATTTGTTGCTGGCTATCTTGCTCTTGCTTGTTGCTGGATCTCAACATTTTGAACCGAGAGAGAGACTTAGCTGTCATACAAAGCTAAGACTCTGTAACATCATATTTGTATAGATACTCCCTCAGACATTTGGGCTCATGGATTTTAAATTTCTGTGGGAGTGGCACTCGTCTGACAAGACGTTGCAATCATCATGTATGTATGTATGTATGCCGGGTGAGATGCTAGTTATATATGAAAATAAGTTCAATATGCAAATATAGGGTGGCACATAAGTCACTTTGCCTAACAAAAAGAGCTAGTGTTTGGGAAGCTGAAAATAGAGGTCATTTACGTGGCATTATTTTCATAAATCAAAATATCAATTTTAAAACTATGTAGTAATAAAAAGAATTAATATAATACACTCATTTTCAAAAATATATTTTACTCTAAAAGAACAAGTGACTTATGCGCTACCTACATATAATTTCCTTAGTCTTCTTAATAGAATTATTGAGCGGCACAAAAAAAATCTCATGTTAAATTAGCCTTGGATTGCGATATTTGTGAATAGAAAACCGTGTATTTAATAATTAAGTGACCTGCTTACGTCATAAAATAAAGTCCAATGGCCTAGAGCCCAAGGTACTATTAGGAAGTATTATTATTTTCTGTTTCAATTCTAAAAGAAATAGCCGAGGGGGGCGATAAAACTGATCCAAAAATGATTATAAATTCCGAAAGATAAATTTACATTTGTACACATGCAATTAAAATGGAGTATTTTTGTTGGAAAAAATATTATCATGGTTTACATTAGTAAAGTGTATTTAATTACGAATTCACCTATTACTTTAATTTTAAGTTTAAAATGCATTTTTTTTCAAATAATTTTGAAATGAGATTTTTTACTACTTTTTTTATTAGCAAACAATATTGACTTATTTTTCTTTCAACTAAATATTTTTTATAATCATCTACAAGAATAGTGTATTTTTTTATCAAAATGTTTTTTTTATTTCAGTTTTTGAACCTGTTTACCAAATAAATTTTACATGAGATTTGTTTTTATCCAACCTATTCTCTTAATAATAAATAACATTTTTCGCAGTATTATTCATATATTTTTGAAATGATCTTTATTTCTCAATATCGGGAATTAATGAATGTAGTAAATATTTATACCCGTTACGTTACGTTGCTTCGAGTTTTTCGTTTCTTTTTGTCGAGTAGTACCACGGCCACCGAAATATAGAAGGCCTGTTAACTCTCTCGATAGCCGTGGTAGTACACACTTTTCTTTTCTGAATTCCATCTCCTACCTAAAGATTATAGCTTTATTTATTAATATTTCTAACTCTTTTGTGTAGTTTGCTAATAGTTTAAGATAATCTTCAGACAAGAAGGTTTTTTTTTTGTTTTCGTTGTGTCTCTGAATATATATATTTAGTATTGCACCAGGTTTATTATAAAATGTAGTTAAGATAGAGAGTCCGTTAGAAAATACATTTCCGTATTCTTATCTCTGCTAAGTGTTGTCATCCAGCTGCCAGTTCCAATCACTAAAATTCCTTAACTTTCTACCTAAAGTTGATAACACAAGGGAACACTCAATATGTTGCATTTAAAGAAAGACTTGTTTTTAGTCGATTTAAGAGTGCTGAGTTCAAATCTGAAGTTAGTTTTATTCTGCAAGCTACAGATTTTATGCAATCTTGATTTTTTTATTAAAAAGAAAAAAAACGAACATTATTATAGGATATTGCAATGTCAGCCACAAAACAGTATTTTAACAAGGCAAAAGAAACAGAACAATAAAATGTGATTTTAGATTAAAGTACATCATTGTTAGAAGTGCCATATGTTTTTCTGGAAAAGTTTCTCAGAAAACAGTCTTTATCGCAACGTGAGATAAGCATCATTCACAACGTTCTTCAGATAAGAGTCAATCACATCTAATAATGCTTATCACTTTCTGTCTGAACAGTATTTTAGTCAGGCAGGAATTTGCGCTTGTAACTTTTGCGTTTGTGCACTTCATCTGGGCAATCTCGTTTAATACTCCAGCAGTAGTCGGCCATCATACTTTTGTCCCAGCGACCTTGGTAGCGTTCTTCCATGATCTTTAGGTCTTAGTGGAACCGCTCTCCTTGTTCGTCACTCACAGCCCCAAGGTTTTCAGGGAACTGGTCAGGATGGCTGTTCAAAAAATGAAGCTTGATGCTCATGTTGCACCTGAGAGCACGAAAAGCGAGGGGCATTCTATTCACAAGTTCATTGTAGTTCTCTGCCTTGTTGTTTCCAAGGAAGTTCTGAACGACTGACACAAAGGATAACCATGCTGCCTTCTCCAAGGCGGTCATCTTGGCAACAAACTGATCATCACGAATGAGGGTTCGAATCTGTGGGCCATCAAACACACCTGCTTTGATCTTCTCGAACGACAACCCTGGTATAGCTGTGATGACGTGTTGGAAACATTCACCTTCGGTATCCAGTGCCTTGACAAATTGCTTCATCAAACCTAATTTGATGTGCAGAGGAGGAAAGATGATCTATCTCTGTTTACAATTGGGTCATGTGTGATATTTGGCATGCCTGTTTCAAGGGTTTCACGAATAGGCCAGTCCTTCTGGACCCAGTGTCTGTCTCGTGCTCGATTGTCCCACATGCAGAGGTAACATGGAAACTTGGTGAAACCTTTCTGTTGACCAAGAAGGAAGTTTACCATTTTCAAGTCTACACAAATGATCCAGTTGGCTCACGATATTTTTAGAAGTCCATGACCATTCTGATGTCATCATAGTCTTCCCGCAGATGAACTGAATGACCGACAGGCACTGCCCCGTAAACATTGCCATTATGCAAAAGACCACACTTGAGACAGCGCTTAGAACTGTCTAAAAAGAGCCGCCATTCAGTTGGATCATAGTGAGGAACACCCAGTTCTTTGAGAAGACCTGGGATATCATGGCAGTAAACAAACTGTCTTCTGAAAAGAAGGTCACAAAAAGCTGGTCACGCTTTCTGTAATACGATACTTTAACAGTGTGATCAACAAGATTTTTGCCTTGTAATCTTGATGCCAAAAGCTCAGCTGCTTTCTTTGAAAGACCTAAATCCCGAACTAAGTCATTCAGTTCAGTCTGGTGAAGAGGCTTGGGGACTGGGGGAGATTCAGTCTCTGAAGAACATTCCTCGGGTTGTTCCCACTCAGTTTCTGGTAATTCATTGTCACAACTGTCTTCCTCGTCCGTGTCATGTCCAATGTCTTTATCGTTTAATGAAGGCAAACCTTTGAAAACTGGAACAGGAACTTCTTCAGAGTGCGGAGCGGGCCGAATAGCTGAGGAAATGTTCGGATATACGATCTTATGTCTGTTTTTCTTGCCCACACCAGCTGTGTTTACCATGCAGAAGTAGCAATCAGCTCATGGTTGGTGGGTTCTCGCCAAATCATTAGAACTCCAAAAGGCAGGCCATTGCGTTTTCCTTTGGTCCAGCTTCGGAGCATTTCCTCACAATTGTGGCACACAACATGAGGAGCCCATTGCTTGTCTTGGTCACCAAGATGAACTTCAAAATAAGCCTTGTAGGCTCGCTTCACAAACAAGGATATGTTACGTCTCTGATGATGGAGTGTGTAGCAACCACAGATGTAACAGAAGGCATCAGGCTTGTTTCTACAGTGATGTCTCGATGAGGAAGCCATGCTTGATCTGGAAAAAAGAAGGCACATAAAAATATTAGAATCTATCTATGTATATAATCTCAAAATGCTTAGATTTGGGTTACGTAAGTTCATATTTAGACTATTTCATCTATCTCAAATTGCATGAAAACTATAGCTTATGGAGAAAAACTAATTTCAGATTTGAAATCAGCGCCTAAAAATCCTGCAGAATCAGTTAAAAAATCAAATGCAACAGAAAGTTAAAAAAATAGTGTTCCCCAGTGTAATTTTATCAGATATTTTGCATACCTTTAAAGAAGTATACGTTTATTTTTCTTATTTTTCTTCTTCTTCTTTTTCTTCTCCTTCTTCTTCTTTTTCTTTTCCTTATTCTTCTTCTTCTTCTTCTTCTTTATTATTATTATTGGCTCACAAGGAGCTTTCACACAAGTCTTCAGAGATCTTCCCTGAAAAGAGCCTGTGGTGTTTCCTGGAAGCTGAGTGACAACAAGTCTCCTCAGGTTTCTAGCACTCTCCACCTCTTTCGATAACATTTGCAAATAAATTTGCATTATCGCAACAGCTGCTTGCCATTGATTTCTCGTTGGAAGCAGCTATTGGTCTTTGCTGGGATTTGAGTGGCAATAAGCCTCCCCAAGGTCCCAGTTCTCTTTGCACTTATTCGGCTGAGGGCTGGTCAATTCATCGGTCTTGCCTTCCTTCTTGACTCTACTTGGTTATTTGATCTCGCTCTTTTTTTTTGGGGGGGGGATGTGGCAATGGGGGTAGGGTTGGGTTAGATAACTTATGCGGTTTCAGTGTTATTGGTTCCATGTAGTGTTTCATGTTTTGCCTTTGCAGCAGTTTGTCTGGCCCGCGCTTGTTGCTCCTATTATTATTGGCTCACATGGAGCTTTCACACAAGTCAACAAATGATCTGACTGGAGATCTGTGGTTTTCTCTGGAAGCTGAGTGACAACAAGTATCCCCAGACGTCCAGCTCTCTCCACCTCTTTCGATAGCATTTGCAAATAAATTTGCATCATCGCAACAGCCTCTTACTGTTGATTTCTCGCTGGCAGTGGCCATTGGTTTATACTGGAATTTGAGTGGCACTAAGCCTCCCCAATTTCCCAGTTATCTTCGTGCTTATCCAGCGGAGGTCTGGTCAGCGCTCTCTCCTCGGTGTTTTCATCCTTCTTGAGCCTTCTCGGCTCTTTGGTCTCACTTTTCTATTGCGGGGATGGTGATGAAGCAATGGAGGGGATGCATGAGTGGGGTGTAGAACTTATTATTATTATTATTATTATTATTATTATTATTATTATTATTATTATTATTATTTAGCATTTTATGTACTGGCAATTACATAACGTTAAAATATAAATTAAAATAACACTTTAGCTTAATACTCCTCTATTTTTTCAAGTTAAATGATTTTTCTATTTACCGCAGAAAATGCCAGGACATGCGTCCTGCTAGTTTGAAATAAAGAACAGTTTGAACAATATGCTTTTCAAACATAAATGTGGTTGGCACACATTGAGTATTTGATTCTGCGCATAGCTGTTAAATATAGCGACAAAACTTTGCAGAGTGTGCAGATCGTAAAATTATAATAGAAGAAAACTAATCATCAGTTACTTTTCTAGAAATGTACTGCATCGAAATTTAAATTCATGTCCATGTCTAACGCTTCTAAATTACAATCTGAAAAATGAAATATGTTTTGTTTCTATTTTTTTTTTTTTTCATTTCAAAATTATTTCTTTCATATTTCTGGCTTCGGCAAATTCTTTTTAAAATTAAATAAATGATTTTCTCGTTTGGTTATTTTAATTATTGTGTTTTTTTTTTTTTTTGTTATAAAGTTTAATATGATTTCTAATCGTTTATTTCAAGGAGTTCTTAATGAAACGTTTAAGAAAGTGCGCAAATCTTTGAATTTTTGTTGATAATATTCTCAGATCAAGATTTTCTGTGACTTCGTGTTCCATTCCTTTGAGAGTTTCATCGTTTTATAGTTTCCTATTCCTTAGAATTTTCAGAACGCTTTTCATGTCGTCTTTAAAATAATTCTTTTGCTAATTGGATATTTATTTTTACGGCTTTCAACTCTCTCGTGTCTTTATTCTGAATTTTTCTTGTTACCGTGTCCTTTTGTTTTTTGTTTTTTGTTTGCTTTTTGTTTTTTGTTTACTTTTTGTTGGTGCGTGTGTGTGTGCGCGCACGCGTGTACGTGTGTACGCGCGTGTGTGTACGCGCGTGCCTGTGCGTGTATGTGTGTGCGTGTATATGTGTGCGTGTGCGCACGCGCGTGTGCGTGCTTGAGTGTTTGTGTTATTTTTTTTCTCAGCATTCAAACTTTTGGATTCTGCTGGTTCTGTTTATGCGTTCTTGCCATCAATCCAAATAACAGTAACTGCCTCACTCGTGATCCAGCGCTTTTTTCTTCAGTAGGGCATATGCTTTGGCTCGGTTCTAGGAAGTGCACCCTCTTAGACTTAGACTTAGACTTAGACTTAGGAACTTCATGCGTCTTGGAAATTTTTTAAATGCCGAAATTTATTAAATTTCCCACTCTGCTAATTCGAAATAGTAATAACTGGAACGGTCACACATTAGGAATTTCATATCAGCATTTTTTGTTACAAGACATTGCTCGTCAGTTTGATGCAAATTTCATTCGACAAAATAGTCACATGACATAACCTCGCTTTTCAACGATCGAAATTTCGATTGGAATGAAATACGAAAACTTTCAACGCCCACATCAATTTATGAAAACCATCTTTTGTGAAGTCGACTTTATTTTCACAGGTAACCAACCACTCTTGAATATATACTATTTATTTGACCGCTTTACCCCGGGACTGCTTTCCAGCGCACTACGTCATTATTTTCAAGTACAATGTAAACACTCCGTCCTATAAATAATCAAATTCTAAAAAAAAAATATAATTCATCACGAGTCGCATCTTTCGCTTGTTGCGGATTGCGAACCCACGTGACTAATTTTTCGCCATTCCTTTCGATTCAGAGCAAGTTGGTTGATAAGCGCCCAACTGTTGAGAGATGTTCAATCAAAAACATTTTTTCTCCATTTTCTCATTGGCTTTCGTCTGCCTATTTTGCATTCTAACATACCCTCAAAGCATAACTTTGACAGGCCAGTGGTTAATCGTTTGACATGGCCAAAATATTTAAGGTTTTTACTTTTGATTTTATCAAATAGAGTGGGTAGAGAAGTAGTTTGACGGAGGGTGGATATTTTGGGTATTTTTTTCCGATTAGGCGATGTCCCGTAATGAAACGCAGTAATAATATATAGTAATAAATAGTGGTGTTTACATTAGAAACAAAATAGATTTAAAGCTCCTAAAATTCGTACTAGAGTTGTCCGCAAGGACACGTAGCGCAGTGGATAGAATAGTTGGTAAAATTTAGATATAAAAGTTACACTCTTCGGAAGGTTGAAGGTTCAAAAAAGAATTGTCAATTACTTTGGACTTCTACTTTTCAAATATAAACAAAAAGAAAACAATCATGTTGGGTGGATTTTATGGTAGTTAACCGATATCTTCATGCAGTATGATATGGAATCGTTTAATGGTTGTCGATTGCTGTCATCATGTGACACAAAAAAAACTGACGATTGAGACATCCAGCTCTTCCGAAAATGTATTTTGGTTGGAGGCAAAAAAAATAAAAATAAATAAAAATAAAAATAAAAAATAAAAATAAATAAATAAAATAAATAAATAAATAGAATAGCCGTGAACATACCCGTAGAGTCGTATCAAAACATCAGCAATGAAAGAATAGCCAAAAGAGGATATAATGCCTGGGAAAATGCACCTAGACTGTTAATTCACGCTCAGATCTAAATCAAGATTTTACAACAGCAATGACTTGTCTCCACCCTTATATGAAAGTGAAAAAATAAAAAAATCAACTAAAAGAAATGGCGTTTGATTTCAATTGCCTCGCAAAGATTCTATGGAGTGATCGAATTAACAACCAAGAAGTCAGAGATCGAACTAACCTACGGGGTGCCTTCAATAAGTTTCCAGACTTTTATTTGTACAGGCATTTAAAACTGTAGTAGACACTTTAAAATTCAGTATGTTATTGCTATACATCTTACGAGATGACTGACCAATTTTTATGATTTCAGGTTCAAATGAACAGGCACAGCAGAAATTGGAATACACCCTACCAAAGCCTGATTTTTCCAGCTGGTCAATTTCAAAAATGCAATCTGGATGTGAAGACACTTAAAAAAACGGTAGTTAATAAAATTCTGTTTTAAACTTAGAAAAATGCAACGGAATGCTTTAGACTGCTTTTGAACCATCTTGCATGAATCGAGTATCAGTTTTTGAGTGGCATAAGAAATTCAAGGAAGGCAGATACTTTGTGAGGGATGATTAGAGGTGTGAGAGGAATAAGGAAGTCAGAATACCAGAGTTGATTGGCCAAATAAGAATTTCATGGATAAAGACCGCCGTGTGTCTATAGAGACAATAAGTGCACGGTTTGGTGTCAGTGTGGGAACTAAAGATGCGGATATTTGCACAACGTTTGTGTCAAGGATGCTTCATCCTTGTCATAGACTATTTGACCAAGATGGGCATCAAGACAGTTCCTTACCCTCTTTATAGTCCAGACCTTGCCCCCCCCTGTGACTTTTGATTATTTCCCAAACTCAAGGGAAAACTTACAGGCTATCGTTATGAGACAATTGAGGAGATGAAAGAGGCTGTGACAAGGGTCATTGACAAGCTCACACAAGAAGACTTATGTGGGTCTTTACAAAAGTTGTTGGAACGGTACAACAAATGCACTGCAGTCAGACGCGATTACTTCGAAGGGGATTAGTGTTTCATGTATGTACTATCAATAAAAGTGCCCATACGAAAAACTTAACTGGAAACTTATTAAAGGCACCTCATATATGTAGTATCGTCAATCATCTACAAAGGACGTCTAGGCTGGGTGGAACATACTCTAAGAATGGCACTAGAGAGTATTACCAATCAACTGCTCCAATGGACTCCTAATAGAAAAAGAAGAAGAGAAAAACTAAAACTGAACTTGAAGGAGACAATCGAGAGAGATTTGATTGCAACGACAATATACTGGAAGAACGATGTGGATCTGGTTTCAGATCGAAAACAATGGTATACTTTGACTATATATATATAAGAACAAGTAGTTAATAAAACATTAAAAAACACTTTGAAAAAGAGTTAAAAACATATTTAATTTTAAAAAGGAAGCACTAAATAAGTGGATAGTCCTTAATCCGCGCAGTTTCGAATACATACTTTTCTTCTCATCAGAGGGTAGGATTTAGCAAAATGCGGGATCGGATTTTGCTTGCAAAAGTAGTAAATGAAACTGCAAGTAAGTCATAGATCTTACTTGATAACAAAAAGTGAAGTAGAGGGAATAGAGTGAATAAAAAGTGATTTCACGTGAATGGATAGTCTGGTGAAGGGTAAAATATCCAATGACGGAAAAATCCAAAGATGCAGAATCCAAGAAAGTTAGTTAAATTTCCATTCGCATAATTAAAATCTAAGGGAATCGCGTAATTTGAACATGATCCAAAGTAATCCAAAACGTAGGATTTCTTATTATAAGCTCTATCTCCTATTTTGTTTTATCGAGCTTTTACATCTGGTTGAGATTACTTCATAAATATTAATTCTTTAATATTTATAATTTACTTTAGTTTTGCCATCTTGGATCATTTTGTCGTTGTATCACAGTTAATACGTGCGGCTCAACAAGCCACTACCTCAAGCCAGGCTTGAAACTCGACCGCCTAGATGACAGTTGGCCCTTCTAACCGTTATGTTATTACTGCTAATGGACATATAAATTAACAATGTTCAAAGATTATCCAAACGCCTACGCTCGATTTGTTTACACAAAAAGCATTGCTTAATACGCTAATGCCAGTTTATTTATCACTTCCCAATATGCTCTACCCAAGATAGGGAGCATTGTAGTCACTCACATACGGTATTGTTTCGTTCTATCACAGCTCATGAGTTCGACTAGACAAGCAACTACCTTGCTTATATATATATATATATATATATATATATATATATATATATATATATATATATACATTCAATTGTATTAAGTACAAATGTCTTACTTGCTATGTCTGTGACAGGATCCATTATATTTCGGGAAAAAAACCCTTTTCAAATGATGGGTGTAACGGATCTATTCAAAGCATGCCAGATGATGGAGCGAAAAAAAAGTATATACATACATATATATATATATATATGTGTGTGTGTGTGTGTGTGTGTGTGTGTGTGTGTGTGTGTGTGTGTGTGTGTGTGTGTATGCATATTCATATATTCATATATTTATTATATATGAATACATATATATCCATATATTTTTTCTCTGTAAAAATCAGTCATGTTTTACAAACTCAAAAGCAAAACAATTTTCCTACAAAACAACTAAACTTTGATATGCCGTAAAACAAAACAGCAAAAGCAAATCCCAATAAAACGTGTCGATTGAGAAACACTTTCCCGTATTTTTCGTTTATTTATTTATTTATTTATTTATTTATTGCGCAAATATAAACGCCCCCTGTTCTGTCCCCTTTTCGCCTAGTGATGTATGAATCTTTTGGGATGGATTAGTTTCGCTGTTAAGTTTGCAGATTCAAATTTTCCTGTAAATCAACACCCCGTTTAGGAATTCACGATTAACTTGAGAAGTTATTCCAGGGCAGTTATTTATATTATGGACATTGAAAAAAGGAAAAAAAGAAATTGATAAATGCTTTTCAATTTTTTTTATTTACCCATTCAGCTGCGATAAAAAAAATTGTAAAACTACTCATCTACATCAGCTACGAAATAAATTGTTAGTTTTTCTTTGTAATAATAATAAAAATAACACAAGCAATATTTAACTAGTAAAATATTTAACTAGTAAAATATTTAACTAGTAAAAATTGACGCCAGTGTAGCTCTGTAGTTACACTTTGTTCAGTGGTTAACAACACGGACTGACTTTTACGTAGTGTCTTCGAGCCAAGATCACAGTGTAGTATCTGTTTTGATGCTAGATCACACCGTTTTCGTCTTCGGTCAGTGGAGGAGAAATCCTTCATAACTGAGACTGTTAAATGCGTGGCCGCCGTCACCTCCCTGACGCGGTACATGTAACAGGGATGCGGAATTATTATTTTGAAAAGATAAACCATCAGGTTTCTCTTTGTTCTTAATTTTGGAAAAAGTTTTACTATTACGCTCATATTTTGTCATGTAACGCTGCTGTTTTTTTTTTTTGTCATGTAACGCTGCTGTTTTTACTTGTCATGTGACGTTGCTGTTTTTATTTGTTATGTAACGCTGCTGTTTTGTTTGTTTTTTTTTTAGCATCATTCATTCATTTTATATGAATCAGATGACTATTGTTGGCATCCGCTTCTCCGATATTTTTCCAGTTAGAATTCTTTCTAGAAAGACACCTGGTACTTACGACAGGAATCACGTGAAGATTACCAACATTTCTCAATGAGAATATGTCTGGATTCGAACTTGGCATGCCCATTCTGAGTCATTAACCATTTAGTAGTGTGGGTATGATCATTCGGAATTGGGAATCGGAAAAATCGGAATCAGTATTGGAATCGGAAAAAAGTATGCTTATTTTCCGATTCCAAAAACGATTCTTTTAATTATATCTTTTATTGATTGATTTTGTTTAAAACAAAATCTTCGACTGCTAATAGTAATAATGAAATATCAAATATTTATTTAACTCAAACTACCAGTAACGTACCAAGGAGGCCTCCGTTCCTCATTAGTTTGGATGCCTTGGCCTATGAGGTCAGTAGAACAAGTTAAACATCAGAGTTTCTTTCTTCTAGATGGATAACCTGGCGAGATCTACGGGTCCATGAGAATCTAAAGGGATAGCCCTACTCTTGGGTTCTAAACTAAATATTTCTGCACCCGCGCCTGGATAGTAAGGTTTACTTGACTTAGTATTTAAAAATAATAAATATCTACTAAAATAAAGTTTTACGCCTCTAGAAAAAATTTTTATGAAATCGAAGAAATGTTCCCCTCTCAATGTAAGTGGGAATAGGTGTTAAGTATAATGCATTGTGCGTAAAACTAAATTAGTTTCTATTAATTAGATTTAAATCAGAAACGAAATATTATTAAACGATTGATAGTAATTAGACAAATAAGAATACAAACGTAAAGAATTAAAGTAGAATTTAGGTTTGTACTAGCATTTCAGCCTGGCGTTGCCCGGGTGTTTGGAGGTGTATTTTGAGCAAAACAGAAAAAAAAAGCGATCCCTTAATATTTATTGTTTGGGGCTCATATCAAGTTAGAGCCATGTACAAGGAACCTATATCTAAAGTTTCAAGTGTTTAGACTCAAAATTGGCGGAAGAGTTTTCTAGAGTTCTCAAATGTCAAATCGTTGAATTTTGACCCCTTAATAACCAAATTTCTGGCCGAAAACTGATTATAAAAATTTTCCCAAATCTCAGTACGCAGTATATACAAATTTCGAGTCTGTAGACGGAAAATTGACAGAGTTATTGCGTAGGGAAATATACACAGACACACACATACACAGATACATTTACATATAGATATAACAGATAAAGTAAACAAAAATATATACGTATACATAAATATATATGGAAACAATTTTGTGTTTACTGTAAACTTTTTACGCAAGCATTATGCAAGTATAAATCATGTAGAATATCTGCATGAATATAATTACACGTAATAGTTAACTAAAGATGATCATTCCACACAGAGATACACACAGACACGTTCACTTATATATATACTAGCATTTCAGCCCGGTGTTACCCGGGTGTTTGGAGGTGTATGTCAAGCAAAAAAAGCGGTCATTTTTTTTAAATTTGACCCCTATTATGGCCCCTTAACATTTATTGTTTTGGGCTCGAATCAAGTTATTAAGATAGATCCATATCCAAGGAACCTATATCTAAAATTCCAAGTGTTTGGACCCAAAATTGTCGGAGGAGTTTGGTAGAGTTCTCAAAGGTCAAATCGTTGAGTTTTGACCCCTTAACAACCCATATATAAGGAGATTGTATTTTTAAATAAATAGAAAAGAGGATTTTAATATGAATATCAATACACACAAAAGAAAAACGAATTTATAGGAGTATAGATAGATATATGGATTAGAACAATAAATTTTTATTTTCATACAAACGGACAGACAATATAAATAGAGGCTACAGCTATGAAGCCTCGTTTTGTACTTATGCTATAACGCAATTCCCTCGTCCATTGATGATTGCGAAAAGATGGTTTTCCATAAATTCTTTATCGCGACGTTTTTTCTTTTCTTTTCTTTCTTTCTTTTCTTTTTTTTTTTTTTTTTTTTTTTTTGACTTGTAAAGTGCTTTGCCGTGATACGGCTTTACGTAATATTTGCTGGTCGTTTTCAGAGGGAATTTTTTCTTTTCTTTTTCTTTTTTCAATGCAGTAAGGCTGTAAATCTGCAATCAAAGAGTAACTTTAAAATTTCGCTATCTTTGAAAAGAAATACGATGGCACTCAAGATATAGCGATTACGATGGATGGAATACGAAGCAGAGCTGAGAAGGCGTGGGGAATGAGAAATAATAGATAAGTAAAAAAAAAATATATATAAAATATTAAATATATATATTTATTTATTTATATAAATATATATATAATGTATATTATAGCAAATAACAAAAAATAGCGACACTTGTATGAGTTTTAATTATATTTATATTTTCATATATATATATATATATATATATATATATATATATATATATATATCCCGTTCCTTACCACATATGATCAGATTAGGTTTTACCTATATATATAAATACACACACACACACACACATATATATATATATACATATATATGTGTATATTCCGTCTCCTTGCCACATATTAGGTTATATATATGTATATATATATATATATATATATATATATATATATATATATTTGTACATATGTATATATGTACATATAAATATATACATATATACATATACATATATATAAATATATACATATATACATATATACATATATATACATATATATAAATATATACATATATATAAATATGTACATATATACATATATATAAATATATATATAATATACATACATATATATACATATATTGTATATATATATATATATATATATATATATATATATATATATATATATATATATATATATATATATATATATATATATATATATAGTACCGTACATTTCAATATAGAAAATCTGCTGTTGATTTTATGAAATTATTTTGATTACTTGAATTCAAGTTTTAAGTGCAAGAATCAAGTATCGTGGTTAGATTTTACTTTAAACAGAAACATTCATTTCGAACGTTAAAAGAACCTATGGTTTGTGCGGTGATAAAACTTCTAAAAAAATTAACATTTGTCAAAAACGGACTGTTCCTTTTCTAATAAGATTTTTTCGATTATCGATTATCGATACTTATCGGAGATATTCTAATACAAAAATTATGCATATACATGTGCGTGATGTTGCCAAGCTAATCAAAAACCTTGATTCCAGTAAAACAACTGGCCCTGACGGCATTCCAATTATAGTGCTCAAAAACTTCAACCAGAACTAGCTCTATACTTACAAAGCTGTTTAAGCATTGTCTTAAAGAGAATTGCTTCTCAACACCCTGGAAAACCTCATCAACACCCTGGAAAACTGCTTGTCTGAGCTTTAATCTATGGTCTCCCCTATCCTGCCTTTAGCGAAAAACACTCATCTAGTTGAAACCACTATCAATAATTTCCCCCACTATTTATCTGTGCCTAAACGTATATTCCCTGAAAAACACTTCTTTCTTAGAACTGCCTGCCTGTGGGACTCTCTTCCGTTTGTCTGCTTTCTAGCTGATTACCGTATGGCTGTCTTCAAGTGGTGAAGGTCGAACGACAGCATTACGAATATGCATGGATAACGTAAAATTCAATTATTCAATTGCTCTTTGTTTTTGGATATTTCCCTACCTAGAATATATATATATATATGCGCACAACTTATCTTTCTTTTAATAATATTATTTGAACTCATTCCCTTTTTCCTTGTGCCCATTTGTGAATAATTCCACAGATTTCTGCCTTTTTTATTACTTTGGACCATCGTACAATTACGCGATTACCTTGGATTTTACTTGTAGAAGTGGAAATTTAAACAACTTTTTTGGATTTTACACTTATTGGATATTTTACCTTTCACAAGACTATCCATCCGAATGAAATCGCCTTTATTCAACCTGTTCCCTCTGCTTCACTATTTGTTACCAAGTAATATCCATGACTTACTTGTAGCGTCACTAAATAAAATCCGATTCCACATTTTGCTAATTCCTACCCTCTGATGAGAAGAAAAGTATTTATTCGAAACTGCGCGGATTAAGGACTATCCACATGTTTTGTGCTTTCTTTTGTAAAATTAAATATTTTTTAACTCTTTTTTAAAGTGTTTTTAACATGTTTTATTAACTGCTTGTTCTTATATATGTATATTTTTTATATATGTATATATATAAATGTATATATATATATATATATATATATATATATATATATATATATATATATATATATATATATATATATATATATATATAAGAGAGAATCTTACATATTTTAAAATTCCTCACCCTTGTCGAAGCTTCATAATTCTTATACGAAAATTGAGTAAGAGATGGAAAATCAAATAATTACACTGAAAATAATTTGCGTTGCCAATATCAACAAACGCAATTTTCAGAAGAAAATTTCTCCTCACGGTTATTCGCCTGAAGACTTAATAAACTGATGTTCGGGTTCAGGTTTAAAATGATATTGAAAGCATATAGATTTTTAATTGCATGTATTGATACAAATAAATAAATATATATATATATATATATATATTATTGAATTATATTTCACCGATAAATCATTTAATTGTGAAACTCGATGTAACTACAGAGCATATATAAATAAATGACAAAGATCTATATTCAAAATTTCAAAAATGTTGACCACGTTACGGTTCATTTCTTTGACAATTAAAAAATATTTAATTCTTTACAACACGTGTTTCGTAGCGCGGAATCATTCATGTAATTAATATATAAAACTTTGAATTTATTCCGACCATAACTCATCAGAGGAAAAGGTGAAACCGTGTTTTCTTTTAGTTATGCAAGATGGCATATATATATATATATATATATATATATATATATATATATATATATATATATATATATATATATACGATGCTGGCAAGCCGCACGGCATTGTCCGATCATAATTACGCTTAAATATGAGATTTTAATTAATGCAGATTTATATTTAAGTCATTTATATTTATGATATATATACATAGTAATTCACATACACTACTGTTTAGTTATATTTAAGTTCATCAATGCGGCTAGAGATGCAAAATATACAAGGGATGTAGTGTTTACCTGATATACGCAATGATAAACTTTAAACTAATATAAATAATATATAGAAAATATAATCCCATCCGAATTAAAAAAGCTCTATACGCAATAGAGAGTAGAGCTTATTATAAGAGAAAGAAAATTAAAACTGTAAGTTTGGCTATACGATCAAAATGTATTGTTCGACTGAATACTCCAAAAAACAATTTGTAAAGTTCTTATTCCGCGGACTTTCAAAGAATGCTATTTTTGTTATTCTTCTCAACAGGGGATATAAAGAAATCAGCAAAGTATATTTGTAGCAATGCCAGAATTTGTTTATTAAGGCATTAAGTGAAACCGAAAAATGTTGGATATATATATATATATATATATATATTTATAAATATATATATATATATATATATATATATATATATATATATATATATATATATATATATATATATATAAACCGCGCATAATATCGAGCATGGAAATCCTCTCAAGGTTATCCGAAATGCGAAAATAGTCCTTTAGAGTGAATGGAGTATTAAATAAGTCCAACGACGCTGGACTCCAGCGTGCCTATGCATAAATCTGATTCGAAAGCCTTCAAAACAGCTGAAATAATTAAAATTGTTTTTCTCCGGACAGTGCAGTAGCCCAAAGAGACGTCGGTCTCGAGTCAAATGGGACCGAGTAATAAAAGGAGAGAAAACCAGTATGAGAACCTCCATCATCCACTTAATTAGAACAAGTGATTTCAGATTAAATTTAAAAGAAATTTAAATCAGCAGGAAGAAATCAGTCCGCGAAAGCTCGTATTACAGTACGCTAACCGGAAATTGTCTAGACAGAACGAAAATTCGATGTCATTATTATAAAAAGTAGGGGGAGTGAAGATTATAAAGTTTTAAGTGCGGCAGAATCTTAGCTTATTAAGGCTGTCAAAAAGTCATGATAATGATGAAAATGACAAAATAATAATAATAATAATAATAATTATTATTATTATTATTATTATTATTATTATTATTATTATTATTATTATTATTATAAATACAAAGTTATTCTAATGATTGTATAGTCAATGATCCTGTGTAATAATGATAATAATAGTAATTTAGTAATTATAGTAATAAATTTAGTAATAAGGATAAAAAATTTAGTAATAATGATTTAAAAAAACGGTAATAAAGATGGCGATAATAATAATATCTATAAATCTACTACTGCTAAAAGATTTAGTTGCCTACCCTGCCATAGTCAACTGTTTTCTTTTCGATTTTGCCCTCTTAGCAGCAATTTTTGCAGGCTAAAAAACAAATTGAAGTGTTATATATATATAAGTATATATATATATATATATATATATATATATATATATATATATATATATATATATATATATATATATATTCGCATTTCGGATCAACTTGAGAGGATTTCCATGCACGATATTATGCGCGGTTTATATATATATATATATATATATATATATATATATATATATATATATGTGTGTGTGTGTGTGTGTGTGTGTGTGTGTGTGTGTGTGTGTGTGTGTGTGTGTGTGTGTGTGTGTGTGTGTGTGTGTGTAAAATAAAATAAAATAAAAATTACAATTAAATTTACCAAAATGATCCAAGATGGTAAAATTAAAGTATATTATAAATATTAAAGAATTAATATTTATAAAGTTATTATCAATTCACGTGTAATCACCTTTTTCTTCACCATATTCCCTCGTGTTCATTTTTTTGTAATCAAGTAAGATCTTTGACTTACTTGTTTCATCAAATACTTTTCCATGCAAAATCCGATCCCGCATTTTGCTAATTCCTACCCTCTGATGAGAAGGAAAGTATTTCTTCGAAACTCCGCGGATTAAGGACTATCCAACTATCAGATGAGTCAAAGTTTTTCAAAAGACTGATTACACAGGATGGAACCTGGGTCCATCACTATGATCCAGAGACCAAAGCCCAGTCAAGTCAGTGGAAGCACTTGGACTCACCACCTCCAAAGAAGGCAAGGTCATGCTCCCAGTCTTCTGGTACCAGCACGGAGTATTGATAACAGATTGGTACATCTCCAAATTCATCCTCGAGCACTCGACGCATTCTCGCTTCTGAAATGGTGTGAGCAACCTCGGAATCCATCTGGCAGACACCTTATGCATATGCAAATGGTCATGAATGATAGTTTCCACAGACCCTGTACTAATCTTGATATCTTGGGCTATTTGGCGCTGATCTTACAAAATGTCAGCCTCAACTTGACGGACAGATGCCTCATTAATGGCAGAAGGGGGCGACCAGGTCTGGGAGCTGTTTCCACAGACTTCCGGCCATGTTTGAATTCACGATGCCAGCGTTTTACAAGGTCATACGATGGGGCATTATCACCATAAATTTCTTTCACTTCATCAAAAGTCTCCTGTGGTGTGCGTCCTTTCAAATACAAAAACCGGATCACTGCTCAACATTCAACAGGATCCATTTCACACCTGTAAAACAGAAGCCACAATTAGTTCAGAGCTGTAATTTGCCACATAACCTGTACAGATATAAATCATTGCACATACAAAATTTCAGTTAGATCAGACAACTGGAAGTGTGTCAGGGGCATTACTTATTGCACGCCTCTCGTAGATTTCAGTTTTGTAATTAGAGTAGCCAAAGAAGTTCTCTGGTTGCTATTTGTGTGTGTGTGTGTGTGTGTTTTTTTTTTTTTTGTTGGTTTTTTTGTGGGTTTTTTTTTTTTGCTAAAAGATGATGTGTGGTCAGAGATTTTCTGCTTTATTGAAGTAGAAGTGGATCCGGTGTATGTGTATGTTTTGGGTGCATTGTGGATCCTATTGTTGGTATTTAATATTAGATTGTTATTAAGGTTAGGATCGGAAATGGATGAATGGGTGGGGATATTATTACTGAACTGGATTCCAAAGTTATTATCATGGGAGTTGTTCTGTGAATGACTATCAGTATTTATATTATTAGTACTGCTATTAATCAAGCTTATTAGAGGAGTTAGATGTACAAGTTCATTGCCATTTGATTGATCAAAGATTGGCTGTTGGGAAACATTAGTGGTGTATCTTTGGAGGAATTTAGATGGTATCTCAGTTATAGTACAGTTTTTGACCAATAAATTTTCAATTTATAGCATAGTAGCAGCTATTATAATTTGTATATGGGTATATAATTGTCCTTATGTGTGTCTATGTATGTGTATGTATACATATTTATTTATATATATATGCAGGTTTTTTATATGTCTATGTATATGTGTATGTATGTTTTGTGCGTTGTATGTATATGTATATGTATGTATATGTACTTGTGTGTTTATGGGTGTATTTATGTATGTATAAATGTGGGTAAGTATATATATATATATATATATATATATATATATATATATATATATATATATATATATATATATATATATACATACATGTCAGGTCATGTTATATGCTACTGGTACCATGTAACTCAGTACTACCTGCCTTATGGTCGGGTCGCCGGCGACTAAACTGGTTCCCCCACCAGATTGTTGGGTGAGGAGGGTGGCTAGGCTCCCTGAAGGATTAAAAACAAGACCTTCCAAAGGGCGAATGAACTCTTTTTCAGGGTCAACGGCCAACTAGCACCGTGTGTGTTTGCGTGTATGTATGTATGTGTGTGTGTGTGTTGGGGCGGATAAGGCTCCCGTAAGCCGTGGTGAAGGCAACCTTTCTAGGAGAAGCAAATCTCTGATTTAAAAAAAAAAGACCAGTACCCGCATTAAGCTGGTCTGCAGTTTAACTTGTTGCTGGCTATCTTGCTCTTGCTTGTTGCTGGATCTAAACATTTCGAACCGAGAGAGAGACTTAGCTGTCGTACAAAGCTAAGACTCTGTAACACAATTTGTGTATAGATACTCCCTCAGCCATTTGTCTATAAAACCGTCTTGTAGCGATGGAAAAGTTGTGACGTGTGGAGGCTTGAAATGCTGGAAGCATGTAATAATTGATCTCAATGACCGTCTTCAGTGTCATGCCTGCTTGAGCGTGTGAATTCACCGGTAGGACTAAAAAAAAGTCATTTTTAGGTTCATGGACTTTTAGTGTCTCGGGGAGTAGCACTCGTCTGACAAGACGTTGCAATCATCATATATATATATATATATATATATATATATATATACCTTTTATCAATATCGGTATATGATTCACATCATCATAACTGTTGCTGCTATTATGTTTTGTTCTATTACTAATTTTTTAGCAGTAGTAGCTTTATAAATATTATTATTACTAATTTTTTATCATTATTACTAAATATGTTACTATAATTACTAAATTACTATTATTATTATTATTATTATTATTATTATTATTATTATTATGTCATCTTTATCATCATCATGACTTTTCGACAGCCTTAATAAACTAAGATTCTGCCACACTTAATATATATATTAAATAAGCGATTATGACTGGTTCATAATTGTTGTATAAGTAATAATTTCTGCCTTGCGGTTAATGTTGCCATTTAAGTACCGTAAAATTATATCAAATCCACAGCTGAAATAATTATATTCTTACATTATTTCACATCAAATTATGATTTTATTTCTCCTTCATCTACAAACGTGTTCAATAAATGCTTGCCTTTAGCTGTTTTTATTAAGACATTTTACGGTCCATATTATACCAAATGCTCGCGAGAAACCATGTCTAAGCTTATAGATTTTCAAATGTTCATCTCATATCTCGTCTTTGGCCGGATAAAATATGATTCCATTCATGGTATCGTTTAATTTCCATAACATTATTTTATTAAAAAATGTAAAATGTAAAATGTTTAATCGGCTCAAAAACGCAGTGTTTATCTATGTATTTGAAAAAGACGAATGGTCGCGGACTCTGTTGAATACGTTAAGTTTGGGAAAATCAGTTAAAAACTATACAAAACAATGTCAGACACCTACTGATTATATGTTATTGTGACATAGGCTGACATATTCGGTGGGTTTCTGATAGTATTTTGTATAGTTTTTAGGTTTTAAATCATTTTCTCAAACTTAACATCATCAACAGTGTCCATCACCGTTTGTATTTTTCAAATACACTGATAAACACTTTTCTTCGAGCCGACTAAACGTTATAGTAAATAAAACTGATTTGTATTACTAAACACAGAAACGAAAAAGTTGTTGAAAAATAAATATAACAAATAAATGTTATCAAATGCAAGATAAGTTACTTTTCTACCTAACTGGATAAGATTTTAGTGTTTTTATTTAGTGTAAAATGTTTAATCGGTTTGAAAAAATGTAGTGTTTATCTGTATATTTGAAAAATACAAATGGCGGCAGACTGTTGAACACATTTACTTTGGGAAAATGAGTTAAAACTAAAAAAAAACTATACAAAATACTGTCAGGAACTCACTCAATATATGTTACTGTGACATAGGCAGACATGTATTCAGTGGTTTTTCACAGTATTTTGTATAGTTTTTTTTAGTTAGTTTTAACTCATTTTCCCAAACCTTAACACAGTCTGCCGCCATTTGTAATTTTCAAATATAACAGTAAACGCTGTGTTTTTTGAGCCGAATAAAAATTTTGCATTAAAAAAACAAAAAAAAATTATCCATTTCGATAATAAAGTAACATATCTTGCCTTTGATAATATTTGTTATACATTAATTTTTTGACAACTTTTTCGAATCTATATGTACAGTAGTACAAACCCAATAAAAACACTAAAAATTATCCAGTAACTTATCTTGCCTTTGAAAATATTTACTTGTTATATATTTGTTTTGTTGACAACTTTTTCAAGTCTTTGTGCAAGTACAAACCCAAAGGTGTATTTTTCTGTCTAATTTTATTTTTGTTACCGCGCTTAAATTTAAATTTCACGATATCTTTTTTTGGGGGGGGGGGTATTTTTTTTACATTAGGTCCACCTCCACAATTTTCGACTATGCTGAATAAGAAAATCTCATTTAAAATTTGCAGAGGCCATTAGTTTTCGAGATATAAAGACCTGTACTATGCACTATAATTCACTGACGGCCATGAATAAACACTCCCAACCTCCCCATATAGAGAACGGCTTTCGGAATAAACAGCACCCATGCCTAACCACATGTTTTAACCTTTTACCTGTCTTTCGTCTTTTAAAAACGGCTTTTGGAATAAATACCACCATTCTCCCCATGTTAAGAACGGCTTTCAGAATAAACACCCCCAACCTACCCATGTTAAAAATTGTGGAGGTGGACCTAATGTGAAAATTTACCTTTTGTTTTTTTTAATACATTGTTAATTGAAAGCACAGAATAGTGACAAAACATCATCCCCTCCCCTTTGTAAGAATAGCAAAAAAAAAAAAAAAAAATGGTTTTCTTGGTAGAAACTTTTCTATATTTCACCTAACAATTTCTGGTGCTAATGAACTTACTAATCCGCACTATTTTTTAAATCGAATTTCCAAGTTTAATTAAAGTTTTATGATATGTTTTTTATTCAATTGTAAGGTTAAAGTACAGAATAGATACAAAACACCCTCCCCTCCCCATGTTAAAAATGGCTTTTTAAATAATAACGTTATTATTTCAGCACGGATCACTCTCTACATGAGTACCTAATAGTTTTTCAGCCATTCTTACCATAGAAAGGGGATGGTGTTTTGTAACTATTCTGTGTTTTTTTTTAACTAACAATTTATTATTATAAAAGATATTGTGAAATTATAAAAAAATAAAAAGATATTGTGAAAGTTGAATTTAACTTGAAAAAAAAAATAATGTGAACGGCGCGTTCAACATTGTAGCCGGACCTTATTTGGCAATAAGGTAACGTGAGTCGATTAATGGGTGCTAATGCACTTACTGATCCGCGCTATTTTTTTAACATCGTATTTCCAAGCTTAATTAAATTTTTTTTTTTTTGGTATTATTTTTTAGATTAGGTCCACCTCCACAATTTTCTTTTAAATGACGACTTTAAAAGGTTTCCGACTATGCTGAATAAAGAAATCGCATTGAAATTTAGCAGAAATAAGTAGTTATCGAGATATAGATAGTTGTTTTATGCATTGTATTCTTTGGCGGTCATCTTTGTTACGCGCGTAGATTTGTTTATGACGCGCGCAAGCGTGTAAAAAAGACGGCTGCCAGAGATTACAATGCATTATACAAATTTTTAATATCTCGATAACTACTGGATTGGAAATTTTAAATTCGACCGTTTTGGATTTTACCATTCTTGGATTTTTTACCCTTCACCAGACTATCCATTCATGTGAAATCTTTTTATCATTTTTCTTTTACCTCCTATTCCCCTTACCTCACACTTTTTTTAACCAAGTAAGATCTGTGACTTACTTGTAGTTTCATTAAATACTTTTATATGCAAAATCCTATCCTGCATTTTGCTAATTCCTGCTCTCTGATGAGAAGGAGAGTATTTCTTCGAAACTCCGCGGATTAAGGACTATCCACTTATCTTGTGCTTCCTTTTTTAAAATTAAATATGATTTTAACTCTTTTTCAAGATGTCTTTTAAAATGTTTTATTAATCATTTGTTCATATATATACACATATATATATATATATGTATATGTATATATATATATATATATATATATATATATATATATATATATATCAAATTATAAAACCACATAGAATCACAGACTTCGATATCAAACATAATTTGTTTTCAAAATTGTTTCTCTTTCATCTGATAACATTTGGTAACAAATGGAGAAATATATATTTCAATTATTATATGATTTCTTTTTCTTCTTTTCCTATTAGGATATTTGAATATAAATTATTTCATAGAAGTTTCTATTGAGAAAATTGTATGCCTTAACAAAAGATACATTTACTTACATGTTCTTTAATTGAATTCTTATGAATACTGTTTATCGTAAACTAATAACCATAATTCATTTGATGTTAGTTGTCTTGAACAATGTGTCGGCGTTTTTTTGTTGTTGTTGTTTTTTTTATGTTTATTAAAGATTCGCACTACTTTCTCTTTTTCCATGTACTTAGTTCATATAATCGTGTAGGTGCATTACATTTTGTACAGCACTTTGTTTCTGCTGCGGACCTGAAGAAGCTTGATCCCTCTTTATTTTTTATTTTTGTCCTTCTTTTTTTTCAATTTTTTCAGCGGACTCTAATTTTGCATTTCGCTTTTTAAAATAATCAAAAAAAAAATAGCTAAAGGGCTTTAATAAAAAATAAAAAAAAGAAAAAAGAAAAGGCTAAATTCGCGAAATTTTGTCTAAAAGCGTCGGGTGGTTCTAAAATGGGTTATCGAATGACTAGAACAGTATATTAGAAACTGAGCAAAATTCTAAAAGAACCAAAACTACACATAACCATTTCCAGTTGTTTGCAATCTTGTCCTATCTTATATATGCTTTATTGTTATATCTTAACAAACGTTGATTTCCTGATTTACAGACGATTTTTATGCATAAAGAATACAATATTGTCGCAAAAAAGTACATTTTTACAAACATATACACACATACATACATACATACATATCTCTCGCTCTCTCTCTCTCTCTCTCTCTCTCTCTCTCTCTATATATATATATATATATATATATATATATATATATATATATATATATATGTATATATATATATATATATATATATATATATATATATATATATATATATATATATATATATATAGATTGTGTCAATCGGTTTATTGCAGATTAGATCAAAGGGCTGCTTTAAGTTTATTTTTCCCAAAAATTTTATTCGAATTCATGCTATATTCACAAAGTGATGGCATTTCATTTATTATCAAAGAAAATTTTCTGTCTGCCGCTTTATTGCAGATCTCTTACAATGCCCAAAAAATCAGGCGAATAAAGGTTATCGAAAAGCAACCGATAGTTGCTGGACTCGCAGAAGGGCTGTCCATCAAAAATTTAGCCACGGAGCTGGAATGAGATTCAAAAACCCTGGCTGCGTTCTTGAACAACCCGAACACCAAATCCAAAGAAATAAGGACAAGAGAAAACTTTAGATCGTGATATTCGAAAAATTCGTAGGGAAGTCAACCGAAACACAAACAGCACCTGTACTTTTGTTTTTGCAAAAGCTGGAATCGCTCCAAGATCCAGGCATGCCCGATACAATGTGTTGAATGAATGAGATTGCAAGGAACATCAAACCTTTTTCAAAATCTCCATTGAGCAAACAACATAAGGAAAATTTGATGCCTTGAACACAGAATTACATGAAAATGGATTTCCAACAGGTTCTATTTAGAGATGAGGCCCAGGCTACTCTTGACGGTCACGATAGATGGACCAAAGTTTGAAACCCGAACGGAATTCCGACCCGTTACAGAGTTCATCGTCAAGATTGAGAATAAGTTGGTTGGCCCATTCCGAGCGCCAGAGGGTGTAAAACTTATCAGCAATACGTACACGGCCTTTTTGGATAATCATTTGTCGACATGGCTAGCTGACCTACCATTGTCACATCGCTTTCAGATGATTTTTATACATGACAATGCACCATGCCATTCTGATTGGGGCGACTGCATACTTCCTTGAATCTATGGAATTCGTTGGGGCCACTCTCATGACCTGACGATCGTGTTCTCCCGACCTTAACTTCATTGAATATCTCTGATCAATATTAAAAAGAGGAGTTTATGGGGGAGGAGAGCAATCTACTCCAAATGATGCCTTTCAGAGGAACATAGTTGACGTTGCTAGAGCCATAACTCCTTTTAAGATCCTCGAGGAACAAAAGGTTGTTTTAGGTTATTAAAAAAAATGGTGGATATGTCGATAAATAATTAATTTATATGAGGCCCATACCTAAGATCTGTTTTTGTTTATTATTCTTTGACAGAAAAAATATAATAAAAAGTAAAGTTCGCAAGATAAGACATTGTATTTTTGCCTTAAAACAACATTTTAAGAGATTTGCAATAAAGCGATGGACTGTGGAAATTATTCGATAAAGTGTAAAATGCCATAACTTCGTGAATATCACATGAATTTGAATAAAATATTTGGAAATAACTAAGCTTATAAAGGAGTCGTTTGATGATAAAATTTACATTTTGTTGTAACGCGTACGAGATGCGTGCAATAAGTAATGCCTGTGACACACTTCCAGTTGTCTGATCTAGCTGAAATTTTATATGCGCAATGATTTATATGTCTACGGGGTATGTGCCAAATTACAGCTCTGAACTAATTGTGGTTTCTGTTTTACAGGTGTTTGAACTGAGTCAGGTGTGAAATGGAGCCTGTTGAATGTCGAGCAGTGATCCGGTTTTTGTATTTGAAAGGATGCACATCACAGGAGACTTTTGATGAAATGAAAGAAACTTATGGTGATAATGCTCCATCATATGTATGGCCTTGTAAAACGCTGGCATCGTGAATTCAAACATGGCCGGAAGTCTGTGGAAACAGCTCCCAGACCTGGTCGCCCCCCTTCTGCCATTGATGAGGCATCTGTCCGTGAAGTTGAGGCTGTCATTTTGGAAGATCGGCGCATTACTATTCGCCAAATAGCCTAAGATGTCAAGATTAGTACAGGGTCTGTGGAAACTATCATTCATGACCATTTGCATATGCATAAGGTATCTGCCAGATGGATTCCCAGGTTGCTCACACCATTCCAGAAGCGAGAACGCGTCGAATGCTCGAGGATGAATTTGGAGATGTGCCAAGAAGATTAGTCGTTTTTATTAACCTGGGTCCATCACTATGATCCAGATACCAAAGCCCAGTCAATGCAGTGGAAGCACTTGGACTCACTACCTCCAAAGAAGGCAAGGGTGCAGCCCTCTGCTAGCAAGGTCATGCTCACAGTTTTCTGAGACCAGGACGGAGTAGTGATGACTGATTTCCTGGCAAAGTGTACCACAATTACAGAACCCTATTATTCTTCACTTTTGAGGAAATTAAGGGAAGCTATTAAAATCAAGAGGCGGAGCAAGATCATCAAAGGCACCCTCCTCCTGTAGGACAACGGTCCGGTCCACAACTCGCATTTCACCAGATCAGAAGCACGCACGTGTGGTTATGAAATCCTTCCCCATCCTCTCTACTCTTCTGATCTTGCACCCTCTGACTTTCACCTCTTCCCAGCCATGAAGTTGTTTTTGAAAGGAAAGCGTTTCCCAGATGATACAGCCTTGACTTCTGAAGTATATACTATCTTGCTATCGATACAGCCTTGATTTCTGAAGTATATACTTTTGTAGTGTCGATATTTTTCCTCTAGTATATACATATATATACATATATATAACTACTTCATTTACTCACATAAATTTAATATACGAAAGCATAAATTTATGCGTAAACTTTAAGTATTTACTTCAAAAGTGCTCAATACGTAGGTAGAGCTAGTTAGTAATTTATAAAATATATATGGCGATTAAGCTACACTGAATATTCTGCGTTTCATCCACTATAGGATTCGTCAGGCTTATGCGCGAATTCTGCGGTGGCTTCTTGTTTTTATATATGTTGAGGATTTCTAGTTAGCCAATCAGCTTTCTAGTATCCACCGCGCCCCTTCCTATCAGCCAATGGGCATGCATTTTATCGAACAAAGGATCTGTTTTAGAACTAGGTTAGTCGTTTACGGTAGATCTTTCCCTTCCTTTTTTTATATATGTATATATAAATATACCTATGTGTACACACATACATGCACATATATATACATATATATATATATATATATATACATATATGTGTGATCGTTTATGTATATTCATGTTTATTTAATTTATTTAATTTTTGTTTTCCATTGTTATTGTTAGTTTTAAAGCTATTTTGTATCGCTATCCTAGAGTAAGTTTTATTTTGTGAACACAGTTGTTTGCTATTTCTCGTCTACAGTTTAATAGATTTTGAGGTTCTTTAAAGTACAGGATAGCAAATTTTTCATGGAGGCATAATTTACATGGGTCGTCTAAATGTCTGCACGTGGTAGTTTGTCTCATTATTTTCCATTCGACTACCGGCGAGTGTCCGCTTTCTTTGAGTTCCCAGTATTTATTCGTTAGTGTTGTTTTTATACGGTGTTTTTTATTTTTGAATGTACTTTTGTGGTCATAGTATCGGGTTTTGAAATCTAAGGAAGTCATGCCTATGTAATATTTCTTGTTATTCGGGTTTTCTTTCGCAAATATTGTTGCTTGATAAACTACACTTTTTGTTAGACATTTATTTTGGACTGGGCAAAATGTGCGGTGTCTACAATTGCATTTATCTTGTTCGTTATTAGTATTTTTATTTATGGTATGGTTGTTCTTGTCCGGGGTTGGTTTGTTGTTATTGTTATTATTATTATTATTATTATTATTATTATTATTATTATTATTATTATTATTATTATTATTTCTGCTAGTGTTGGTTTTATTTCTGACATGGTGTCTACTTTTTTATTGTTTATTTTGTTGTTGTTTACATTGTTTTCATTTAGTATTTTGTTATTATGTGCTTTGATTATCATCTCTAAATTTTCGCAACAACTGTAAGATAACTTCAAGGTATTTTTATTGAATATTTTGTGTAAGGGGTTGGTTGCGGGAAAGTGTTTTTCAATAAGATCTAGAAATTTCTTGCCAAGTTTTGTTTTTAACATTTGATTGTATGGGGCCGTATACCAAATAATAGTTTTTTTTCTTCTATTTTTAATTTTATTATAGTTGTTGGTGTTTTGTTGTTTATATTTGATATCGATATTTTTGTATCCACTATTTTTTAGGACTCTTTCGTAGATATTGGTTGACCTGTTAAATGCATTTTCATCGCTTGAGTTATTACTGAGTCTACTTACGATCCAGTTAGGAATGTGTTTTATAATTGGTGGTGGGTGGTTGGACTTAGGGTTTACGTAAATTGGAGTAGCGTTATCTTTTAAGTATGGTTCATATGTGTTTTTATCTAAGTTTAACGTGACGTCCAGGAAGTTTGTTATTTTTATGTTAGCTGATACGTCCGCTTTTAGGCCTAATTTTTTCATTTCTTTGTGTATGATTTTCTTAAAGTTTTCTTCCTTGACTTTGTTGGAGTTTTTTATTATAGCTAGTCCGTCATCTCTATATAGGCCGATATCCGTAGTATCGAATATGCTTGTGAGGGTATATAGAATGAATAATCCCACAAGATCCGATGCCTCTGCAGAGTCTCTGGCACCCATCGCCAAATCGAACGAATTTTTCATTTTAGTTTTTATCCATTGGTTATTGTTATTTATTAGAACTGATTTTCTACATTTTTTAACGATGTTGATTTCTTCTGAGGATATATCAGTGTATGCCTCGGCAAATTCTAGGGCAATGTTAAAAAGTTCTTCGGATATCGAGGGATAAAAGTCTATGATGTCAAACTGTATGAACGTACATTTATCTTTGTTTTCTATATTTTTAAACCAGGTGATTGCTTCGGCAGTATTTGCCCACTGGTTTAATTCTAGGTCTTGTTTAATTTGTTTGTTTACTCTAGAAAGTATTGTTTTGCTAATTCTACCTATTTCTGGTTTAGTTGGGTTTATCAGGCGGGTGCTGGGATTAATATTAAAGTCCCATTTGTGGTCTTTAAGCAGAATGTATGACTCTCAAGGTTTCAATTTGCCAACTTTATCGCTAATTTTTAGTTTATCGGTAATTTGTTTACTTTCAGTATTTATTATATCTATGTAGTCGCATTCGTTTGTGTCTAGTTTTTTGTAGTTTTTTGTAATGTTTTCTGTGATTAGTTTGTTATATTCTTGCTTATCTATTTTATAAAATTTCTAGTTTTATCTGCTTACAATCGAATGTTAAAAACAAAACTTGGCAAGGAATTTCTAGATCTTATTGAAAAGCACTTTCCCGCAACCAACCCCTTACACAAAATATTCAATAAAAATACCTTGAAGTTATCTTACAGTTGTTGCGAAAATTAAGAGATGATAATCAAAGCACATAATAACAAAATACTAAATGAAAACAATGTAAACAACAACAAAATAAACAATAAAAAAGTAGACACCATGACAGAAATAAAACCAACACTAGCAGAAATAATAATAATAATAATAATAATAATAATAATAATAATAATAATAATAACAAACCAACCCCGGACAAGAACAACCATACCATAAATAAAAATACTAATAACGAACAAGATAAATGCAATTGTAGACACCGCACACTTTGCCCAGTCCAAAATAAATGTCTAACAAAAAGTGTAGTTTATCAAGCAACAATATTTGCGAAAGAAAACCCGAATAACAAAAAATATTACATAGGCATGACTTCCTGAGATTTCAAAACCCGATACTATTGTTATGTAGCGTTTGGCTAGGGCCAACCGATACATAAAGGTTAAAATAAAATCCCTTTTTAATAACTTGATAAGTGGACATCGAATGTTGATAGTCCACTAGTATGAATTAAAGAAAAAGAATTCGCAGTGTAAATAGAAAAGTCGGACGATCGTAATTGTTGACAAAAACGATAATTCAGATTACTGGAATTCGCATATTTTGCACGGAATTCTACGAACGAAAAAAAAACAATGAATGGAATTTCCTGATGACAGGAAAATTATCGGCACGTGCAGAAGTAATCGTCTGACTAAATAAATAAAACAAAAACGTGCTAAGGACTCACGTGAAAGCCGAGACCTAAATATTCTGTTGGTTATATGTAAATTAGCTCTAGGACGCGTGACGTCAGAAAGTTGAGCTGAATGCCATATAAGGAACAGACGCGCGACAGATAACAGAGATAGCAGAGATATGAGAGAAGAAGGCAACAGAACATCACTGAAGACCGTATCATCGAAACGTCATTTCCCTCCTCAGATCACTGTGAGGACGCTGTTGCTATCGCTGTGAACTTCAAAACCACCAAAAGAAAAAGACGAACTGTTTAAATTGTAAATATGTATGATATTGTAAAATATAATTTTATACAAAAACAAACGCAAGTGTGACTTACGTCTTTAATGCATGTTTTTAAGTTACGGCTGATCGTTCTAAGTTGTCAACCGATTTGTTTCCAGGTTCAACACTGTTATGACATTTTTGACAATTGACGAGAGGCAAGATAAGAAAAAAGTGCCAGTCTAAGGTGAGATAACTCAGTAGTCTTAACTCGTTGTCATGACAACCGCTTAGTAAACAGGTGAAACCACGGACGATCGACGTAATTAAAACTGCTGTGTGCCACAACCAGGGGGTCCTACGAACTACTACGATTCCCAACCTGGGGGCCACACCACAATACAACACTATGACCACAAAAGTACATTCAAAAATAAAAAACACCGTATAAAAACAACACTAGCGAATAAATACTGGGAACTCAAAGAAAGCGGACACTCGCCGGTAGTCGAATGGAAAATAATGAGACAAACTACCACGTGCAGACATTTAGACGACCCATGTAAATTATGCCTCCATGAAAAATTTGCTATCCTGTACTTTAAAGAACCTCAAAATCTATTAAACTGTAGACGAGAAATAGCAAACAACTGTGTTCACAAAATAAAACTTACTCTAGGATAGCGATACAAAATAGCTTTAAAACTAACAATAACAATGGAAAACAAACATTAAATAAATTAAATAAACATGAATACACATAAACGATCACACATATATGTATATATATATGTATATATATGTGCATGTATGTGTGTACACATAGGTATATTTATATATACATATATAAAAAAAGGAAGGGAAAGATCTACCGTAAACGACTAACCTAGTTCTAAAACAGATCCTTTGTTCGATAAAATGCATGCCCATTGGATGATAGGAAGGGGCGCGGTGGATACTAGAAAGCTGATTGGCTAACTAGAAATCCTCAACATATATAAAAACAAGAAGCAACCACAGAATTCGCGCATAAGCCTGACGAATCCTATAGTGGATGAAACGCAGAATATTCAGTGTAGCTTAATCGCCATATATATTTTATAAATTACTATATATATATATATATATATATATATATATATATATATATATATATATATATATATATATATATAAAGAGACAGACAGAGAATGAACTTTATTAGTTTTATGCGATACATAAAGACGGAGAATTAACTTTATTAGTTTTATGCGATACATAATAAACTTACTATTCTCAGGAAGAAGTAACGTATTAAATGGTGGACCACGTAGGACTGAACAGAACCATGCCTCAACAAAGGAATGGATTTGTATAATAATTCTATATAAGTTTTGTGCACGATTTACAATTTGGGATAAATTCTTGAATTTGGAACGCCATTGTTCTCACGTCAAATATTCTTTCTTGGCAACCAGTTCGGTGGAGGGTGGCCGTTGTGACTTTTTTTCTGTTGAGCTATGGTATTGTTCTCGGGGGCCCACCTCATAGGCGTTGCCTTTCCTCTTTGTTTACTGAATAGTTTTGAATGTCTGCTGGGATATATTATCATAAGCCTCTTCTACTAGAATAAATTCACTCTGGCCTATAAAATTTCTGAGCAACGCCAGTACGGGTGCCTCAGAATATTGATAATGATCTTATCTCGTCTAAGAAAGCAAAAGAAGAGTGGACCACCTAGAACTGAACAAAAGCATTCAACAACACGACAACAGAAAAGCCAATATCTGCTGAGATATATTATCCTAATAGAAATGAAACAATTAAAGGGAACGCTTCACTGATTACCTTATAAAACTTTTTTTTTTAGTCTGAGAAAAAAAAAAGAAAATGGATCTCTTGTATTTTGTGTTCATGTCACCTTTTCAACCGTTTCATAATCTGGTGCTATCAGATCAGGCTGTCTGAAGACATCGGCTTCTTGGTTTAAATTTACCAAATATTGATGGCATCTG
The DNA here is from genome assembly GCF_053919585.1 of Euprymna scolopes. Classification (NCBI taxonomy): domain Eukaryota; kingdom Metazoa; phylum Mollusca; class Cephalopoda; order Sepiida; family Sepiolidae; genus Euprymna; species Euprymna scolopes. Next base: position 84,136,417 of record NC_136510.1, read on the forward strand.
TATTATTATTCATCGGACTACTGTTCTCATCTTGAGTTTGATTTTCACGTTTCGGTCGATGTAACCTCCAACCTTCTTCAGGGGTATCTTGTCGAACTCGGGAATGTTTCTGTCGAACTCGGGAATTTGGACGGAATTTCGAGTGGAAATCTAATTGGTGCCATTGTTTTGCCCTTTGCAAAGCTACATTCATATTTTGCAAGTGCAAAACAACAAAAAAATTATCTCCGAAACAACAAAACTAGACACAAGAGATGAATATTTCAAGATCTGACAAACTTGAAATATAAAATATTTATGCAGAATGATTGAACCCGGAAAGGATCGATATGTCCTAAACGAAACAACAAAAAATAAGCTCCATGAATAAATATTTGAAGATATAAATGACTTTGACATATATTTTATTTTAACAAAATGACTGAACTCAAAAATAATCCAAAATAATTTTATTATACTGACATTCAGAAATTACCGGATTCAACATTAAATAAGTCGAAAAATAAAACAACCAAACCAAATCGCCGTGACATTTTATTTTTAACACATTTTCCATTTTAGACAACAGAAATTGATCCAGTCTGAAATTGGTTAGATTGTGTTGCACATGCAACAGTGATGGATGGAGTTTTGATTTGAAAAATATTACTTTCCTAACAAATACTTATATGAAATAATGATTAACAATTTATCTTTTTAGAAAGGATATTACACGTTTGTCATTTTAAGGGCCCGATTAAAAAGAAAATTGTTTTTAAGTTGTATCGGGGAAAATAGTAACAGACCCTCTCCCCTTAAGTATATCTCTTTCTTTGCCGTATTAGAGATAGTGGAAACATGGGAGCGTTAGAGCTACCAGGCGAATAGGGTTCTGATGAAAATCCAAGATGAATTGGCATCAGGATACGTCGTTATCTGGTCCCCTCTACTTTTGCGTATGACAAGGAAATAGCTGTCAGGAGCGAGACAGCAAATATATGGGGTGAGATTTACAAGGTTGCTCCTGTGGCATTTCGTTGCGTGTTCGGGGTCAAACCTTCCCCGACTTTATATGCAACCGCTGAGCCTTGTTACTCTCGGTATCGAATGGAAAGATGCCATAATGGAGATTAATTAATGGCTGATACAAACGAGGAAGGAATTCATCAAACCAAAAGAATTCTGAGGCACAATCTTCGTGAGCTCTATGCAGAAGTTCGACTTGCTAAACAACAACAGTAACAACAACAACAACAACTACTACTACTACTACTACTACTACTACTACTACTACAAGAGACTAAGCAGATATAATAGGAGAAACAACCAACTGTACATAGAAATGGTTATTTTAAACCAGGAACATATAATTTCGGTTTGATTTCGTTAAGAAAACTTTAACTAATGGAGCTTATCTGATTTCTAGTTCGACTTTAAACATGTCTGCAAATGTGTAGCCAAAGCTATGCATATTAAATAAATATATAGTTGTACTTGTTATGTGTCACTGTTATATAAAAAATATATATTCCATATGGGACAGAGTGTTGTACAGAGTGGTGTTAGGGAGAACAGGCAGCTGCAGCGTGGAGTCTCCCATGATCCAATGTTAACTCAGGTGGCTGGGGCACATCATTCGAATGCCCTGTCACAGGCTACTGACTAGAATCGTGGCTACCGAGAGTAAGAAGAAGGCTGATGCATATGACAGCGTGAAGTCACTTCCTGATTAAGTTGTAGGTATAGACAGCTTCCGGTATTCAACCACGTGGTCGCACTAATAGGCAAAAAAATATGGCTACCGATTATCCATGGCTACCAATATGTGTTACCGATTGTCCATGTATGTTCTAAAGAGAAAGAGCAATTCTCCATTTGGATAATAATTATTATAATTGCACACTGGGAGAATTTTAATCTAACAAAATATAGTAAGTGAACTAGTTTTTTAACCTTTAATTTCTATCGGAGAAAGTCGAATATTTCATTTTATTTACTTTTTTTTTACTGCAAAACAAACAATTTTTATATAATATTTTTCAGTCCGTTCTTTTAATAATAAATAAAACTTTTCACTGAGTATTTCCAAATATATGTAGCATTTTTCACGGCCGTTTTCTTTTTTTTTTTTGTTTTGTTTTGTTTTTGTTTTTTTGTTTTTTTGTTTTTTGTTTTTGTTTTTTGTTTGTTTGTTTTTTGTTTTTTTTACGATCGGTGAATTTTCAATATTTTAGCACCGGGCGTAATTTATTTCTTATATATTTAAAACTTCAAATTTTTATTTTTTATAACATTTTAATTGTAAATAATTTACATGACCGATTTGTTTTACTATACACATAGATTCGAAAAAGTTGTCAAAAAACAAATATATAACAAATAAAATATATCGATAAACATTGTATGATTTTCGACGCGATTACACGTTTTAAAGTGAGTAAAACCACTAAAAACCTTTCCAGATAGGTAGAAGAGTAACTTATCTTGCCTTTGATAACATTTATTTTGTATATATTTGATTTTTGACCACTTTTTCGAATCTATGTGTATAGTAATAAAACCCCTAAAAACTTATCCAGTTAGATATAAAAGTAATTAATCTTGCCTTTGATAACATTCATTTGTTATATATTTGATTTTTGACAACTTTTCGAATCTATGTGTACAGTAATATAAACCCAAAATTTAATTTGACTTGGAAATAATATTTAAAGTACACGTGCATACACTGCACAAGCGCCCTTATTTTTATCATAATAATAATAGTAATAATAATAATAAAAACTGGTGTAGGTGCCATCGATTAGCGCCACACCAACTAGTTGTGAAGGGTCAGGGAGGATGGAAAGACTGAGGTGAGAGAGTACTAACCAAATCTCCACTGGAAGTGTGCAGTTCAAATCTGGTACCTTGGGGAGATATTTTGTCACCCAAACCCCAGGAAACACCAATGGCCGATGCCAACGAGAAATCAGTGATAACGGATGTTGCGATAGCATGCAATCATCTGCACAAGTGGTCAAGAGGTGGAGAACACCCGAAACCTGGGGAAACTTGTTGTCACTTGGTCTCCAGGGAACACCACAGGTTACTGCCAGTGAGCGATCACTGGTGAGACATCTAATACGCTACACATTTTGATGAAAAACATGGGAAAAAATGGACATAGAAGAACAGAAAACCAAAACTTTAAATATAATTTCTGTATTTAAAGTAATAGTTATTTAAATATTTCAACATATAATGTTATGGGGAAAATCCAGCTTCCTAATAAGGGGCACTCTGGATAGGAACAAAAATAAAATTTTCTCAGGCATGAAAGAGCCACCGACTTAAGGACATAAAAGGTAAAATGTAGCATCAAAACATATACTACACTGTGATCTTGTTCCGAAGGCCAAAAATATTTGTGTTTGATGTTTCTTTAATTGTTTGTTCCCTAAATTCATAATTCAGTTTTATCAGTATTAAATTGTATATTGCTTTAAAATTACTTAATTTTACATGGGTAATATTTATATTTTATAGTGAATAAAGTTCAGTTTCAGTATTAATCGAACTTTATTCCTTTTTCTTTTTAAAAATGTTTTATTGCTTATTTTCAAATGGCCCTCATATAGTACTGACAGTCTGACAGTCTGACAAACCTTACCTACATTGCCTGCAGACATTTTTCAGTTAACAGGCCTTCTTCTTACTCTCGGTGGCCGTGGTAGAATCCTCTATGGTCAATTCCTCCAAGGCCGACGCAGTGCCAGTGGACAAAAGAAGTGTTTCAAAGACCACACCAAGAGATCCCTATAGAGGTGATGAACATATCCATCTTCACTAGAGGAACTTGCTTCTTGCCCAGATCTCAGGGGTTCACAGCGAGTTGAGTGTATTGAGAAGCAGTGAATATAATCACATATACCGAAAAGTGCTCGCCAGGCCATCCTTGCTCCACCAGGAGCCATTTGCACATGCCTGATCTGTAACCGTACCTTTGGATCCAGGATTGGACTATTTAAACATGGGCTGACTCGTACGAAGAACATACTCATCATCGGATAAAGATGGACAACAAAGAAAGTAAATATAATAAAGTATTAATTAAATTAAGTCATATATATATATATATATATATATATATATATATATATATAAATTTGGAATTAAATTTTGTAAATTTAAAAATTTACACCAACTTTATTATTCGATAAGAAATACAACAAATTTTGATTTATTTTTTGCATTCCTTGTCAAATAACTTTGTCCTAAATTTTTAATTTATATTATATTATATTATTGATCTATTTCGTATATTGAGCGTTTTTTATTTGGTATGGATTGTCTTATCAATATTGATACTAATATTTATATGGACTTTGAGTTTACAGTTTTATACAATCTGTAATCTGAAAGTATTTCAAAATTTCAGTATATATATATATATATATATATATATATGCGTTTGTGTGTGTGGAGGAGGGTCTGTGTAATAAGTTATAAAAATATATATGGCAATTAAGCTACGCTTCGTCCACGCTAGGATTCGTCAGGCATAAGCCTGGCGAATCTAACATTGACGAAACGCGGAATATTCTGTGTAGCTTAATTGCCATATATATTGTTTTAACTTATTACCTAGCTCTGCATATGCATTGATCACTGTTGTTGAAGTAAATAAAGTGTAAGCATAAAATTATACTTTCGTATATTAATTTATGTGATTAAATGAAGTAGTCATATATATATATATATATATATATATATATTTATATATTAAAATGGGGTTAGAACAGTCTAAAGAGCAGATTGTATTTTAATGTGATAGTAAAATTACTAATTTAATTAAAATACAAGAAAAAATTGCTCGTTGTAATGCAGATAGAGCTACTTTAATATTTAGTAATGTGATTAATAATTCAAAATTAAAATTAAAATTAAAAATTAAAAATCTGTTTCATAAGAAGGAACACAACAAAGTCAATAATTTGTACGATCGTTTCGGAAACGATGTTTTTTATTGCGATGGACATAAAGTCATGAACAATAATTTTGACATAGTTTTTTAAAACAAAGTCTCCTCATCAGCAAAAGTATTGGGTGGGTTTTTTTATATATATATAAAAGACACCATAAATAAACCTAGCATTTTTAAGTGAGGCATATGTATCTGGAAAATATTAAAATACAAAGGAAATAGTTACTTATTAATATTGATAAGCAAAGTAATATGGGTTTAAAAATAAAAAATAGAATAAAATTATAAATCTGAATTTGGTTTAAATATAAGGTTATAATATGTTTTTAATAAAAGTTGACAATTATATATATACTAGCAATCAGTGCCCGGCGTTGCCCAGGTGTTTTGAGGTTAATGCTGAGAAAAAAAAACGGTCAATTTTTTAAAACTTTGACCCCTATTATGACCTCTTAGCATTTATTGTTTAGGGATCAAGTAAAGTTAATAAGTTAGATCCATGTCCAAGGAATCTATATCTAAAATATCACGTGTTTACTGTTTAGACCCAAAATTGTAGGAGGAGTTTGGTAGAGTTCTCAAAGGTCAAATCGTTGAATATTGACCACTTAATCGCCAAATTTCTGTCGAAAACCTATCACATCGATTTTCCCAAATCTCAGTACCCTGTATATCTAATTTCGAATCTCTAGGCTTAAAATTGACAGAGTTTTAGCGTAGGGAAATGCACACAGACACACACAGACACTTATATATATATATATATATATTACACTATCAAAATAAACCTGTAAAGTATAATTCATTAACTTATTTTTCCTTTTCTTTTTCTTTCCATTTTATAAACAATAAATATCTTTCAATCTCTCCCCGCCCGGCTAAATTACTTTAAACCCCATTTTCAACCCGTTCCTTCACCTATTTTATTTTATTTTATTAAAATAAACCTGTAACGTATTATTTCTACCTGCCCGGCTAATTTATTTATTATATTTAATTATATATATCATTACACTATCAAAATAAACCTGTAAAGTATAATTCATTAACTTATTTTTCCTTTTCTTTTTCTTTCCATTTTATAAACAATAAATATCTTTCAATCTCTCCCCGCCCGGCTAAATTACTTTAAACCCCATTTTCAACCCGTTCCTTCACTAACATTAACTCTCCAACCTGTTGCCATGGTGATCCTTTAAATTAACTGTTACTTATGCCGTTATCAACAAAAGTAGCGTCTTTTAAGTTTAAACCGTTAAAAAACACGTATATAAGAATTTACACATAATTAATATTTAATTATAAACCCCTCTCTTTTTTTAATACACTCCTACTACTTTAAACTCCAACGTCCTCTCCCCACCACTCCCCCTTCTTTTCTAACTCCCCTTTATCTACGATCTTTCCATTTTTATTTGACTTTATAACTTAGTCCATCTATGAATTCTGATGATGCTAGTTGGATTTTTCCTCTCTTTGAGGATTTTCCTCTAGTTGAAACAATTTGTAAACTCATTCTGGACTCACAGTAATAAATTTCCTATATATATATATATATATATATATATATATATATATATATATATATATATATATATAAACATGTGTGTGGCATCCGTCAGTCAAAACGACTATGGATCAGCAGCGGCAGCGCCGTATTAAGATGTTGTTATAAACATAAACATCATATATATAAGGATAATAGTACGCCATATACATAACAAAAGACCATTATTTACTCAAGTGAAAGGAAAACCCGGGGGAACTTTACCCAAAAATAAATCTATATTTTTTTTGTGTGTAATGATAGTCTTATAAGCGAGTAATTAATAATTCAGCCATCTTGATTCTTAACCAAACAGAAAGTTCAAGTAGGGGAGTTTCCTTTCTTTTTATAGCGAGGCCAAATTTCGCGAATTTGGCCTTTTTTTTAAAGCAGTTTGGCCTTCAAAATTTCTGTTTGGCCTTTTTCTTCACCGATGTAATCTGGAGACGCAACGGGAATTTTCGACAAAGAAATGTTGTTACTATGCACATCTATGTAATGAAATACAATTTGTGGCAAAATTTCAGGAAAAACTAATGGATGGTTATCTCGCAATAGTCCGGACAATTCGCTAAATTATCTCGTCAAAACCTTAAATCTCGAATTTTTGTGCATTTTTTGGGGGGGTGCTAATTTGGCATAATAGTGTCCATTTAATAGTATTATCTTGAAAAAATATAAAAATAAGGAAAAATTACCAAAAAAAACAAACAAGAACAATAAAAGTGTGCCGTATTTTTAAAAGTTTTATTGCGTTGTTTTTATTTGCTTTTTTTATTTCATCGGTGAAGAAAATGGCCAAACAGAAATTTTGAAGGCCAAACTGCTTTAAAAAAAGGCCAAATTCGCGAAATTTGGCCTCGCTATAAAAAAAAAGGGGGGAAATCCCCCTACTTGAACTTTCTGTTTAATTTCGCTTGTAGCGTTGTTTTCTTTTCTTTTTTCGCTATAAAAAAATAACTACTTGATGAAATTACGTGATTTTTTCTGTAGGAAAACTTTATCCCATGACGAGTACGTACAATATATATTTTTTTAAAATATTTCCATTTTTTAATGTCAATGGAAAACTGCACAAGTACCCAAACCACGAGTGAACGCGCGTTTTTTTTTTTTTTAGTTTAGTTTCATAATGGCGGCCGTGATGTCGGAGGTTCGATTGTCAGATTGTAAGTTAGTTTCGTATTTTTGTAATTTGTAAATCGCAAGTTAGGAAAAAATTAAACCCTTCCAAGATGGACAATAAATAAAGCCATAATATTTTATGGTAAAGTTAAGAGCCTACGAACCATAGTTTTTTAAGAGATGTGAGTATTGGATTAACCAATCAGAAATCGTCTGTGGCACACACATCTCTGTTTTTATAGATATATAGATATATATATATATATATATATATATATATATATATATATATATATATATATATATATATATATTAATTGTTTGCCTTTTGAAAACCGTAATTATCGTAAAAGCATTGATTTTGGATGTTGATTGTAGCTTATAAATACACGAAATGTTGAATTTTCAAAGTGAACGCCAATAGAACATTTTTAGCGGTTATAATATGTTGGTAACGCCTAATTTAAAATTAAGTAAAGAATAAGGGGAGATAATCTTATTTGTCTAATAAAATAATCAAAGGGAGATAATTAGCGTTTATTCTTTTATATTATATAATATAAGAGGATCTTATTTAATTTAAAATATGCAAAATAAAAAATGTAGTTTATAGCTGCAGAGTATCACAAATCCCAATTTTAGATGATGTTAATGACAACCATAGCCCGACCACACGATTAAATAATTACACCCACTTTAACCAATCTACCAATCAAATACAGACCAACCCATCACATACCAATGCCACCCCTAATCTACCTGACAATAAATACATTAAACAAAACGCAATCTATTTCGGTTCCACATCTGGACTTATTAAGCATAGGATTTCAACCTACGAGCACTCCTTTAAAAATCCCTCCCCGTTGAACCAAACCACTTTATCTAAACATATTTAGTGACTCAAAGATAAGAATATTTCCTTCAATTTGAAATGGGAAATAATATGATCATATAAAGGATATACGCCGGGGGACAGATTCAGTACACTTTGTAGATATTTAAAATATGACGATATCAAAAATAAAACCACCTTCCTAAATTAAAGAGACGAGCTTAGATCCTCATGCAATCATAAACGTTGGTTTAAATTTAACAAATATAAACCAACATAATTCATTAAAAATGTTGCTTATTAATAATCTATCTTGAATTTTAATTTATAAATTAACATCCATATTAATAAAATGTCGATTATTATTATTATTATTATTATTATTATTATTATCATTATTATTATTATTATTATTATTATTATTATTATTATTATTATTATTATTAGAATGAGTGCTCTATGCCAAATTGATATTTGTATATGATTAAAGTTGTGCTCATTTTTGTATTAAATACTAATTTCTAATAATTCCTAAACATGCATCGAATGGATACCATAATACCTACTTCACTGAACTTTATCATAATAAAGGTCCAAACAAAATTTCAGACGGATCAGCCTAGAGTATATATGGTAGAGTGGTGTAACATAGCGCAGACGGCTACATGCAAATACCGAGACGTAAGTGAAATCACATCACGGTAAGGAAAAAAAAGACTATAAAAAGGAGAGACCACGTTCGTAGATACGATCACGTTAGAGACGTGGATGACGTTCGAGAAGACAATCATGTGGGTGACGTCACAGTTTGTAACGAGAAGTCGCGCGTGACGGAGAATGGGGAAATAAATGTTGTACAACAAAAAAAAAGTGAGTTGAAGTTTTTCCTATTCTTTGTCTACTTTGCGACTGAGGTTACAACGTGTTGGGTAACGTTACAGCGGTGATTAATCCTTATAAATCTGTATCAATCTCTAACTGTGCATCAAACGAATACCGCAATACTTAGTTCGCTGCACCTTATCATAACGAAGGCTCCTACAAAAGTTAAGCCAGATTGCCACAGTAGTTTCTGAGAAAATCTGAGAAAGACAGACTGACAGAAATATAAAGATTTATACATAAACACATATACACATTATATACCGATATATATATATATATATATATATATATATATATGTGTGTGTGTGTGTGTGTGTGTGTACACATTATATTTACATAATATGTGTGTGTAAACATGTGAGTGCGTTATGTGCGTGTGTGCGTGTGTTTAGAGGTGGATAGATTAATATATTTGCAATGTCCGCTTAAGTATACAGGCGCACATCAATACGAGTCTCCAACACCCCACCACATACACGTTTGCACATGCACCACCAGTTCCATTCGCTCATAGGCACAAACAGGCATACGCGCAGCTGTCCACTCCCCGACAATTGTTTTATTCTCGAAGAATCTAACGAAAATACACTTCCTCTTTGATTTCATTGTGTTCTTCCGCTGGGAGACATTTTTGGAACTTTTTCTTTCCTTCCGATTCTACTGTTATATTATCATTTATTTGCTGAATCATCACGTTTGATTCTTTTATATATATATATATATATATATATATATATATATATATATATATATATATATATATATATATATATATATATATATATATGTATATATATTACTTTTAGTTGTCTTTTTTTGGAGAGGGGACGGGGTTTTCCCCCCTTTTTTTAACTCTCGCATCATTAGAGGTGGCAATTTTCCAAACAATAATTACGTCAATTTAGTTTTTAGTTTGTTGTTTTGTTTTGTATACCGCCATTTTTTTTATTATTTATTTGTTTATTTATTTATATTTTTTCACACAGACTCTTTTGTTACTCAGTAGATAGGCGCCAGTTCAGTACTTATCAGCATTTCAGTCAAGCTTACATTCAACTCTTTCTTCTTCTTCTTTCTTTCTTTTTTTTTTTTTTTTTTTTGCTTTCATTGCTTGTTTCCTTTTTACCTTCTGCCTGCTTCTGTTCAATTCTTCTTTTTTTTTCTTCTAATAATACAACCGAAAAGAATCTCTTTCCTTTGCTCCTTCTTTTTCTTTTTTTTTGTTTGCTTTTCTTCTTCTTCTTCTTCTTCTTCTTCTATTGTCTTCTTCTATTTATTTATTTATTTAGTTAGTTAGTTAGTTATTCTTGTTCTTTCCAAAGCCTTCAGAAGACGCGTTTATCATGAATCTTGCAACATGTGTCCTCCTACACCGCAATTCAATTTGAAACCTCAAAATAGAATGCTCACCGCAGTTATAATCAACCTAACCTCACAATACTGCTAAATAGGTTAAATTTCCCTTAATTTATCTCTTCTGGGACTTATGTATTAGCCAGATATAATGATAATAGGTAATTTTTTGTTTTTTTCTGAAAAATGGCCGACGACTGTGGCGTCAATTAATCGTCTGCTATTTTAAGGGTTACATTTCGTTATATTTCGGATCCATTTATGAGAAACAGACTTTTATTTTCACAATAAAATTAGAAAAAATATATATTTTCTTATAGTAAATTGGTAATATAAATGGATTTGAAATATAAAGAAATGGAACATTTTAAAATACCAGACAATTAATTAATGTCAGGGTCGTCCGCCATTTTAAATGAGAAACTACAGAATTAAATATTATTATTATTATTAATATTATTATTACTATTATTATTATTATTATTATTATTATTTACTCACTAGGAGTAGTCACACAAGCCATTATCAAACATTGCACTTTAAGAAAAACTTGTGATGTTCCCTGGAGTCTGAGTAACAACAAGTCTCCTCAGATTTCCAGTACTCTCCGCCTCTTTCGATAACTTTTGCAAAAGAATTTGCGTTATCGCAACAGCCGCTTGCCATTGATTTCTTGTTGGCGGCGACCATTGATCTTCACTGGAATTTGGGTGGCAATAAACTTCCCCAAGAGCCCATTCTCCTCAGTCTTTCCATCCACCTTGACTCATTATTTGAGGTGGTGTTCGTTTATGGTGACACTCACAAAAACAAGGGGATATGGTATTTTTCAATTATACAGTTTCAGTTTTCATGATTCCATGTGATGTTCTTTTGTGTTCTGCTTCTGTAGCCGTTTCTGTGTCCAGTCTGTGTGTAGTTTATGTGTGGTGTTAGTCTTCACATTTAAGGGTTTCCCTTAATATTATTTTCATTATTGAAATACTCTGCCATCCTTCTGATTCCAATCTCTCCCATTCTTTCTTTAAAGTTTTTCGATATCTTAACTTTCTTCATCTTTCAGATTCCTTTGAGCTCTCTGGCCAGTTCCGCGTATTTGCTCCGCTTTTCAGTCTCATTGATCTTTACTCTGTGGTCTGCTGGAACGGCAAAATCTACAATCTGGCAGAAATTTTCCTTCTTGTTAACTATTATTACATACGGTCTTCTTGCTTGGGTGAGTTTATCCGTTTGTATATCCATGTTTCATAAAATCTTGTGACTTTCATTTTCCACTACTGCTTCCGGTTTGTGTCCATACTATAATTGTCAATGTACTGCCTTCCCCATTTTATCGTGTGTATTTTTATATTCTTTTTATGCTAGTTTGATGCATTCACTTATTATTTGGTTTATAGTTTCGTCTCTCTGTCCGCAGAGTCTGCATTTGCTGCTTTCTTGTGCCTTGTTGATCTTTGCTTTGATGTGGTTTGTTCTAATTGCGTTATATTGTGTATCTGTTATTAGTGATTCAGTTTCCCGGTTAAGGTTTTCTTTTTATAGCTATTTCCAAATGTTTTCGTTAGTCTCCTCTTTTGTCATGCGTGTGAATCATCCATGTGGCTGTTTCTCTTCCAATTTTATTTCCTTGCTTTATTCCTCGTTTCTTTTTCTGTCTTGTTTCTTACTGCAGTAATTATTCTTTCGATGTTTTGCAGTATGTATTTTTCTAAATCTTTTGTGTGTGTGTGTGTGTGTGTGTGTGTGTGTGTGTGTGTGTGTGTGTGTGTGTGTGTGTGTGTGTGTGTGTTATTTACACAGTCTTCTATAAAGGCCAACCGTCTTCCTCCTTCTTTTCTTTTTACATAAAGTCGGTCAGCATCATCTTTCGGGTGTAGTGCATTGTGCATCGTCATGGGTTTCCTGGTCTTCTGGTCGAGATTCCTTAGTTCTTCTTTGGTCCAGCTTATAAACGGTCCAGAATATCTTATTAGTGACACTACCCACGTGTTTATTCCTTTAATTAGGTTTCGGCTATTTAGTTTGGTTTCAGGAATTTTCTTGTTCTTCTGAGGTATTCCTTTCCTATTTTCTCTTTCAATTCCATTGCTTTGATGGCGTCTGCTTCCAGAACTATAAGTATTTGTAGCTATCATATTTACCTAGTGTCCTCATTTCTGTTTGATTGCGCAGTACTATACCTTCTGTTGCTTCTAGTTTTCCCTCCTCCTGGTCAGCATTGCACACTTTTCCATATTGGATTTTATTTAGATATCCTGCATAAAGATTCTGATCGTGTTTCTAGTTCTGTCTGATTTTTCCTCTCAGTTTAATGTCCTCCGTGTACATTAGGTGGTTCATTCTTTCTTCTGCATTAGTGAACTTATATCCGGCTTGGCATTTTCTTAGGATGTTGTTCAGGGGCATCAGTAGTAGTAGTAGTAGTAGTAGTAGTAGTAGTAGTAGTAGTATACGCTGATTCGCATCGACCGTTATTATCCTAAACATCACTTAAAATAAAAATGGCATATTCAAAATCGATTAAAACCGTAATTATACTGATTTTCCCTTAGTATGAAACTGAAATATTCTAAAATACCCAATAAATATTTGTTTTAAACGAATAATTTCTCGCCAGCAAGTGTCTGGTGGGTGGAGATCAATACTAATACGTTAATTATAGCCAGCTAGTGTATGGTTGGTGCAGGTCATAATAGTAATACGTTAGTTAACGCCAGTCAGTGTATGGTTGGTGCATGGCACAATACTAATAAGTTATTTATCGACAGCCAGTGTCTGGTGAATGCAGATCACAATACTTACGTTTATTATCACACAGTGTATGGTGGGTGCATATCACAATACTTATAAGTTAGTTATCCCCAGTTAGTGTCTGATGGGTTCAGATCAAAATAATGTTATTCATAGCCAGTCAATGTCTGGTGGATGCAGATCACAATACGAATAAGTTATTTATCGACAGCCAGTGCCTGGTTGGTACAGATCACTTATAAGTTATTTATCGACAGCCAGTATCTGGTGAGTGTAAATCACAATATTTGGGTTATTGTTAGAAAATTTCCTGGGTTAGTTACTTCTAACACTTTCTTTTTATAGAAAAGAATAATCTTTTGTAGCAGAGCAATATTCCGTTTTAGGGGGACGAAGGTAATTAAAAACCAACAAGTTATTGCATTCAAAGATAAATTATATTCAATTATAATTAAAAATACAATAAAGAGTAATACTCATGTCAGTTTAAAGAGAATTCTCTTTTTTGTTGAAGAAAATTAGGTAACAGAGGTGGGGAGAAGTGTTTTCATTAAATTCAGCTTTTGAGCTCTTCTTGTCGAGGTTCCCTTTTTTTTCTTTTTCTTTTTTCGGTGTTTATATATAGCCTCTTCTCAAGTAATAGTGGGTAATTTGCATAAAATCACTTGTGCAAATTACCCTAAAAAGCCTTGTTAAGAATATTTCCAACATTATCGCCAGCAAGTTAATTATGGATGCAGGTCAAACTACTAATACATTAATTTTCTCCAGCCAGTGCCTGGTGGGTACAGATCACAATACTAATAAGTTAATTATCGCCAGCCAGTGTCTGGTGGATGTAGGTCACAATACTAATAAGCAATTTTTCGCAGGCCAGAGTCTGGTGGGTGCAGATGACAATACTAATAAGTTATTTATCGACTGTCAGTGTATGATGGGTGCAGATCACAGTACTAATACGCCAGCCATTGTCTGGTGAGTGCAGATCACCGTATTAACAAGTTAGTTAGCCTCAGCCAGTGTCTGGTGGGTACAGATTACAAATAATTAGTCCATATACTTCAAGCAAAACGGACGCGTAAAAGATGCAGTTGTAGATGAGATGGGCGTACAATGTAGTTAGATGCAATGAGATATGCTATCCATTCTCACTTGCGAGCGCAAGTAGTCCGTGACTTTAAAGCAACAGTTTCTCCATATTTTTTTATTTTTTTACAAGTGAAGCACCACTTATTTAGGCCCGTAGGCCACTCGAAGATAAGGGTTAATGAATGTAAGATGGTAGTTCAGTAATCTTTTAAGGTGTAGATTTGGGTAGAATTTGAATTATTTAAGAGGACGGCTTAACAAGAATTTGTTTACATTGGACTTAAAGACTAATATATTGTAATCGGAAAAGCAGACCAGTGGAATAGTGTTCCACATGCGAGCAGTTCTAGGAAAGAAACTTTGTTCATGGAATTTGCGTTTAGAATTAGGCACAGATAAAGAGTGGAGAAAATTGTTGATAGTTGTAGCATGTCGAGTGTTTTGTGAAAGTTTGCAAAAGTGGCAAAGGAGAACCATAGATTGGAGCTCAGACGAGCACTTGTCATGAAAATAACGATAGAGCAGAGACAGGCTCGCAATGTCTTTTCGTGGGAAAGAGGTTGAAGGGGAAAAAAGGGGCATCATCTATTAGGTGTCAAAGCCGGTTTTGAACTCTGTCAAGGCAAATAGGGTACGCTGAGCAGCTGCCGCCCAAACGTGGTACCAATACTCCATTTTAAGGCGCACTTGGCTCTTATGCAAGTAGAGGATTGCATCGGCAGTGAGGGACCTACTGGAGCAGTACAATGATCTAAACATTTTTCCAGTGATCCTGGCGACAGATTTGATGTATGTATTCCATTTCAGATCAGGAGGGAAGGTCAGTCACAAAAGCTTGTCAAGGCATGGAGCTTTCCCAATTGGGACCAGATGGGGGTCAGAGCGATTATGATGATTTTATCCTTTGAGATGAAGCTTCGGAATTTGTGTATTCAGTCTTTTGCGGACTTTTACTTAAACAGCACTTGTGTAGATGAGAGTAACAATCCTAAAGAAAAATGAATATTAACTCTCTCTCTCTCTCTCTCTCTCTCTCTCTCTCTCTCTCTCTCTCTCTCTCTCTCTCTCTCTCTCTCTCTCTCTCTGATTTTTTTTGTCTCTGAATGTTCCTTTCTGGCTTTTTTATTCACTAACATCAGCGTTCGAATAATTTTGTCGATCACGAACTTTGGTTCCAGACAACGACAAGGCGTGTGTAATGGTTTATATATACAACAAACAATTTGAAATATCGTTTTCTGCCCGTTTATCATGATTTGGTTTGAAACAGCCTTCACTTCGCTAAAAAATAAATATTAAATTGTTTGCTGTCTTTTGGGGGTTTTTTGTTTGCTTTTTGTTTACTGCTTTTTTTAATCCCAAATAAGAAATGCCACTAAGTCGTAATGAGCTGCTATTTGGGATCAGATTTTCCGGGATATTATATAGGGAGTTGGGTTGCAAGATATCTGTTCACATCACACTTGCATCTCAGTACAGTCAAGGAAGCAGAGTCCTGGGATGGAATTCCAAAACCTAACAGTTCGAGGGGAAGAACTATTTTAGTTGAAGGCTTTACTGCATCTAGGGATCTCTATAGTGTAAGGGCGGGGTTTTTCTGCTTGTTGGTTTGTCGGGAGTATTTACATCGAGAGAGTACTAGTGCTTTGACTTCGTCCGAACACTTATAAAACAGGCACGAGGATGCCACTTTTCGGCGATGGGATAGAGATTGGAGTTTTGTCGACAGTGCGAGACCTATTAGGTTGACGACTCTTCGTATTTTAAGAATACACGCCCATTTTTCATGGGATTTGATCGTAACAAAATCCTAACTTAGGTTTCTTCATTTGTTTGTTGTTTGTTAGTGTTTAACAATCTTTCAACCCTTATAAGTTATCCAAGATCAAACATTTTGCCATTTTTTGTCTTTCAGAATCAGGTAATATTTACAATATTTCGTTTTTGTGAAGGTGTTCATAGAATGTGGAATTCGATTACTCATCATCTGTAGGTGATGAAAATTTTTAAGATTTAGATACGATTTTTGCTTCCCTAAGTTTGTTTTTCTCCGCTTAATTTTATCTTATCCTAACATAGGTTTGATTTTGTTTTTCCTTTTTACTGCTGTTTGTTTTTTTTATGTCTAACAACCTCTCAATCATTATAAGGTTATACCAGGTTAAACATTACTTGGGAGTATTTTTGTTAGTTTTACTTTTTGTTAAGGTGGTTTTCGAGTGTGGAATTTAAATATTCATAGTGTGTAAGCGATTTTACTTTGAATTTTAGATTTAGATACTGTTTTTTTTATTTTGTTTTGTTTTTCTTTTAGTTTACTTTAAATACATTGGCTTGCATTTTTTTGTTTTTGTTTTTTGTTGTTGTTTTTTTCAAAGGTCGAAGGTGTTTAAAGTGATTTGTAGGCTTTTTGTTGCGCTGAATCCAAAAATGCCATCCGTTTCTTAGGGTCAGTTTAAGGTTTTGAGATATGAAAAGTGCGACTTTTGGGCCTTGTATAGTACTAAGTATAATGAAAACGAGACTGTAGGTGTAGTCAATTATTTTTTATTCTTTTTCATAAAACTATACTGTAGCATCCCGAAACTGATACTGAAACCTGATGATGCTTTTGCTTATGTTCAGGAATCTGAAACCGCAACTGAAACTGAAACTGCATTGACTACATTGACAAACTACATTGACAAACTACATTGACAAACTGCATTGACAAACTACATTGACAACATTGAAACGAAAAATGGTTTAGAAAAGTGTGATCTCCAATCAATGTGACTAATTTTATAAGAATCTGTGCTTTTTACAAGAGTCTGTGCGTCTTGTGTTTCTGTTTTGGACACGTATTTTAGATTGACAGAAAATGGAACGCAAGTGCACAAATCATCCTGATAGCTTCTGCTATATATGTTGTAATGTAATTCTATCGTTGACTAACAAATATAACTGATTTTGTGAAGAAGACATATCATGCTTACTTTGGTAACCAAGACATGCCATTAGCACTCCATGTTTAGCTACAAAACATGTGTCGAGAACTTGCGTGATTGGAGAAATAAAAAAGGAGTATGTCATTCACTATTCCAATGGTTTGGAGAGAGGTTAAAGATCATGTGTCAGACTGCTATTTCTATTGTTCTTTCTAATCTTAAGGAGTCAACCCCAAGAACAAGCATTGTATTCAGTATCCTAATGTTCCATCTGCCATACGACCAGTTTCTCATGGTCCAGGCCTGCCCGTTCCCGAGCCAGATGTTGCAATGGAATCTAACTCTGAATCGGAATCTGATAACGCACTAGACAAGGCAGAGGGTGTAAAATACATGCCAGAAGAGATCTCTATGACCTGACACCGGAGCTAAAACCTATCAAAGGACTTAGCACAGCTTTTAGGTTTTCGTCTTCGTGAGAAAAAAAAAATGCTAGCATCTGAGACATTCTTTTGGTACCGAGAGCATGAAAGAGAATTTAGACAGTTCTTCAGAACCCAGAAAGACTCGCTGGTTTGATTCAATCAATGGGGCTGGACTATGTTACTACTAGTTGGAGATTGTTCATCGACTCTTCTAGCATAAGTATCAAGGCAGTCCTCCTTCACAACGGAAATAAATACTCTTCAATTTCAATCGATCATTCGGTGCAAATGAAAGAAACTCATGACAACATGGATCAGCTACTGTCTGCTCTGAACTACAATGACCATGGTTGGTTGATCTATGGAGATCTTAAAGTAGTTGGATTGGATTTGGGGGTTACAGGGTGGGTACACAAAGTATCTATGCGTTTTGTGTTTGTCGGATAGTCGGACTGATCAACATTTTGTCAGACAAGAATGGCCACCCCAACAATGTTTGGAACCTGGTTCACACAATGTTCAGGCTCGTTCCCTTGTTGAATCAGACAAGGTCTTACTCCTACCTTTACATATCAAACTGGGACTGATGAAGAACTTTGTGAAGGCAATGGACAAAGACGGCATGGGATTTACTTTTCTTCGGATCAGTCTGGAAAAGCTTAAGGCTGGCATCTTTTATGGGCCTTAGAAAAGGGAACTTATGAAGGACTTAATGTTTGACTGAGCTGTCCGTTAGGTGGTCGCTTAAGTCAGTGATAAGAAACTTTCTAGGAAATAACCGGTGCAGAATACGAGAAAGAAGCCGATGAGCTCTTGAACAGCTATCAAGAATTAGGGGCTCGCATATCAGTCAAAATGCACTTTCTACGGTCCCACTTAGACTATTTCTCTCAGAACTGTAGTGACTTCAGTGAGGAATATGGAGAACCTTTCCACCAAGATATTCGTGTCATGGAAGAACGCTACCAAGGCTGTGTGATGTGAACTTTCTTGCGGACTACTGTTGGTGTTTGAAACGAGACGTGGTGGCTACCATACACAGGAGAAAGTCACTGAAAGGCCCTTCATCCATGATTAGATTTTCTGTAATACATCCTATTTATCTTCTGAACTATGCAAGAAAAATTATTTCTTTTGTCAAGAATTTTTTTCCAAAATTAAAGGGAATAAATAGCACTAAATGGCGCTTTTAATTATTTTTACCGTCTCTTTTACCTTTTTCTTTTACCGTATCTCAATTGATATACTTTTACCGTATCTCAATCCGTATCTGATTTTTCTTTTTCTTTTACCGTATCTCAAAACGTGGCCTGATTGAACAAAATGAGTGTGAGTTTTTGATTCTACATAGCAAATTACCTCAGAATGACTTATCAGATGCTTTACCTTTGAAATTTCGCAGACCAGTGATATTATTTGTACAATTCTTTTGAAGAGAATTTTCTCAACTTCTTTGCTTGTTAACAGCATTTCTATACAGATTAATTGATATTTGTTACTTATAAGATTTTATTATTTTGTTAATACTGATTTTTTTAAATAAATAAGATCCTCACAATTCATTTAAGAATCTAAATATTATTTGTCTGTCAGTCAACTGTCACAAAAAACATCACCATCGCAAACATTAATTAATAAGAAACGAATTATCTCCCCTTATAATCGTCACTCTTTATCAGTTAAGAATCATTAAAGCAATTTACACTCCAAAACATGACTTTCTGCTTACAGTTTCAAATTGGCTATTTCATTTTATAATGTAAAAATAGTCATGTTAGGAGGAGACTGTAATTTTTTTTTTATTATAGTTTCTTTTAAAATTATTTTTTAAAATGTGCAAATTAATTGACGTCTGTTTCTTTATTATGTATATAAAACAATTATTCAGAAAATAAAAATTCCCTTGTGTTGTGAGTTGAATTTTCATTGAAAAAATAATTATTTTTTAAATCATTTCTTTTTAGCTTTAAAAGGCTAAAAATAATTTGCTTAAAAATTGTTTCGAATTCGTCGTTATTTGTTTATTTTTATTTGTTTTATTTATTTTATTTATATGTTCAACTACAGTGGAATATTGTCACGGGAAAATCGATCATAATACAGAAGTGATCATTTCCCCCTCCCTCTCTTTTTAAATTCATTTTGAATATCTGTCGGCCACACACATCTCACTCCATCCCATTGCTATCGAGACATTCAGCAAAGAAATATCTACGCGCGTTAACCGTAGACGAAAGCGAATTAGACACCCCACCCCCATCCTCTCACCAAATCATTCGTCAAAAACACATGCCATGGTCACGACGAGAATCCATCCAGACACCAAAACGAAGCTGCGTGCGGGCAAAAGAAGAAGAGAAAAAGAACCCCCATTTTTGGCAGGAGTGACGTCGTAGACAAAAAGGCAGTTTTCAAAAAGAAATGGAGCTGGTCACATTGTCGACATTAAAACTGTGACAGACACCAGCCAACATGATTCGCTTGATAACTTGGAAATTCACTCGATTTAATCCTCATTGTTGGAGCCGAAAAGGGGATACAGACAGACTATGAAAACACCTTGGCTCAAAAACATCGGGAGGAGACATATCCTCGAGTGAAGCAGACGCGTTGAACAGCAGCAAATGAAATGGCGTTTCTCTCAATTGAATCTGGGGCAGAACTGCGAAATCACCTTGATTCGAGACATGGGAACGTCGGTGGTTGAGAAAACAAGTAAGAAAGAAATATGATGGAAGACAAGTGAACAAGCGAACTTCGAAGGGTGACAACTCGCACGTCGGCGAAATGAAACTGCCTCACTTTATAACATAAAATATTCAATCATCGGTTGAATGCATGTCCTCGCAGTTAAGTACTATTCAATATTCCCCCCATCTCACAAATGTCGACTTGTTGAACTGAACTGTTTTCATTATTTTGAAAGATTTCTACTGCCTCAAATAACCTAACCATTTTCCATATAAAAAAAGGGAAAAGATAAAAAGAAAATGGAAGGAAAGAGGCGATGCTCATTTGAACAGTTTTCTTAAGTGTTGCCCCCCCCCTTTTTTTTTTTTTGACCCGTTGGACACTGTCTGCATGTTTTCTCATTATTATTTTTCTTTTGATATTTTGTCTTGATTTTTGAAATTTTAACGCACAATAAATGACATGCGTATATTATATATGCATCCGTGTTGTCCCGTTATTCATTGGCTGGTATTTCGTTAACCGTGAATCTTATATAAAAACATTCCACGATGAAAGTACTGTCCAGAACCTGGGTAAGTGCTACTGGGTTGTAACAATTTTTCAGCCGGCACGTACATCTCTTTTTTTCAATTTTATTTTACGATACGTTTCGGGGATAAACTCCCCTTTTTGGGATTTTCCATCCGGGACGTATCGTCACAATATCAACGGGTTCTGCTATTCCCTATTATTTAGAAAAAGGCTATATTTTCAAATAGTGGTGGTGGTGGTGGTGGTGGTGGTGGTGGTGGTGGTGGTGTTGCTGTTGTTGTTGTTGTTTTTGTTGTTGTTTTTTGTTTTGTTTTTGTAATATTTCAAACTTTGTGGTATTGGAGAGTATGAAGTGACTCCTTTGTTTTCATTATTCGCAGATCTACTCTGACATTTGGCGCTAGTACTTGCGAATTCATTCATTTAGTATGAAATAGATGATTTTGCTATTGGCATTGTGTAACACAGTGTGTAACAGTGCATTTGAGGTGTGGGAAAATATCTGCAGCAGAGAAGGATGGCTGGCTTACAAAGAGATTAGCAGCAGCAGCCGAAAAAGCGCATATTAAAATTAGAAAGTGTGTGCGAGAAGAAAAAGAAAAAGGAGAAAAATGCACCATCTAGTCGAAAAAGCAAAGTGCGCATCGAAGAAAATAAACGTATGAAGTCGAGAACGAGAATGGTCTGGCTGTACCTGGCTTACGGTTCGAGGAAGGAGAAACCCACCACGCTAGATGGACATGTGGCAGCGAGATAAATTCATTGTAAAAATCCTTTAAGTGGTGTCCAGACAGGAAAGTAATGGTAATAAAAACTTTTGTTAAAAAAGAAAAAATGCGACCCGGATTTTTATTTATTTCTTTCCTTTGTTTGTTTGTAACTGCAACGTTACAATTGGTCTCTAGTTAGAATTATTTCTAGAAAGATATAGGACATTTACGAGAAGGACAGATAAAGTTTGCCAACATCTCTAAGTAAAAGTGCTTCTGTAGATTAAACTAGATTCAAACTTTGCACACACAATTTATCAATCTGTGTCGTTAACCACTTTGCCACTCCTGTCAATGGATAAAATATACTACGTCCTTTACAAACTATTTCTTTGCTAAATATACGCCAACGAGACAAATTTATATTTTAAACATCCGCATAGAAAACAGGTGCCTTGAATCTTTGTGTGTTCTTTAAAATAACCATTCGCCGCTTTATTTTTTATATTCACTTTCGTCCGTTTTATGTTTTCGTCATCTTTTTTATACGCGCCATACTTCTTTTCATGTCTATGGTCGTAACTTTTGAATCCCGAAATCAGATTAAAAAGCATCCTCATTTCATACTGTATTTTTTTACGGTAATTTTTATTCTATTTTATTGTCATTAACTCTGAAACAATATGCTCGTTGGTTGAGAATGGCTGTTCTTACGACTTATAATCGGCTTTCACTAATGTTATTTTTTACAAGTTTTGTTCGTTGTTATTTTTTCTTTTATCTATTTATTATTTTGGATTTTGTTATTTATTTATGTTTTTCGTTTGTTTTTTGTTTGTTTGTTTTTGTTTTTGTTTTTTTTTTGTTTTGTTTTTTGTTTTTGTTTTTTTTACAAAAGCTGATAAAATCTCATTACAGCCACATCTTTTCTTTATAACACAAAACAAAATTGGTAAAAATTAATTCTTTCCATTCAAATAGCGATGATACCGTAGTTAATAATAGCGGAGACAGCATGTCGTTTTTTTTTTGTTGTTGTTGTTTGTTTTTGTTTTACAAGGTGGTCACCACTTATCAAGGCCCGGAAGCAACTCGGGGAAAAGGGTTATTGCGTGTACAGTACATTAGTGTTGAGATTTGATAAAGTGTCTCACTTAAGGGGGCGGTTCATCAGGAATTTGTTTATGTTGGACTTGAAGACATCCAGGTTGTAGTCAGTTGGGAAACAGGCAGACGGAACAGAGTTCCACAGGCATGAAGTTCTAAGAAAGAAGCTTTGTTCATGGAATCTACGTTTTGGTTTTGGCACAGATAAAGAGTGCGGAAAATTTTTGACAGTGGTTTCAGCTAGACGGATGTTTTCGTGAAAGATCGGCGAGGGGGGCAGGGATTGGAGCTCAGACAAGCACTTGCCATGGAAGTAACGATAAAACAAAGACAGGCTCGCAACGTCTCTCCTGTGGGAGAGGGGTTGCAGGTAAGAGAAAGGGGCATCCCCCAACAAGCCACGAAGCCTATTTTGTACTCTGCCAGGGCAGGATAGACTGTTTTAGCAGCACCTGCCAAGATGTGGCAACAGTACTCCATCCTTGGACGTACTTGGCTTTTCTATAGATAGAGAATTGCTTCAGCAGTGAGATATCTTCTTGAGTGGTAGAAGGATCGTACCATTTTTCCAGCGAACTTGGCAATACACTTGAGGTACGTGTTCCATTTCAGGTCAGGAGTAAAGGTCATCCCAGAAGCTGATCAAAACATGGAGCTTCCCCTAGTCGAGATCCATCCATTTCAATTGATGCCAGATGGGGATCAGAGCGTTGATGATGTAAAGATAGGAGCTTGGTTTTAGATGTATTAAAAGTAACCAGCCACCTCTGCCCCCACTGTACCACTCGTTCGAGATCAGAGGAGAGAGAATTAGAGAGAACTTTGTCATTTACGGCCTTTGATCTGTTGCCATAGATGGTCGTGTCATCAGCATAGATGTCAACGAATGATTTAAGTATGTGTTTTGGGAGATCATTGATGTAGATCAGGAAGAGAGTTAGACCCAGGATGGACCCGTGAGGGACTCAAGCATTAATACTGAGGGCCTATGATTTCTGCCCATCAACCAATACTGTTATGAGCCTATCAGAGAGAAATGATTTATTGATCAAGAAAACACTTCCAGTTATACTGTAGCTGGAAATCTTGTGAAGTAGGCACTTATGTCATACTTTATCGAAGGCTTTTGATATGTCAAGAGCAATTGCCCTAGAGAGGAAGCCTTTGTCAAGAGATTCACTAATCCTATGAGATATAATCGTTAGCACATCTGCTGTAGATCTGGCAGAACGGAAACCATATTGCATGTCACTAAGAATGTTATTTCTGCTGAGGTGGTTGACTACTTCTCTATTTAATATGGATTCCAGCAACTTACTCATGACACACAGGAGACTTATTGGTCTGTACTGAGAGGGAGATGACTTATCACCTGAATTCTTAAATACAGGGCATACTTATGAGGTTTTTAAGGGTGTTGGGAAGCACTTTTCTTTAAGGCAACGCTTAAACAGTTTTGTAAGTATGGGGGCAAGTTCTGGTTGGAGCTTTTTCAACACTATAACTGGAATGCCGTCAGGGTCAGTTGCTTTACTGGAATCAAGGTTCTTGATTAGCTTAGCGACCTCACGGACAGATATTTGTATGTTGCATAGCGTGTTGTCTGTTATAGAAGGAAATTATGGGAGTTGATGACCTTCGTCGCATAGGATAGAATTAACTGCAAAGTTCTTGGCAAATAGTTAGCTGCAAAGTTCTTGGCAAATAGTGTGGCCTTGTCTGATGCTTACGAGATGATCTCAGGTCCATTGATGATGGTTGGGATAGACGCACGATGTTGTATTCGATTTCAAAAAGTGTGGAATGAGAGTGGGAGTTATAAATTGAATAGCAACGCAGATTAACGACGTGGAATCTATCTATTATTAATGGGAATTTTGTATTTCTGTATTAAGCCAAATGTATACTATTTCTTCTATTACTAATTACACTTTGGTAATTATCCGTATTCATCCGGAATTATATTGTTACTTATATTACGAATTACAATTTGGCTCTGTATAAAGCTGGAACCATACTATTACTTTATTACCAATGATAATTTGTAATTTGTTTGTATAAAGCCGGAATTATACTAGTATTTTTCATTAATACTGACAATTCGGTATCTGTCTGTATGAAGTGGAAACTATACTATTATTTCTATTACAAAGTAAAATTTGGTATTTTTATGAAATCGAAAATATACTATTAATTTTATTACTAATGACGATTTTTGATTTACCTGTATTAAACCGGAACTAGACTATTACTTCTATTACCAATAAAGATTTTGTATTTGTTTATCCTATTACTTTGTGTTACTGCTCGATTCAGTATATTATACTAATTCAAAGTAATGTGGTATGGTAGCAATAGTGTAGTATCTACTCTGTTGCCATAAGATAATCCATCAGGTATTACTTCCACCTCTGGGTTGTGGGGCAAGGTGTATACAGATTGACCCCCCCCCCAAAAAAAAAAGTTAAATGGAGGCTATCTAGAACATATGCTGTAGAACGGAGAAAAAAAGGCCAAAGACCCTTGTGTTTTGATGTGATGTTTTGAATATAATAAACTAGTTATGACCAAAGTTTCATTTCATTCGGACAAAACACTAAGAAACGGGGCCTAATTAGAGCTGGGGCTCGTTTTGAGGGGTCACCCTGTATTATCTGTACTGTCATCATGAAACCATGTCCCCATGCATTACCTTCTTCTTTGAGGGGGTATCAATCTTCTACATATGTTCGTTATGATGCTATGCTCACAGGCATTGTTTTCTACTTTTGAGGTAGGGTTATGTAGTATTACTTCTATTATGATTACACGATTCCCCGTAAACATTACCTCATTCCTTTTATAGGGAGGAGGTGTAATGTAGTATCTGTTTTGTTACCAACAGACTGTCTCGCCAAACATTACTTCTTCTGTTTGTCCATTATATATATACTAGCAACATTTTCACACATATGATTGATTATTTTGCATGTATCAATAATATTTGTATAATTGCGGTAGTCATGTTGACGCATCAGTTCTCGTTAGATCTTCAAAGTTAAACGACGTTAAACTTGGTCGATACCAGATAGGCGACCACCTCTGACCAGAATATACTTGCGACTAGAGATCATACGTGAATTTGGAACTACCTGTTTCGGTGGAAGCGAGATACCACTCTATGGCGAATACCGCACCAGGTATTACCGAATGTATTTTTTATGTATGTGGGATTCGTAGCAGAACTCCATAAATAGTATACTGATATTTTTGCGATTTTGATAAAGCACTTTATATATCGATGCGAGTGACATAGGCTACAAATATAAATATTTATATATGCACAATGTTGCGAGGCTGTTTCGCAGCTGGATGCAACATTGTTGTTTTCAAATCCAATGTAAACAAATTCTTGTTTAGCCGCACTTTTAAATAAACAGATTCTGCGAAACTTCAACAATCATTACCGATAATGCCTCAGCGTTCATTTGACACTCAATAATCCTTATCCTCGAGTGGACTTTGGGCCTTCAGAAGTGCCGACTCTTAATTAAAAAAAATACGAGATAAGACTCATTTGATTTTTTCAAGGTTTCTTTGCGCGCAGCTGAGTTCATATATTTGATTCAACTAGAATTTTATATAGACCAGCAGGTCGCCCGACGTAGCCCAGTTGTAAAATTCGCATAAATATATTTTAATTTATGTGGAGTCCATATGTATCATTATAGAGCCAATTCTCAATTTATTGTTATTTTACGCCCAATATGTAGTAGCCATTTTAAAAGTTTCTAAAAAAAATATGACTTGGGTGCAATCAGCTAGAATCGAAACTAAACCATTTAGCTCTCTGGCGGTACTCACTACAATCTGAGCTAACGACATATGCATATCAAAACTTGGCAAATTAATGCAATTAAACGAATAAATGTATATTTGCGCATGCATAAAGCATTTTCATCCTCCACTCAGCTGTTTTCCGACTAAAAACTGAATCGATTTGTTCCACAGGTCCGAATGCCTCATATGCCAACTTTCACGTCTGTAGACAAAAAATTGGCAGAGTATTTTTTAGAGACCGTTCCTCAGACACTTTTATCTATTTTAGTATAAAACTCAAATCGTTTTGCTTGGGCGTTGAAACCGTTTATCCGGTCTACAACTTCCGTTTTGAAAAATTGTGCGCATGCGTAATTAAATAAAAACAAAGCCATGAAAGTCTTTATTTAAACAAAAAAAAAATTCGCGTTAAAAATATGCAAATAAAAACAAAACTTAAACTTGAATTTTTTTCTTTTCGTCTGTTTTCAATTTTTTCGTCTTCTTTCTTTTCGTCTTTTCCTTTTCGTCTTTTTATTTTTCGTCTGTTTGAAATTTCTTCCTTATATAAAATATTTTAGTTATTTAGATGAACATCTAAGGGCAATGATGTTAAGACCTTAATTATCTAGTATATTCCGCATTGTTTTCACTGGTCGCCATGTTTGTTTTCGCGTGTGTATTTAATTTTTGCGCGTTTATACATTTATTCTGTATAGTCACTTACACTTTCGTGCATCATAAATGAATTTTTGAAAAATTTAACTAAAATATATGCTGAAAAAATTTTCAATTTAAATAATTTAAAATAAAGTAAAATAAAAACTGATAAATTAAAGTGTTTGCATAGAAAAACGTTCAACTCTTTTTTGTTGTTTATTTTATATTAAAATGATTCTACATAAAACTCAATGAAAAGTTTTAAACTGTTCCAAAAAAGTGAAAATGAAAGAAAAACTAAATAATTAAATGAAAAAAAGATAAATTAATTTTTTTTTTTAATTAAAGAATCGTACGAAAATCTTTCGTCGTACTTTAATAAATATCCCATTTAACCCTGCAATTTTCGTCGCAAACTTTTCCAGAGAATTCATTGGCAAGGCCAAACATCATCTTTTTTGTTTCTTTGACATAAACATTAGAATAAGTTTTTTTTTTTTTTACAAGAACAACAAAATAATAAGAAAAACAAAAATATGAAATAGGAGGCTACAGTTACCAAAAGTAGGTGCTCACTGTAAGCTAATACCTTAGTAAAATAAAGTTTAATTCTCATCCTCGAATGGCCTTTGAGACTTGATAAGTAGGAAAAACGCTGATCTGTACGAATTCACTTTACCATATTTAATATACTCACTATTTCATAGCTAGCCATAACACATACTGACCCAACGGGTCACAGGTAGTCTAGTATTATATATATATATATATATATATATAGAGAGAGAGAGAGAGAGAGAGAGAGAGAGAGAGAAAGAAAGATAGAGAGAGAGAGGGTGATAGATTTATGGTGATTGTCAGGTGATGAAGTGGATAACAATGTTCTGTGCGAGTTCGAATACAGTCAGTTCCCTATTGTTGTTTTCGTGGCAGGTGGTCGACCAAACTTCAATCTATGCCCCTCTGTAAAACATCCCCGAAAAAAATCGTCTAGTTACAATTTCCGTCAATCGTTTGTATTTTTTCTTTCTCTACCTAGAACTTAGCGAAACTTCCATGAGCAAAATTTATTTCCTAGAAAGACACAATAACGCAGGGCTTCTTCCTAGTTGACTACAACATGTACTTAACACTCATTTAATTCTCATCCTCGAATGGCCTTTGAGACTTGATAAGTAGGGAAAAACGCTGATTCGTACGAATTCACTTTATTATGGAATATTGGTACTCTTCACGTGGTCCCTCGTGTAAGTATCCTATTTTTAAACAGAATTGAAGAAAATCTTATCAATTAATAAATCCTTTCTCTCTTGAAGGTTTATAAGAGTAGTGGTTGAAGGACCGAAATCAGAAGCTTATGACATCATTGCTGGCTTCCCTCAGGATTTCATCCTGGGCCTAACTCTCTGATCTTCATCAATGATTTCCCAAATTATATTCTTAGACCATTCAAAGACATACACACATACGACACTACCATCTATTGCAACACTTTAAATGGAGAAAATGGTCAAGAGCTCTCTCATTCTCTCTCTTCTGATATTGAGCACGTGGTGCAATGACGGAAAAGGTGGCTGGTTAATTTTAATGCATCTAAAAGCAAGCTTCCCTCTTTCCGTCATCAACGCTCTGACTTCACCTGGCACAACTGAAATGAATGACTCTCGTCTTGAGGAAGCACCATGTTTTGACAATCTTCTGAGTCTGACCTTCACTCCGGATCTGAAATGGACTACATTTTTTTACAAAGGAGTCACCACTTATCAAGGCTAAGAGGGCATTCGAGGATAAATGTTATTGAGTGTACAGTGGCCAAAAGGAAAATGTTGTAATCAACGTAGGAAATGGAAATTTGGTAAATTGGATTACTTCAGAGGATGGCTTATCAAGAATTTGCTCATAATGAACTGGAAGACGACCATATTGTAGTCAGGTGGAAAGCAGGAAAACGGAACAGTTCCACAGGCGTGTAGTTCTAAGAAAGAAGCTTTGCTCATGGAATCTACGTTTAGGTTTAGGCACAGATAAAGAGTGTGGGAAATTATTGATAGTGGGTTTGGCTAGACGAATATTTTTCATGAAAGTTAGGACAGGGACACCATAGGTTGGAGCTCAGACGAGCACTTGCCATGAAAATAAGGATAAAGCAGGGATAAGCTCGCACGAGGCGTCCTATAATGGAGTGCTGCTGCCACATTTAGGCAGAGCTTCTCGGAGCAACGCATCCTACCTTAACAGTACAAAACTGGTTTATAAACCTGATGAGTGATGCCCTTTTCTCTCTCTCTGCAATTTGTTTCCCACAAAGATGTTGCTGGCCTGTTTCTGCTCTATCGTTATTTTCATGGCAAGTGCTTGTTTTAGCTCTAATCTCTGCCTCCACCCCTTGCCAAAGTTTCACAAACATTCGTCTAGCTAAAAGCACTATCAACAAATTCCTACATTCTCTATCTTTCTCTAAATTTAAACGTGGATTCCATGAAATTAGCTTCTTTCCTAGAACTGTCTGCCTATAGAACTGGTCTGCTTTCCAACTAACTTCGATATGGTCGTCTTCAAGTTCACTGTAAATAAGTTCTTGCTGAGTTGTCGCCTAAAATAAACAATTTATACCAAATTACCACTACTAACGATTACTAGGCCGTTGTTCCGATGACTACGGTACTCTTATAAACCCTTGTTCCCGAGTGAGCTTTTAGCCTTGATAAAAAACATCTACACCTGAATGAAGTTATTACATAGTATGACTATGTAATGAGTGGCACTCGATAATAAAGTAATAGAAAACAATAATACGTAGAATTAAATTGCGTAAATGAAAAAAAAATATTGAAAAAGAGAACTTTTCTAGGTGGAGGAAGGAGAGAAATATAGAGGGTAGTAGTAGCAGTATACTTGCATGTGGAGAGCAACAAATAAAGCATGCCAAAAGATTATTAAAGATATTTTTATAACGTTCGTAAAACTGGTTAGTAAAAAGAATATAAGTAACAAGAAGAAGAAAAAGAAGAAGAAGAAGAAGAAGAAGAAGAAGGTCGTGATAGAGAGAAACAAAGATAGAAAGCTCGGCTGTTACATCAGTACCGAAACACAAACAGAGTTAGGTTTAGTGTTAGGGTTAGGCCTAGAGCTGGGATTAAGGATAGGATTAGGGTTAGGGTTATGGTTAGGGTTTAGTAGAAGGGTAAAGAAAAGAATACACTGTGAAGTTCCAAGTACACATTTTCTAACCTCTATGTTTTTTTTTATTCCTTTTTATGTTTGTTGTTGTTGTTGTTTTCAAATCATCTCTTCTAGCAGATATAGGAGCGGATCTATCAGCAACAAAAGATTTTTAAAGACAATGTTTTGTTGATGTTTCTTTATTTTATAACATTCGTAAAATGTCAATTGAGAAGAAAAAAGAAGAAGAAAGAAGAAGAAGAAGAAGAAGAAGAAGAAGAAGAAGAAGAAGACAGCGAGAAGTACAGATAGAACATAAGCTGCTACGTCAGCACTGAAACACAAACAGGGTTAGGTTCATGGTTTAGGGTTAGAGTTTAGTATTATGGTATTCAAAAGAACACACTCTGAACATCCAAGAACGCCTTTTGTAAACCTCTGTGTTTTTATTTATTTATATTATTTTTTCCTTTTCAAGTCTTCTAACACAGTTTTATGTATCAGATGGAATGTTTCTCTCAATAATGAAGCCAACAGAATCAAACCATTGGTGAGATGACGTATGTCATTGTTGACTGAGGTATGTCTCTGGTTCTGTGCAATTCAATGAGGCCCACTCTCTGAAGCTTTCCCTTTGAGTTAGTTCTTTGCTAAATGCCTGAGATGCCCATATCAGGAAATGCCTACGTGGCTAACCATACACTTTTTCGCGGGTCAGAGTGTTCTTCTTCTAAGCCACTGGCTTTTCAAATCCCACTTTCTGATCCTTGTGTCACATCCTCCTGCTGCATTACATCAATCGAAATCCTTGAGTCAATAAAGTAATTTGTCGTTGTTAGAGGCAATTCTGGTCTTTATTAAAGATTGTAAAGTACGATTATCCTACAGTATCTTATTTATCGCGTTACTGTTTTATAGGAAGATTTATTTTTTTCTCAATTAAAATAATTTATATTACCATATTTATTAGAAAACTTACCGAGAATAATGGGTTAAACCATGTAAAGTTACTCCTTCAAAATTTCTTTAGCACTTCTTTATTTTCTAGTAGACATATTAAGGGTGATTGGGTTTATGCTATGATAATTATGTGTTATTATCAAAGTTTAATTTTCCATCTAGAAAATGTATGGTTTTGAGGTTAATAGTATTAGTTATTTTCAGAGAATATTGCTTTAAAACACCAAAATAATAATAGTAATAACACAGAAAACACAATGAATACTTACAATTATAGAGACAAAATTAGAGCCCACTTATAATATACTTTCTAACACAATTTTGCTTTTTGTTTCTATTATTATTAATACCCTATTCATTTATTTTGTATGTTTAGCAATACATGTTGTTACTTTATTTTGACGTTCTGTTTTTGTTGGGGTTTTTCTCAGCAACCCTTAACAGGGCTATTACATGTTAGATTTTATCGATTATATGGCAAACGTTATGGTGGTCTTGGATGACGTTGATAATTATAACAAATAATAATAATAATAATAATAATAATAATAATAATAATAATAATAATAATAATAATAATAATTAGGAGTTCAGCCCAGTTTGCTCAGGCCCTATTAATTATTATTGATATTATTATTATGTATTATAATTAATATAAATAATAACAATAATATGCATTATTATGTATAATTATTATGTATTATGTATTATTGTTAGTATTTATTATTAAATTTATTATATATTATAATTATTAATATCATTATTATTGTTGTGGTGGCACACATTCATTTGCATATGTGGATAGTAATTACACATAAATAGGAAGACTCAGTTAGTCTGAGTGTGTGTTCACTAGAAGCCACTGAAGGCCGCCGAGAGCAGATATGTTTCTCCAGCAAAGACTCTCTTATTTGACATCATTATGTAAATATCCTGTAAATATACCTTTTCCTAATACACGTCTTATTTGATCTACCTTTGTTTGTTGAGTCGTCATTTGTATTGCTTTCTACGTTACTTGTTTCAACCTGCGAACTTAACAGTGACGACGAGGATGAACGTCAAATATAACAGTTTGACGAAGAAATAGAAAGAACTCACTAAAAAAATAAGTACAACGCAACGGTTGACCTTTCTAAGGAATACAAGTTTTGACGAACGAAATAGTCGTAAAAACGGATTTTACGCTAAAGAGAAGTTCGACTCAAGCGGAAAAAATGAATAATTCAGCGAACATTGGAAAATTGTAAAATATTTTCCTCGCGAAGTACAACACTAAAAGAAAGAAACGGTTGTTTCCCAAATTCCAAGAACAAAAACTACATTCAGGTTTTAAAAAAGTATCCTCCATTAATAGTATTTTATTTACTAAAATACTAGTCGGAAAAAAAAGAGACAAGTTGAAAAACTTTTTTTTTCTATGGAAAGAATTGTACTAAAATTCGGCTGTTATTTATTAGGAAATGCCTAAAACGGAAAAGTAAATCGTATTTTGTGGTTTCAGCAAAAGCCTCAGTTCTTATGTTGTGGTTGGATGAGCTTGGCTCGCTAGCGAAGTGAGAAAATATTATTCAGGTAGCGATATTACTATTGAAAACAGGAATTATGAACATTTGTTTTGTAACACAAGCCATTTTATATGGTACGAATATTGTGTTGCATGTGAAATTGTACAATTTTTCTTCGTAACTGCATTACTGCTACTGAAGGATACAAAAAAATGGAAGATTTATCTAGAATGTTAATGCAATTTTTGCAGACGCAACAAAAGGCGCAATTCCAGCTAGATGCACGTAGAGAGGAGAAATTATTGAAATGGCAAATAGAACAAGAAGAAAGGCAGAAGAAATTACAATTTGAACAAGAAGAAAGGCAGAAGAAATTACAACTTGAACAAGAAGAAAGGCAGAAGAAATTACAATTTGAATATGAAGAAAGGCAAAATGAACGTTTTGCTAAAACACTGGAACTATTAAAGACTAATCGAGAAAATGTCGACAGTACTAATTTCTCGCATACAACTATATTTAATAGCATGGACACATTTAATTATGTGCCGGAGGAAGAAAAGACTTTTGAAGCATACTATACAAGATACGAGGATGTCTTTCAACTGCACTGCAAAAGTTGGCCAAATAGCCAGAAAGTGAGCCTTTTACTCAGGAAGTTGGGTGTAAGAGAACACAGCAAGTTCATAGATTATATACTACTTAAAAAACTACCGAATTAGATTAAAAATTACTAAAAGAATTATTTAATCCAAATATATCTCTTTTTCATAAGAGATGGTTGTGTATGAATCTAAGGAACATGGACAACCAAGATTATTTGACATACGCATCAGTTGTCAATAAAAACTGTGATAATTTTAAGCTAGCGGAACTAACAGTAGAAGATTTCAAATGCCTAATCTTCGCACAAGGGTTAGTCTCCACAAAAAATGCAGAAATACGCAGACGAGTGTTGTCTAAGCTGGAATCTGAGCAAGATTTAACACTTCAGAAATTAGCAGAGGATTGTGAAAGGGCCAATACACTAAAAAAGGATTCAAAAAAGATAGAAGAATCCGGAGTGGCATATGTAAGAAAGGTTAGAAAACCATACACACCAACCAAGAACTATACAAATAAAAGCAGTCAAAACAGAACGAGATATTCCAAATATAATAATTATAATTATAGTAAAGAATATAACAAGTCTCTTCCTAGATATAACTGTAAGAGATGCACAGGAAGACACTGGGAATCGGATTTCCCTTATAAGAAGAAAAAATGCTCCATTTGCAAGAAAGTCGGACACAAAAGCGATTGTTGCAGATATAAAGATTTCACCAGAAAGAGAGTACAGCAAACAAAATCAAATGAAAAATTAGACAAAAATCGGCGAAAATACATAAAAGCGGAAATATTTAAAACGCCAATAAAATTACAACTGGATTCAGGATCCAATATTTCTATAATAAACTTGAATACATGGAAAAAGTTGGGTAAACCAACCATGAAGAAAACAAGTAAATCAGCTCGAACGGTAACTGATGGTGAGATAAAATTTGAAGGAGAAATTATCCTTCCGATAAAATTGAAAGGGATTACGAAGAAATTAAAAATGTTCGTATTAAAAAATAGCAAAAATCTGTTTGGAATAGATTTAATTGAGAAATTTGGACTCTGGGATAAGCCAATCAATACATTCTGTAACAAAATAGAATGTACTAGTCCAACCACAGAAAATATAAAAGAGGACTTAAAAAAATTATTCCCTGATGTAATTATGACTAAATTAGGTCGTTGCAATAAATTTAAGGCCTCGTTTGAACTTAAAGAAAACGCCAGCCCAATTTTTAGAAAAAAGCTAAACGTTCCATTCGCTGGGTTGGAAAAGATTAATAAAGAATTAGACAGATTGGAACAGACAGGAATACTACAAAAATAGAACATAGCGACTTGGCAGCTCCCACCGTATATGTAAAGAAAAAGAAGGTGAAATCAGCGGTTGATAAACTATTGCCAAGACAAGCAATTGTCCGAAACACTACACACATGATAAGAAAGAAATATAACTCGGGAGATCGAGTATATTTCAAGTGCTACAGGAATAACACTTCTTACTGGAAATGTGGGGTAGTGGATAAACGCATTGGTGATTGTACATACATGATTAAAGGTCCACAAAATATACATAAAAGGCACCTGAACCAAATAAAAAAACGCCACATTCAAAATGATGATTATACAACAGCAGTCGAAGAGGAGGAAACCATGCACATCATATACGAATCCTTTAATTTGGAACCTCCTCAATATACACCTGAACCCCGAAGATCGGGTAGAAAAAGAAAGTTTAATGAACCATTAATGTTAAATCCCAAGAGAAAAAGATATTGAAATCAGTGCGACTTCAAATCTTGGGAGGAGGGTGTTGTGGTGGCACACATTCATTTGCATATGTGGATAGTAATTACGCATAAATAGGAAGACTCAGTTCGTCTGAGTGTGTGTTCACCAGAAGCCACCGAAGGCCGCCGAGAGCAAATATGTTTCTCCAGCAAAGACTCTCTTATTTGACACCATTATGTAAATATCCTGTAAATATACCTTTTCCTAATACACTTCTTATTTGATCTACCTTTGTTTGTTGAGTCGTCATTTGTATTGCTTTCTACGTTACTTGTTTCAACCTACAAACTTAACATTTATTAATGTTATTATTGATATTATGTATTATAATTAATAATAATATATATTATTATGTATTATTTTTATGTAGTATGTATGTTTATTATTTATTATAATCATTATTATTATTGATATTGTTTGTTATAATTAATAATATTATTATTAGTATTATTGCTATTATTATTTTGTATTATAATTATTATTAATAAGAATAATAATAATATGCATTATTATGTATTATGTATTATTATTGTAATTTTATTATTATTATTATTATTATTATTATTATTATGCATTATAATTATTAATATTAATCATACTAATTATCTAGATATTATTATCATGCATTGTAACTATTGTTATTAATAATATTTTAATATTATTATGTAATATTATGTATTATTAGTATGTAGTATGTATCATTATTATAATTATTAAATAAACAAAATCGATTTAGAAATTTTCGGAGTCGTCGTAAAATTTGGTTAGAAGAAAACAACTTTAAGATATCACCTGTTGTGTTGTTGGACCTAGTATTAGTTTACGTAATAGTTAGTCAGCACGGACCAAGATAATATGTTGACGAGAAACGCGTAAGCGAATGGACGTATGGGCGATCCCGTTGGACGTAGGAGGGGAAAGAATCAGTGAAAATGTAGGAAGAAACTGAACGTGCCAAACCCCGACAAGGGAATCCATAAAAATTTTGTTGTTGCGTTCTTGCGGCGTTTGGACAAATAGGATATATCTCTTTCAGTCTGAGACAATCAGAAGTATATGTTATCCATTTGATTGTAAAAAAGCAGTCTATAAAAGTTTATGTGTCACGTTTGTTTAATTGCGTATATTTATTAAGAAGCAGTCACAATTACAATCAAAATTTTAATATACATGCATGTATATTTCTATATTCTGTATACACAAATTCATTATATATATATATATATATATATATATATATATATATATATATATATATATTACTAGCAGTTCAGCCCGGCTTTGTTTGAGCCCGGTTTGTAATGTTCGCACGCAACTTGCCCTACGTGTGAATAAACTTTATGTAACAGTTCAAATGTTTGGACGAAAATTTGCCTGAGTAATTTCGTAGAGACGGCAGAGGCCAATTTTTTTAACTTCGACCCCAATTTTGATTTCTTAACATTTATTATTTTGGTCTCAAATCAAAATAAAAAGTTTTACCCATGTCCAACTTACTTACATCTAAAATGTCAAGTGTTTAGACCCAAAATTGGCGGAGCAATTTCGTAGAATCTGCAAAGTTCAACTCTTTCAACTTTAACCTTTTGGCAACGAAATTTTCGCTCCAAAACTGATTAAAATGTTTGCCGCATGTCTGAATACCTGTTATGTATAAATTTCAAATGGTTAGACCCAAAAATGGCTAAGTAGTTTGCTAGACACAATAAAGGTAAAATCTTTTGAACTTTGACCCCTTGGCAGATAGAATTTACGACCCAAATCGATTAAAAAGCATGCCCTCTCTCTCTCTCTCTCTCTCTCTCCCTCTCTCTCTCTCTCTCTCTCTCTCTCTGAATACCCTTCATGTAAAATTTCAAATGTTTAGACTCAGAATTGGCTGAGTAATTTGGTAGAGACCGCAGATGACAATTTTTTAAACTTCGACCGCAATTTTGTACCCTTAACATTTATTGTTTTGGACTCAAATCAAATTACAAATTACATGTCCAAGTTAGCTACACATAAAATTTCAAATGTTTCTATTCAAAATTGGTGGAGGAGTTTGGTAGTTTTCAAAGGACAAATCGTTGGTCTTTGACCCCTTGACAACCAAATGTCTGGCCGAAAACCGATTACAAAGATTTTCCACAATAGAAATACTCCTTATGTCAAATCTCGAGTTTCTAGACCGAAAATTGAGAGTGTTATTTGGTAGGGAAATATACACAGACACACACGCACAGACATTTTTTAGGTGTATGCTGAGCAAAAAAAAAAGAAAAAAACGGTCAATTTTTTAACATTGACCCCTATTATGACACACAGACATTTTTTAGGTGTATGCTGAGCAAAAAAAAAAGAAAAAAACGGTCAATTTTTTAACATTGACCCCTATTATGACACACAGACATTTTTAAGGTGTATGCTGAGCAAAAAAAAGAAAAAAACGGTCAATTTTTTAACATTGACCCCTATTATGACACACAGACACACACACAGACACATTCACTTATATATATATAGATTTTTTTGGGGGGGGGGGGGTTCTGTGATCTTATCATCAATAATTTTCCAAACATTTTCAATTGAATTCAGGTCTGGGCTCTGAGCTGGCCAATCCATAACGCAAATATTGGATCTATTTAGCTTTTCTAAAACTATTTTTGCTTTATGGCACGGTGCGTTGTCTTGCATAAAGATATCAGAATTAGAAAGATTAGGTACCACATGTTCTCTAATCAATTCTCTGTACATTCGGGCATTAACTTTTCCATGAATTCTCACAAGGAGGCCAGTTCCTTTTGAAGATATCATGCCCCATACCATTATACTGCCGCCTCCAAATTTTACTGTACTTTTAACGCATTTAGGTTACAGTCTTTCTCCATTTTTTCTTCTGAAATTTTATGACTCCTTAAAATTTAGTGTTTAGGGCTCAAATCAAGTTATTACGTTAGATCCATGTCCAAGGTATCTATATCTAAAATTTCAAGTGTTTAGACCCAAAATTGTAGGAGGAGTTTTGTAGAGTTTTTAAAGGTAAAATCGTTAAACTTTGACCCCTTAAAAGCTAAATTTTTGGCTGAAACCGATCACATCGATTTTTCCAAATCTCAGTACCCTGTATATCAAATTTCGAGTCTGTTAACAGAGTTATTTCGTAGGGAAATGTACACACACACACACACACACACACATGTTCACTTTTATAGATATATAAACTAGCATGGGTACCCGGCGTTGCCCGGGTATTTGGAGGTGTATGTTGAGCAAAAAAAAGCGGTCAATTTTTTAAAAATTTGACCCCTATTATGACCCCTTTAGAGTTATTGAAAAATAAAAATTATAGGAGCATATATATATACATATATATATATATATATTATATCTATAAAAGTGAACGTGTCTGTCTGTCTGTCTGTCTGTGTGTGTCTGTGTACATTTCCCTACGCAATAACTCTGTCAATTTTCAGTCTATAGACTCGAAATTTGATATAGATGCTACTGAGATTTGGGAAAATCTACCTGGTCGGTTTTCGGTCAGTTTTGGGTCTAAAAACTTGAAAATTTAGATATAGATTTCTTGGTCATGGATCTAACTTAATAACCTGATTTGAGCCCAAAACAATAAATTTTAAGGGATCATAATAGGGGTCAAATTAAAAAAAGAATTTTTTTTTTGCTTAGCATATACCTCCAAACACCCGGGCAACGCCGGGCACTTATGCAAGTATATATATATATATATATATATATATATATAATATATATATATATATATATATATATATATACACGTTCTTTCTCTGTATATATATATATATATATATATATATATGTGTAGTTCTTTCTGTGTGTGTATACACACACACACACACACACACACACACACATATATATATATATATATATATATATATATATATATATATATATATATATATATGAGGGTCGTTCCATAAGTAAAGTCACCTATTTTTAACTCAAAAAGCTGAAGAACTACCAAGACACGAGTCGTGTTATTAAAACGCGCCACCACGGTCATTTCAAAAGTACAGCCTCCTATTTTTAACTCCAAACGTTAAAGAGCTACGAAGACGGGAGTTGTATCATTAAAACGAATGACCTTTGTGCTCTAGAATTTTTTTATACATAGTCACCAGCATTTTCGATGCACTTCAGGAATTCAATGACGTATCTCTGCTTCTGACGCACGTCCATGACGGAGGTATCTATCTTAGAGTCCCACATCGTCAATATTTGCAGCAGAGGGATAAACCTGTCAGATCATGAATACGTAAGTTCAGTCATCATAACAGTCTAATTTGCAATCCCCACTGATCCATTCGGGCGGAATGAAAAAACAGTAGGCATTACTTTTGGAACGCCTCTCGTAAATTTAAGTTAGTCTTTAATTATTTTTTGTGATCTTTTTACATATCTCGTATCTCTTGAATAGTGAACTCTTTTAGAATCCAAGAAATGTGTGGGACCTTGGTGGAGATCTGCCCTCTCCGAGAACACTTCCTTTTGTTTTCTGTCTTTTGTAAATTGGTTCAATATGGCTCACAGTAGGCATTAAATATATATATATATATATATATATATATATATATATATATATATATGTATATAATTTTTTCTTTTAACCTTATTCCTAATTTTCTATTTTATTTTAAATTAATTTTATGTATCAACATAAAATTAATAACTTCGTTTCCTTTATTTTGTTTTTAAATATTTCCAGGAATAATAAAAATAATAATTAAACCAGGGTTAAGGTTTCGAATGAAGTAGATTTCATTTTTTCCTCATCATATTTTCCCTTTTGGCAATGGTTTCAACCATTTGTTTGATTAAAAATTCTATAATATGCGTAAACGCTTACTTTCTTAAGTGGTCTTATGATTTTGACCAGGACTATATATATATATATATATATATATATATATATATATATATATATATATATATATATATATATATATATATATATGATTCTAGGTTAAAGATCTCCAAAGACAAATCCAATGTATTTAACATGGTTCTCAATAGTGTTTAATTGAAAGAACAAGATATAAGTTTATTTAATTTCAAGTAAACAATTTACATAGACACTGACAATGCCAATGTATCGGTCAACTAATGACCTCATTGGGTGACTTAAAATTCCTATCTGCTAAGAGATATTGTCCACAAATCAAGATTTAATAAAACTTTCAAGTTTTTCAAATATTGCAATTAAGAAAACGGATCACGTGTTAGCAATATAGACGGTTTGGTGGGAAGAGAAGAATGTAAGGAAAGAGATAGGAAAGTTAAATGGAAAAAATGAGAGAAAGAGAGAGAGAAGTCAAAAATTAAACTACATATACAGTAAATCAAACCGAAGAAAAAAAATTAGAATATGCTTGTCAATGATACTTCTAGTAAAT
The DNA here is from genome assembly GCF_053919585.1 of Euprymna scolopes. Lineage (NCBI taxonomy): Eukaryota > Metazoa > Mollusca > Cephalopoda > Sepiida > Sepiolidae > Euprymna > Euprymna scolopes. The sequence continues at coordinate 84,177,233 of NC_136510.1, forward strand.
AATTAGAGAAGGGATGGGGTTAATATTCTAAGCGAGCAGACTTATTAGTATATATATTTATATATTATTATTTATATATATATATATATATATATATATATATATATATATATATATATATATATATATATATATATATTACGTTGTATTATAGGCCAGATTTGACGTATTAAATTCAGGATAAAATATATCTTTTTTTTTTTTACTCGTGTTCACCCCTTACAAAGCATATCGTCACTTGGATGTAAGAGGCTACTATTTTGGGCCATGTCTCGGAAAGATTAACAAGATATTTGTTTATGTTACATTTAAACTTCTGCATATCAGTACAGCCAGGGAAGCAGGCAGCAGGAAGGGAATTCCAAAGTCTAGCTGTTCGAGGGAAGAAACTACTAGAATAAAAAGCTTTCTGGCATTTAGGAACAACAACATTGAAGGGGTGAGATCTTATTGTTAAGCGGGTTTGTCGGGGATATGTACGTCGACGGGGTACAAGTGAAACGAGTTCATCAGAACACATTCCATTAAAATATTTGTAAAACAGGCACAGTGATGCAATATTGCGGCGATGGGACAGGGGCTGGAGCTTAGTTGATAAAGTGGGACCGATTAGATTGACAATTCTTTTTTGCACTTTATCTAAGAGGGAGAGACTAGTGGTAGATGCGCCAGCGCAGCTGTAGCAACAATACTCCATGCATGGGCGAATGGTGGCTTTGTAAAGGTACAGGATATTCTCAGGCGTGAGTAGTCTTCTAGCTCGATAGAGGGAACCCACCTTCTTTGCAGCAGCCTTTGCAATGTCCTTTATGTATTTGTTCCAGTTGATATTGCTCGCAAATGGTAGGCCGAGGAGTTTGAAGCTATTCTTATTCTTATTATTATTATTATTATTATTATTATTATTATTATTATTATTATTATTATTTATTTATTTTATCTATTAATAAGTTCTATTATAAGAATAAAATCCAAGAAAATTCAGCAATACAATTAAAATGAAATTATTATAAATTATATCGATGAAAAATAAATTTTTTAACAGTTTAGACATTTAAGAGATTTAAACAAATATAAAACACTTATGGGTAAAAATAAAGTTTAGTATAGATAATTTATCAAGGGTAATTTAAAATTGTTTAAAAATTATAAATATTTTAGTATTATGCATAATAATTTTAAAATGGTTTAATGGAATAAAATATATTAGTAAAATAATAATAACCTAATTAATAATCTCTACTATTATTTAAAAGTCACTTTGTGTGTGTGGGTTCGTTCCTCATAGATTCCGAAATAGCTGATCCTAGCTTTTGCAAATTTCACTCAAAGCTAATTTATATGTCTGGCAGTGTTCTTCGATACGTTTTATACAGAAATTTATCCAATAAGTATCAAATATAAAAAATATGATCTTAAAAATAGTCTTTTTTCTCTTATAGATAAAACAAAATTTTTTCATACGTTAATATTTTACTGGCAAGGTATATAATAAAATTTCAGCAAATCATTTCTTCTTAAAAACAGGTTTATTGTAACCTCGAGATGTTACCTGTCCTTCATGGGTCAGCAACGTATCTCAGTGGCAGAACCTGTCAATCGATTTGGTTGGTCTTAATTTCACGATCGGGTTGATATGTCGCCGCTTCGTCGATCAGTCGACTAGAAGGAAAGCAGTTTCATGCCCGCAAAAGAAAGAACAAACTCAATTCAAGATAAGATATACAGATATATATACTTATATATAATTGTCCGTAGTTCAATGTTGACTTAGACAGACTCCTCTGAGTCCAAAATATGTTAATTTCTCTCAGTATTGCGGTGGAATGATGTGTTAGATTCTCTCCAAACTCAACTCGATCCTCTAACTCAATATGCGGTTTCGACGCTGGGGCCCGTTCATATAGTGAGATGAGGGGTGAGCCGGGGCTGCTCCTGGATCAATCGTGTCCAGTTACGTAACCCCAGGGGAGGTCCCTTCCTCCGCGAGTGAACCTGTGGGTTGAAGACGTCGTTCTCACGACCAAAAGGTGAAGCCTGTGACCTCGGTCGGAGTAAGTGTACTCAAAGGCTAAACATTTCTCCTTTAACCTTGAGTAATCATTCGTTGCCATCGAAAACGAAATTATGTTTTCGTTACTTCTTCTCAAAGTGACATTAAACAATGAAATTTACAAATCTAATCTTTCTCTCAGCAAGGTCTTTTGCCGTCGCACAGGCACACAAACGATAATTAAAGAATAAGGAAATCATATCTATATATAGCTTCTCCAACATTATAGGAGTCTTGACCTCCCGCCGTAGGGAGCCCAATCGCCCCCTGGAGCGGTCACGTCACAGAGATATAGATCAGTAGTAGAGCATTCGGCTACAGATTGAATGATCCCCTGTTCGATCTCAGGTGCACCTCATCATTTTATTTTAATTTTTCTTCTTAATGAGTTCAGTTTACGATAAAAGAAGAGGTACTATTTAAAATCGCTGCAAATCATTTCCTCGGTTGCATATTTTAAAACTAAACATTAATCAGAAGTGACTTTTCCACGGAATTCATCGTCAAGCCGAAATATCAGCTGACGTGATATTGTAAGTGTTAAGTTTGACGTTCATTTTCGTCGCCAACTGTTATGTTTGCAAGTTGAACCAAATAACGTATAAGGCAATACAAATGAAGACTCAACGAAACAAAGGTAGATCAATAAGAAGTGTATTAGGAAAAGTATATTTACAGTATATTTACATAATGGTTGTCAAATAAGAGAGTCTTGACTGGAGAACATATCTGCTCTCGGCTCGGCCTTCGGTGGCTTCTGGTTAACACACACTCAGACTAACCCAGTTTTACTATTTATGTGTAATATTATCCACATATGTAAATGATTGGGTGCCACCACAACACCCTCCTCCTAAGATTTCAAGTCACACAGATTTCAATATCTTTTTCTCTTGGGATTTAACATTAATGGTTCATTCAACTTTCTTTTTCTACCTGATCTTCGGGGCTCAGGTGTATATTGAGGCGGTTCCAAATTAAAGGATTCGTATATGATGTGCATGGTTTCCTCCTCTTCGACTGCTGTTGCATAATCACCATCTTGAATGTGGCGGTTTTTATTTGGTTCAGGTGCCTTTTATGTATATTTTGTGGACCTTTAATCAGGTATGTACAATCACCAATGCGTTTATCTACTACTCCACATTCCCAGTAAGAAGTGTTATTCCTGTAGCACTTGAAATATACTCGATCTCCCGAGTTATATTTCTTTGTTATCATGGGTGTAGTGTTTCGGACAATTGCCTGTCTTGGCAATAGTTTATCAAACGCTGATTTCACCTTTCTGGCAAACATTAAATCAGCTGGTGCCATGTTTGACGGTGTGTTAGGGTGCGGTGTTATCCTATATATTTTCCAAAAATTGTTGCAAAGATTTTTCCGTTGGTATCCCAATGGATTTTTTCAACGCTCGTTTTAACGTGTCCATGAACATCTCCGCGAGGCTGTTCGACCTTGGATGGTACGGAGGAGTAGTGATATGCTTTCCTTAAAGTCTGTGGATGTGAATTGAGTTCCATTGTCAGTGCCTGGTACACCAAATCGTGCAAATAACTCGTGTAGGAATCCTATTGAGTTGTTCGTTGTTGGATTCCTGCAACGCATTACCTCAGGCCATTTTGTATAACTATCTACTACAATTGAGTAGTAATTTTCTCCTACTGGACCAGCGAAGTCCATGTGGATTCTCGACCATGGGTGGTCGGTGTTCGGCCAAGGTTTGTGTACTATAGGTGGGGATTTTGCCGCTAACTGGCATCCTTTACATCTATTTATTGTTGTAGCTATGTCGATGTCCATGTTACGCCAGTATACGTAGCTTCTCATTAGAGACTTCATCCGATTTATCCCCGGATGTCCTGTGTGGAAGTCTCTCAAAATCCTCTTCTGCAACGTTTTAGGTATTACTACTCTCTCGCTGTATAACACATCGTTACATATGGAAAAAATTTCCTGAACCTTTTTGTCATTTATAATTTTTTCTTTTATATCATGTATGTATTCATTTTTATCGGCTTCTCTTTTAATGTCCGACAATGTTAATGGTAGTTCTTTAATGATGTTTGCTGCCATATTTTTCACTTCGACGTTTGTTCGAATTGCTGCAATCACTGATTCTTCCAAATTATGTTTCTGTGGTATAAGTCTTGAAAGTCCATCCGCATGGCAAATCTTTTTCGATGCTAGATGTTGTATCTGGAAATCGTAATTCAGTAGGATTGTACCCCAGCGCAGCAATCGATTTGCCGTGTATACAAGCAATCCTTTTTATTTTTTTTTGATCCGTAGATTGTGACTAATGGTTTATTGTCGGTTTCAAGTATAAAATGTCTACCATATAAATATCGGTGGAACTTAGTCACTGCAAAGATTATACTCAACGCTTCTTTTTCAATGTGTAAATACGCCTTCTCTGCTGGAAGCAGCGTTCTCCAAGCGTGAGCTATCGGCTTTCTAGATCCATTAGGCATGATATGTTGAATGCGTGCTCCTATGCCGTAGGAACTAGCGTCACTAGCGACGACTATATTTAATTTTGTGTCATAGTGAGTTATAAATAATTCAGATGTTAGTGCGCTCTTTATTTTGTCAAAAACGGTTTGACATTCTTGCGTCCAGTTCCAAGGTGTGTCCTTTTTTAGCAGCTCATTTAAAGGAGCTCGCAAATTATGCATCCCTTCAATAAAAGATTGGTAATAATTTGCGAGTCCTAAGAAACTCTGCAAGGTTGTTACGTTATTAGGTGCTGGCATGTTTTTTGTTGCCGCAGATCTTTCTGGGTCTGGACGTCGCCCACGTTTATTTATTATATGTCCAAGATACTTAATTTCACTCATACAAAAGTCGCATTTATTTTCTTTTACTTTAAACCCGAATTCTTGTATTCGAGTGAATACTTGTTTTAAATGCTCCTTATGTTCTTCTATGGATTTGCTCCTGATGACAATGTCGTCCAAGTATGCACATGCCCACTCAATACCACTTAGCATGGTGTCCATCGCTTGCTGAAAGATGGCAGGCGCTGCTTTGATGCCAAAGGGACACCGGTTGTATTTGTACAATCCCTTATGCGTGTTGATGCATAGTATTTTTGAGCTATTCTCCTCGATCGGTATTTGTAAATACGCGTCGCTCAATTCTACCTTGGAGAAGATATTACCACCATTCAACTTTGTGAATATTTCCTCTGGACTTGGTAAAGGGTAATGGTAATATTTTAATATGGTGTTTAGACCTGTCGAAAAGTCTGCGCACACTCCGATTTCATCATTCTTTTTCTTTACATATACGGTGGGGGCTGCCCAGTCGCTGTGTTCTATTTTTGATAGTATGCCTGTCTGCTCCAATCTGTCTAATTCTTTATTAATCTTTTCCAACCCAGCGAACGGAACGTTTCGATTTTTTCTTAAAATTGGGCTGGCGTTTTCTTTAAGTTCAAACGAGGCCTTAAATTTATTGCAACGACCTAATTTAGTCATGAATACTTCAGGGAATAATTTTTTAAGTCCTCTTTTATATTTTCTGTTGTTGGAGTAGTACATTCTGTCTTTTTACAGAATGTATTGATTGGCTTATCTCACAGTCTAAATTTCTCAATCAAATCTATTCCAAACAGATTTTCGCTATTTTTCAATACGAACATTTTTAATTTCTTCGTAATCCCTTATAATTTTATCGGAAGGATAACTTCTCCTTCAAATTTTATCTCACCACCAGTTACCGTTCGAGCTGATTTACTTGTTTTCATCATGGTTGTTTTACCCAACTTTTTCCATGTATTCAAGTTTATTATAGAAATATCGGATCCTGAATCCAGTTGTAATTTTATTGGTGTTTTAAATATTTCCGCTTTTATGTATTTTTGCCGATGTTTGTCTAAGTTTTCATTTGATTTTGTTTGCTGTACTCTCTTTCTGGTGAAATCTTTATATCTGCAACAATCGCTTTCTGCGCAACTCTTACAGTTATATCTAGGAAGAGACTTGTTATATTCTTTACTATAATTACAATTATTATATTTGGAATATCTCGTTCTATTTTGACTGCTTTTATTTGCATAGTTCTTGGTTAGTGTATATGGTTTTCTAACCTTTCTTACATATACCACTTCGGATTCTTCTATCTTTTTTTAATCCTTTTTTAGTGTAATGGCCCTTTCACAATCCTCTGCTAATTTCTGAAGTGTTAAATCTTGCTAAGATTTCACCTTAGACAACACTCGTCTGCGTATTTCTGCATTTATCGTGGAAACTAACCCTTGTGCGAAGATTAGCATTTGAAATCTTCTACTGTTAGTTCCGCTAGCTTAAAATTATCGCAGTTTTTATTGATGCGTATGTAAAATAATCTTGGTTGTCCATGTTCCTTAGCTTCATACACAACCATCTCTTATGAAAAAGAGATGTATTCGGATTAAATAATTCTTTTAGTAATTTTACAGCTTCCATGAAATCTAATTCCGTAGTTTTTTTTAGGTAATATGTAATCTACGAATTTACTGTGTTCTGCTACACCCAACTTTCTGAGTAAGAGGCTCACTTTCTGGCGTTTTGGCCAATTTTTGCAGTCCAGTTGAAAGACATCCTCGTATCTTGTATAGTATGCTTCAAAATTCTTTTCTTCCTCCGGCACATAATTAAATGTGTCCATACTATTAAATTCAATTGTAATTTCTTCTGCCTTTCTTCTTGTTCAAATTGTAATTTCTTCTGCCTTTCTTCTTCTTCCAGTTGCCATTTCAATAATTTTTCATCTCTTCGTTCATCTCGCTCGGCTTGTGCCTGTTGTTGCGTCTGCAAAAATTGCATTAACATTCTAGATAAATCTTCCATTTTTTTAGTGTATTCTAAAATATAAAATGGCTTGTGTTACAACAAAAATTGTTCCGAGTTCCTATTTTCAATAATAATAATATCGCTGCTCGAATAATATTTTCTCACTTCACTAGCGAGTCAAGCTCATCCAACCACAAAATAAAAAAAACTGAGGCTTTTACTGAAACCACCAATACGGTTGACTTTTCTGTTTTAGGCACTTCCTAATAAGTAACAGCAGAACTTAAGTACAACTCTTTCCACAAAAAATTTTTTTTCAACTCGAGTCACAATTGAAAAAAATAAAATGTATGGACTGCATTTAATTCTTTCTTTTGTTTTCCCCCTCTTACGTGACGTTTTACTGTCTTATATCCGTTATCCAGTGACAACTTCAGTTAAAAGAAATTCTTTCCTTGATTTTAGTTTAACTGTGGTATTATTTAATACCGAAGAGAAAAAAAAATTAGTTTACTAAAAAGTCTTTAGTTGATGTTTTGCTAACGGAGAACAGCAATTAGGAAATCCACTGGTGAACTTTTTTTTTTCGTGTGTTACTTTCTCGTACGTTTGATCTTCGTAATTTAGTAATACGAATCTGTTTGTCGTTTTACAACAAAACAAAAATTCACTTTTACAGTTTTTGGGGGTTTTTTCAAGATGGATTCCGAGAGAAACGGCGTAAATTGTCGCTTTTGCCACGTTCGAGTTTTTTTTTCTTTTTTTTTTTCTTTGAGACTGCAATTAGCGGTTTTGGTTTGTCTTCTTTTTTTTCTCGACTAGTATTTTAGTAAATACCATACTATTAATCGAGGTTACTTTTTTTTTTTAACCTGAATGCGGTTTTTGTTCTTGGAACTTGGGAAACAACTGTTTCTTTCTTTTAGTGTTGTACTTCAGCGAGGAAAATATTTTACCGCTTTCCAATGTTCGCTGAATTACTATTTTTTTCTGCTTGAGTCGAACTTCTCTTTAGCATGAAATCCGTTTTTATGATTATTTCGTTCGTCAAAACATTCCTTAGAAAGGTCAACCGTTGCGTTGTACTCTTTTTTTTTAGTGAGTTCTTTCCATTTCTTCGTCAAATTGTTATATTTGACGTTCATCTTCGTGGCTTCTGGTTAACACACACTCAGACTAAACGAGTCTTGCTATTTATGTGTAATATTATCCACAGACGGAGTGGGATGAACGATATTATCATTATTATTTTTTTTTTTTTTGCAAATAAGTCCACCTGGCAAATTATTCCTCGTAATATATAATAATTAATAGATGATTAATTCTATAATACATACATACACATCCTGCATAAATTAAAACTAAATGTTTAAGCGCATTGGACAACCGGGCAACACCGGGCTGTTAGCTAGTAAAATAATAAAATATTGTTCTTTCATATAAATAAAAAGCTATACCTATACATTTATACAAGTATACACATATTTATTAACAAATTTACAAACAATTAAAGTTACTTATTTCTCTCGTTATTTAATAGTTTATTATTTTGTGATGTAATTATCATCTTTAAGTTTTCACAGCAACTATATTAAAGAATTAAACACCTTGAATAAAATCTTAAACAAAAAGCAACCTTACATTTCCTACAGTTGCTGTAAAAATTATAATAATTAAATGACAAAATAAAAAATATTAAATAATGAGAGAATAATGAAAAAGACAATGATAACGAAATTAATTTTAAAAGTAACCCACACACCGTACTGTTTCGTCGTATCACAACCCATCAGTGCGGCTAGACATACACCTATCCCAAGCCGTGAATCGAACCTGCAACCGTCGCATTGACGGTCAGTAGCTTTTACCATCGGACAACGAATCAGGGCCGCAAACATTTCTTCTTGAGTGTGTATTAAATCCACACCCGCCCGTCGCTTATATATATATATATATATATATATATATATATATATATATATATATATATATATATATATATATATAACCGCGGAATATTCAGTGTAGATTAATCGCTATATATATATATATATATATATATATATAATCGCGGAATATTCAGTGTAGATTAATCGCTATATATATATATATATATATATATATATATATAACCGCGGAATATTCAGTGTAGATTAATCGCTATATATATATATATATATATATATATATATATATATATATATATATATATATATATGTATATAGCGATTAATCTACACTGAATATTCCGCGGTTATATATATATATATATATATATATATATATATATATATATATATATATATATATATATATATATATATATAGCGATTAATCTACACTGAATATTCCGCGGTTTCATCCACTTTAGGATTCTTCAGGCTAAGTTTAATCGCCATATATATTTTATAAATTGTTAACTAGCTCTACCTACGTATTGAGCACTTTTGAAGTAAATACTTAAAGTTTACGCATAAATTTATACTTTTGTATATTAATTTTATGTGAGTAAATGAAGTAGTTATATATATATATATATATAATTATTTTTTTACATTTTTTTACTATAATAATTAAATATATATATATATATAAGTATATATATATATATATATATATATATATATATATATATATATATATATATACAGGGCTCTATGGACAAATTTATTTTTACTTGACCCTTTACAACTAAATATTTTCGTTTACTAGCCAAATAGAAAAGTTACTAGCCAAACCCACATGATTTTTTCGTTCTACAACAACAAAATAACACAAGGACAAAAAATATAATTTGTAGAAATAGTAATTATGCACAACATAACAGAAATAAAAACACTAGCAATGAGCAAAAAAAAAAATTGTAACTGTAAAACGCAGGCACTTTGTGCGCTACAAAATAAATGGCGAACCAAAAGTCTCGTTTACCAGGTCACAATATTTACGTAAAAAAAAAATGAATCACAAAAAATATTACGTAGGAATGGTATCCCTGTGTTTTAAAAGCAGATTTTACGACCACAACAGTACATTCAAGAAAAAAAAACGCCGAATAAAAACAGCATTCTTGAACCACTACTGGGGGTTCAAGAAAAGAGGACGATCGCCGATTGCAAAGTGGAAAATAATACAGCAGACCAGCGCACGTAAAATCTTAAATGACCCGTTTAGGCTATGTTCAAATGAAAAATTAGCTATCGTAAACTTCATTTCTTGGTTCGGCATTTATTTTGTAGCGGACAAAGTGCCTGCGTTCTACAGTTAAAATTTTTTTTTCTTTTTTGCTCATTGCCAATGTTTTTATTTCTGTTATGATTTGCGTAATTACTTTACTATAAGCAATTGCAACGGGCATACGAAAAGTTGAAGCAAAGGTACCCGGCTCTGATGAATCTAAAGCGCACTTTGATGCAGCAGGACAAGTCACACACGCCAGGAAGACCAAAGACAAGTTAAATGGCGTTGAGCTTCTGTCACATCCAGCCTACATTCCTGACTGTGATCGATCAGATTATGGCCTTTTCTGCTAAATACAACATTTTCTGAAAGGCAACCGATTCGGCTCGTTTAATGAAGTCGAAGAAGCGTGTCAAGAATTGTTTAATTCAAACCGGTTGAATGGTACTTTGACTAGACTAGAAAGCTTGCAGATCGATTGCACAAAGTTTTTATTTTGAGGATTAATTTTTGCTGCTGCTGTTGTTGTTGTTGTTGTTGTTGTTGTTGTTGTTGTTGTTGTTGTTGTTGTTGTTGTTAATATTAATACACACACACACATACATATATATATATAAGTTTTTAGAATGTGAGAGATCATATAATTATATATATATATATAGAGAGAGAGAGATGTATATATATATACACACACACACACATATATATATATATATATATATAGTGTGTATGTGATTTAAAGGTTATGAGGGGTTTTTGAAGCATGAAAAACTATGTTACTTGATACGCTTCAAAAACCCCTCATAACCTTTAAATCACTATCCTAAAAGCATACGTGGACTTTTAACATTATACATATATATATATATACATATTATATATATATATATATACATATTATATATATATATATATACATATTATATATATATATATATATATATATATATATATATATATAATATGTATCCTTTATTAGACACTATTCTTGCTTTGTACTACTCGTACCTTACCCCAATCTTTGTTTGTGTAATTATTCCATCGCGAAATACTATTTTGCTTATAGTGAAATTCACGATATAACATCCATTAACAAATGCTTAGTATAAAATAAAATGTAAGTAAAAAATATCCAGATTAAAACTAGGTCAGTTCTCAACATGAAGAAAAGAGAAACACACTTACCCCTCCCCCATACTTATCGAAGACATTCCGATAAAAAATCTATCTAACTACATTGTTTATCTTCGTGTGAAATATCATAAAAATCGGCCTGCCGTTTCCGAGTCAATAGGGAACGAGTTAACATACACACACAAAGTTCCTCTTATATAATAGTAAATATATAAATGATGTATATATATATATACATATATATGATGTATATATAAATGATATATATATAAATGATATATGTATACATTATTTATATATTTACTATTATATGAAATATATTTATATATGTATGATGATGTATATATAAAGGATATATACATATATAAATGATATATATATATATCATTTATATATTTATATATATATATATATATATATATATATATATATATATATATGTGTGTGTGTGTGTGTGTGTGTGTGTGTGTGTATAAAGACCTCCTCTTTGGGTAGAGAACTGTCGTTTCTTAATTGGCGTAAATTCGAACATGGTAGAGTTTGAATATATAGTTAAGTGGCAATTTTAGTCATTTAGAACTGCTTTAAAGCTTCACTGCTCACTTATTTTTCGACCAAATTTCAAACTATTATTACAATTTATAGATCACCTTCTCAGTTATATTGTGAAAAAAAAAATTTTTCAATGTTCGTTCAATAAAACAAAACTTAGGATGAATTTATTGGTGTTCAAAATCATAAATAACGTAAAGAGGTGAGCGATGTTTTTAATGAATGGTTTCCATAGCAACCACGTCAGTTCAGTGAATAATGTTGCTACTAATTCACTGCTGTCGCGAAAAGAGAAGTAACAAATGAAACAGACAGAATGAAAGAATGAAATGGAGATATTTGGTGGGGGGATTTTATTGAAAGCAGACGAGTGTCGTACATTGTTATTAAATATGTGTATGTTTCTGGGGATAAAAAAATAAGACTGAAATTAAACAAAGAACAAGTGAATTTATTGGAAGCCTTAAAAAATCATGGATTACAACATGAAAATGAAAGGTAATATGGTTAAGATTAAACATGGAAAAGTAATCATATTACTTTTCATGCTCGCACATTTTTATTGTAATATATATATTTGTAATCATCGACATACAGTCCTGTTTAGTTGTATCACAACTCATGAGTGCCGCTAGACTAGCATCTCTCCCAAGCCGAGGATTGAACCTAGAACCATCGCGTTGACAGTCAGCAGGTCCACCGATCGACTCACGGGGACGACGCCCGTAAATTATCTCGCCAAATGTCTATTTAAACAAACATTTATCCACCACTTTTTATTTATATATATATATATATATATATATATATATATATATATATATATATATATATATATATATATCGATATTATGAAATTTTACTAGCAGTGCTACATATTGAACAGATTGATCAGTTTGTATATATTTTAGTGAAGGTTATGACAAATAAATAAATATATATAAATATATTTATATATATATATATATATATATATATATATATATATATATATATATATATATATATATATATATATATATATGGTGCACAGTGATGGCAACTAGTATATCAAAGATAACGGAAAATGTCACGACCGAAGCGTTATATGTAAAAGATAATGCGTTAGCATTGAAACGATGCGAAGCGATGATCTAGCGGATATGAAGTTACAAGAAGTTTTAAATAAATAAATAAATAAATACTCCCTACAGAGACGGGACAACATTATCAGACCAATAAACATAGTCTTCCATTAATCCAAGACGGACCCTGCGTCATTCGTTTTGGTAGATTTTCAATTTCAAGAGACTATCAAAGATTGAATATTCTATGCCATTATCGAAGAACCTGCAGGAATAATGAATAATGTACATCCGGACGCAAAGAAAACTGAAGATGCAGTTTTATTAAATATTCTGTGGCAAATAGATGGTCGTCTACACCCCTCCAGAATAGTGTATAAAATAAAATGCGCCGTAGAAATTTTATTATTATTATTATTATTATTATTATTATTATTATTATTATTAACTAGCATTTCAGCCTGCCGTTGGCCGGGTGTTTGGAGGTGTGTCTTGAGAAAAAAAAAAGTGGTAGTAGGAAGGCAGGCTCGAACCCGTACCGCAAAGGAGGAAAAGAAGGGAAGAAACGTGACGTCTTTGCTGTTACGACCACCGCCAAACCGGAAGTGCGCTAGGTTTAAATTAAGGCTAGACAATCGAAAAAAGAGGATGATTTTCGAAATTATCGGCGAAAAAAGCGACCCCTCCCTGTAGAAAAGTGCCTAGTTGAGGGTGAAGTAATTAATGGTTTTAGCTAATTTGTCGTCTGAAGGGTCGAGCTTCAAAACGATACTGATCTTGTGAAAATCCGTCGCCTCTGTCGAATGTTTTAGGCAGACATGCAAACATACATACATATATTTATATATTAGTAGCTAAAAATTTTGGACCCAAACCGATTAAAAAGCTTGCCCTTTATCTGAATCCCCTTTATATAAAATTTCAAATGTCTAAACCAGAAATTGTCAAGTAATTTGGTAAAGACCGCAGAGGTCAACTTTTTTTAAACTTTGACCCCTATTATGACCCCTAAACAGTTATTGTTTTGGGCTCAAATCAAGTTATTAAGTTAGATCCATGTCCAAGGAACCTATATCTAAAATTAAAAGTGTTTATACCCAAAATTGTAGGAGTTGTTGAACTTTGACCCTTTAACAGCTAAATTTCTGGCCGAACACGGATTACAAAGATTTTCCTAAGTCTCCATACCCTGTATATCAAATTTCGAGTCTTTAGACCAAAAATTGACAGAGTTTTTGCGTAAGGAAATGTACGCAGACAGACAAACGCACGCACACACACACACACACTTTTATTACACGAGGTTTCTTCAATAAGTTTCCAAACTTTTTTGTGTAGGCATTTAAAATTGTCGTAGACATTAATAATTTAGTACGTTATTGCTATACATCTTATGAGATGATTGACTGATTTTTATATTTTCCGATTCAAATAAAATATATAAAATAAAACATGTATAAATACATTTGAAGCCAAAACTGCAACGCGAAATTTTTTTATAAAATAAACAGGTGTTTATTTTTAAAGAAATATATTTCGGAGTAAGACTCCTTTATCAACATTTTTTCTCTTCTTCCTCGACATGATGTAGTGGAAGATAGTTCGATGAAGCGTCCACGTGATGTTGTTAACTGCGGGGTTTTTATGAAGCCGGATAGGTGACGCCTGGTCGCGCATTTTGAACGGATATACACAAAAATAACTACCCAGATTTTCAAAGAAGAAGAGAAAAAAAGATTGATAAAGGAGTCTTACTCCGAAATACATTTCTTTAAAAATAAACACCTGTTTATTTTATAAAAAAAATTTCGCGTTGCAGTTTTGGCTTCAAATGTATTTATATATGTTTTATTCTTCAAATTTCACTCAACGCTTCGAACGGATATACACAAAAATAACTACCCAGATTATATATATATATATATATATATATATATATATGTGTGTGTGTGTGTATATAATTATGTTAATAAAGAATAAATCTTTAACAAACCCAAACTTATCAAGATAAGAAAATCTCAACACTCTTTAGAAGAGCAAACAAATATGTTAAATGAAAGATGGGGAATGTGTTATATATAATTTTTTTGCATAATCAAAACAATAAAGAAAAGTTTGGGGGAAAATTAAGAAAAAAACAGTTAGGCCATGGCATTTCGAAGCTAAATGCTCCTCATCAGAAGATGACTAAGAGGAGCTCTGCTTCAGATTCAGAATATCAAAGTTATATCGGCCGAAATCTTTTAAATATGCAGACTTTATAGATTTCGCATATCCAGATATTTTTTTTTCTTTTCCTAACATTTATCAGGTTTCCTTCGACATGCAAAGGATGATCTGGATTTTTTTAATATATTCTAGAATAATTTTTCAGATGCATAAAATTAAGGAACACTTCCATATTTTCTCTGGTTTCAGCAATTTTATTTTTCTGCTAATTGCCAGGTTCTTTTTGAGATTACAAAAAACATGAAGAATGTTCCATCTATTTTTAATGATTTTGAGGACTAGCCAGTTTGTAGGAGGAAGATTTGAGGATTTTGGGGTTAGAAATGCATAATATATATTCACAATATGATATAATAAATTATATATAACTTTTATTCTTCATCTTTCATATATATATATATATATATATATATATATATATATGTATATATATATATATATATATATATATATATGTATGTACACTGCTATGCCCGTTATACTCTTTCAATATATATATATATATATATATATATATATATTATTGGGTCTACATTTGCCATTCATAGGTGTTTAAGTCCCCTTATTTTATAATATATTTAGGAACTTTAGAAGTAGGCACCATCAAATCTTTAGAAATGATATAGAATATTGTATAAGAATACATCGGAAGAATGTTTATTTAGAAGTATTTTGTGTAAGTAACACAAAAAAAGAATTAGAAAAATAAATAATGCAGAACACATGAAGATTACTTACTGCAGCAAGAGACAAGGGAGAAACAAACAAGATAGAAAAAGAGACGAGGAATAAGACGAGGAAAGAAAAATGGGAAGAGAAACAGCTACACGGCCAATTCATAAGGATGACAAAAGAGGAGTCTAACGAAAACACTTGGAAATGGCTACAAAAAAGAAACCTAAACAGAGAAACTGAATCACTAATAACAGCTGTGCAAAATAGTGCAATTGAAACCAACCACACCAAAGCAATGATCGACAAGACACAAGAAAATAGCAAATGCAGACTCTGTGAACAAAGAAACGAAACCAAAAACCATATCATAAGTAAATGCTGCAAACTAGCCCAAAAAGAATATAAAAACAGACACGATCAAGTGGGGAAGTACACTAATAATTATGCAAACCATTGCAACTTGAACATACAGACAAATGGTACAAACACAAACTGGCAGCAGTACTGGAAAATGAAAGTCACAAGATCTTATGGGACATGGATGTAAAAACAGATAAACCCATCCAGGCAAAAAGACCGGTTGTCATAATAGTTAACAAGAAGGGAAATCTCTGCTAGATTGTAGATTTCGCCCTTCCAGCAGGCCACAGAGTGAAGATCAAGGAGACTGAAAAGCGGAGCAAATACACGGAACAGGCCAGAGAGCTCAAGTGGATCTGGAAAATAAGAAAGTAAAGGTAACACCACTAATAGTTGGAGCGCTAGGAACGATAGGGAAAAACTTTGAAAAAAGGAACGGAGAGATTGGAATAAGAGGGGTGGCAGGGAAGATACAACGAATCTCATTAATGAAAACTGCAGAAATATTAAGGAAAACCCTTGAATGTGGAGACTAACGCTACATTTGAACTACATACACAAAGTGGACACAAAAATGGCTACAGATGCAAAACACAAAGGAACATCACATGGAATCATGAAAAACTGAAACTGTATAATTGAAAGATACCGCCCCCCCCCCTTTTTTGTGTGAATATCACCATAAACGGGCACCACACCCAATGATGAAGGTTGAGGAGGATGGAAAGACCTAGGAGAGAAAGCAATAGCCAGACCTCCGCTGGATGAGTGCAAGGAGGACTGGGACCTTGAGGAGGCTTAATGCCACCCAAATTCCAGCGAAGACTAATGATCACTGCCAACGAGAAATCAATGGTAAGCGACTGTTGCGATTACGCAAATCCTTTTGCAAAGTTTTTCGAAAGAGCTGGAAATCTGAGGAGACGTTTTTGCAATTAAGACTTCAGGAAACACCATAAATTTTCTCAAAGAGCAATCTTGTAGTTTGTGAGTAAATAATAATAATAATAATAATAATAATAATAATAATAATAATAATAATAATAATAATAATAATAATTCGGATTTCGTTTATCAACGTGTCTCTGGAAAGGGATGATGTTCATTTCCAGAGGTTTTTTCTCAATCCCGGCTCCAAACCAGGAGCTTCAAAGATCAAGGGTTTTTCTAAGTATGTTGGTGGTACCTATAATTGCAGAAGTTTGAAGGCCACCTAAAACATCGGGGATTTGTAGTTTTTTCAATTGTCCTTCCAGATGACTTGATACTACTCCTAGTGTACCAACTCGAACAGGGATTATTTGTGTTTTAACCCCGTGTATACGCCTTATCTCCAAGGCTAATGGAGCATAATTGCTCCACTTCTCGCCCTCCTTCTCTCTCACACTCATGTCACAATGTATTGAAAAGTCTACAATGTGCCAGGTTTTTTTTTAGAGTTTGTCAATGGCGACCAAATCCGGACGATTATATTCCAATTGCTTGGTCGTTATGACACTTTTGTCCCACCATACCTCTACCTTGCCATCCTTACTTGTTCTCACTTCATCAGGCACCGCCTCAAACCATTTTCCAGCACACTTCACCCCAACCTTCTTACACACCTCCCAATATATCCGGAGTCCCAGGCGATCGTGTCTTTTGCGGTACTCTCTCTAGGCCAGTCCACTACACCCTGCTGCAAGATGTGCAATTGACTCTGAGGTCTTACCACAAATCCGGCATTCTGCAACAACTTCCTCTCCTAGAACCACTTTTTTTAACAATCGTATTCCTAATGCCTGCTCTTGTGCTGCACACACAAAAGCTTCAGTACTCTTAGCCAGATACCCAGCTCTAAGCCATTGCCATGATCTTTCATCAGCTACTTCTGCTATATCCTGGAAGAACGTTCCATGCATTTTCTTCCTAGCTAGTTCCTCTGCCCTTTCTTTATCCATACGTTTCACATAATCAGCCTTGGTCTCACATACCTCCACAGCATCCACTCCTCACTTCTAACCACATGCTCCTTCAACGACATCTCCTCGGTTCTCACACAATCTTTTATACTTTCAATCCTCTCCCACTTCTTTTCTCTTTTGATACAGCCTTGCTACAGTACTTCGAATGTGAAATATACCACAAATTGCTAAAAGTTTTCTTGTTTTGATATCCATGGCATGCAACTCCTTGTAAGACCATTCTAAAATTCCCGCACTGTATCTCAAAACACTGATTGCCCATGCATTCACTGCTTTCATTAGGTTTCCTCCATACAATTTCGACTTTGCAATTAGTTTCACCCTTCTAAGATACTCCTTCCTAACCTTCTCCTTCATTTCTCTGTTTATGATGCCTACACCCTCCAGCACTCCCAAATACTTATACCCTGTATCTTCTATTTCTTTTATGATTTCTCCATTTGGCAGCACTATTCCATTCGAATTCTTTTCATCACCAGCACCGCACATTTACTAATCACAAACCCCATCCCAATGTCTTCTGGGTATGTCCCCAGAAGTTCTACCAGTCTCTCCATTTCCTTTTCATTTCTACCGAATATTTTCAAATCATCCATAAACAGTAGATGGTTGAGGCGTCTGTCAGCAGATCCAAAGTTATACCCCAGTTTTTCTCTTTCAAGAGGATGCTCAATGGCATCATTATCATTACAAAAAGAAGTGGAGATAACGAAACTCTTTGGAATATTCCACGTTTAATGCCAACCTTCCCCATCGCCTCTCTGTTTGCTGCCAGTACTGTTTTCCATTGAGCCATACTTGTCTCCAAAAGCCCTGCCACATTATCAGCAACCTTCATCATCAATAGTGTTTCACGTATCCATGAATGAGAAACCATGTCATAAGCCTTTCTGTAATCGATCCATTCTACTACTACTACTACTACTACTACTACTACTATTATTATTATTATTTTAATAATAATAATAATAATAATAATAATAATAATAGTGAACATGATAATTATAAATATTTGGGAGTTCTAGATGCAGACAACATCTAATCTATAAAAATTGTGAAAGAATACGCGAGAAGAACAAGGAAACTCATCGAAACAAAATTATATAGTAGAAATCTACTCAAAAGTATAAACACATAAGCAGTATCACTCATAAGGTCCCGTGAACCATTCAGACGCTGGACAAAACTGGAAGAACTTAGGCATTTTAACTGGTTAAACTAATGACTATGCACATGGCTCTGTATTCGTAAAACGATATTGACCGATTTAATATGAAAAGCAACCGAGGGAAGATTGAGATGAAGATTCTATAACCGACAGCAATGATGGAATGAGCTGAAATCTTAATGAAAACTCTCAAATGCGACAACCAGATTACATAAATGACGAACATTTACCAGCCATATTGAAACTACAGCAGATGTAAAAAAAAAATTTTTTTTAAAAAAAACGAGTATTATATGAATCAAAACGAAAATGAAACAGCAAGAAATTTTATAAATGTATCTCCATCAAAAAAAAAAAAACATCAGCCTCGATGGAATGACTATTTTGTTTCTGATATATTTCTTGATATATGTATATATGTATATATTTCTTGATATATATAGATAGACAGGTAAATGAGAAAACTTACAGATCGACCGAGAGTTAATTGGAAAAGGCTGATAAATACATAGAAATTTAGTTGGTTGTTTTTGTTTTACGGTATATTAACCGTTTTCGTGTTATTTAATGCCGAATCCAAAGATTTTGAAGAAAAAAATTTTTAATAGAATATATTTGTTGTTTTCAAGTCAGTTTTACTTTAGCCCATAGTTGGGACCCTAACAGGTACTACCGGGTCAGAGCGGACCTGGGAGCAATGGTAATTAAAGGGTGGCTCGACGCTCCCCAAAGTTCGCAAGCTGGGGCCTCACCATTGGATATAGTTTAAGGTCATATCCAGGACCATAGAAATTTAGAACTGAAAAAACGCGCATATATATATATGTGTGTGTGTGTGTGTGTGTGTGTGTGTGTGTGTGTGTGTGTGTGTGTGTGTGTGTGTGTGTGTGTGTGTGTGTAAATACAGTCTTGTCTTGCTATGATATGCAGACGAATTTAATCATATTTGATTTCATCAGGCAAGAAAAATTGATATACAAAATTATAAAGGTTCCAAACCTTTTCAAATTTATCAACAACCCTAGTTGAAATTCAAATATTCTTAATTTTTGCATATCTTTCCTGTCGCTGCTTAATTGGCGTAAATGCAGAGCCTTCTGTTTGTTTGTTTGTTTGTTTGTTTGTTTGCTTTTTATTTTGTAAATAAACAAGGCGGTCGAGCATTGTAAAAGCTGTGGGCGAGAGTCTATATTAATGGACATTTGATAAGGTCATTTACAGGCACTGATCCCATGAGTCCAAGGTTAGAACTGCCGACTATCAACTAGATCGTTGTAGGTTCAATCACTAACGGACAAGTGCCAGTCTAACCACACTAATGAGCTGTGATCCAGCGAAAAAGTACTATGTATGTAAGTAGATCAGTTTCCAATGCTGTGTTTAAAAGATAATCACGCTGACACACCGGTTTTCGTTAGATCACCAACGTTGATGCTGATCAGTACTAAAATAGGTGACTATTTGAGAATAACAAGCGCTGTATATTCTCTCCGCTTATCTCGGCATTGTCTCAGTCGTCCTAGACTTCTCCTAGAATCAGACAGTGCCGACTCGTGAGGGGTAGGATTGAAAGTTGCGCAACTCTTGATTAACAATTATATGCGAAGGCATGCTTACAGGGAGTATCCATTGTCACTCGAGACAGGAAGGATGCCATTATTTAAAAGATATCAAATATACTCACATTTCTTTATGACCACTTCACGATCGTCATCACGAAATATTTTCATCTCTTTATTTATATTTAAGAAATATATAACTATTTTTTGGCTAACTGCACAGCGAATTCTTCCTCGTTTTTTATACTACAGATAAAACATTACTTTTTTTTCCTGACTTATTAAAAAACAGTGGGAGGGGTTGTCATACTAACATTCCTAAAATACCGCGGACAATTTTTGGAGGGGGTATCATAAACACTAAACGAAAGATAAGACATTAAAGGAACGTAAGTCTTACGAGAATACCAAGTTTTATCAAACTTGAATGTATTTGTTCTGGATATGTGTCACATTACACGTATTATATCAAAGAAACAGAGAAAATGAAGGAAATCCTTTTTCAGTTTTAAGCGAAAGCCTTTATATTTAGTATGTCCAACAACGTATATTTTCTAAATATTTAAGCAGTTAATTTCTCCTTCTCCGGCCGCATGTCATTTCTCGTCTCTGCTGTGACGCCACCCAAGCGTCTGGATCACGTCTCAAACACATCTTAGAAGCGTGTTTCTCTGAACACCGGCCACGCTTCGAACACTACTTCTTCGGACACGTGTGTCCTTTTTATTTCTGTTGTGACGTCACATTGCATAGTAGTTCGGTCATTTGCATATTGCCTCTGCTAACCCAGCGTAAGCGGCTGCGTTACATATTTTAAGACTATATTTTTATATTTATATTTTTGTAATAACAGATCTCTTTTTTCAATTTATCTTCCTTTTTTCTTTTTTTCTTTTTTTCTTTTCATGGCCGTGTAGCATATTCAATTTTTTTTTTCGTTCACATGAATGACCATGCTACATAAGTTGGTATTTGTCTACATTTTAATTGTGAATTATTTGTTAAAACATTTTAGATGTATGATTAGACCTATTCGGGTTTTTAAGATCGGCATAATCAGGGTGACACGCCAGTTCTCGTATGATCACCGAAATTAAACAACGTCACGAATTAGATGGGTGACAGTTTGGAAAACCCAATCGCTGTATGTAGGAGGACGTCAAAACCTCCCTAATATAATGAAATACACCCTAACGTCGTCATCTTTCCTAATAGGGGATATACAAGCGACTGGATACCACTTCTAAATTTGATATTCCCATGAAACTTCCGCCTTTGGAGGAAGGCGATTCAACCTTACTAAGGTGAGTGGCGCCTCAGACTCGAAATATCAAACTTACGTCGGTCGAAATCTTTGGAATATACAGACTTTATAGATTTCGCATTCTCGGTGATTTTTTTTCTGACATATGTCAGGTTTGTTTCGCCATGCAAAAAATAATCTGGATTTTTCTATACATATTTTAGAACAATTTTTCAGATGCATACATAAAATTAAAGAAAACTTACACATGTTTTCCGGATTTTAGCAATTTTTTTTTTTTTTTTTTTTGCCATTTGACAGGTTTTATTTGGGATTACAAGAAACATAAATTTTCTATTTTTTATGATTTTCGAGGGAAAAAAATACCAAATATATGTTAAGCCGGTTTGTAGAAGAAACATGTTTGCATTGGCCGGTCATAAATACAAAACGTATATTCACAACATTTCAACCAATGTACTTTATTCAAATGTGGCTTTCTACAAGTGCATCTTTTCGAATTTGAGAATCATTACATTGAACTTGGGGACTTCACCACGTGACCACATGGCTCAATGCGCGGTGGCTCCACGACTCTGTTACGTAATTGTTAACAGATTTGATTAAGAATCATTACTACGTGTAAGTCTGCCATGGTTTGAAAGTTCTATCTGCCCTACGTGCGACCATTTACGAAGAATAAAATAAATTAACACGTATGCCCGGTCATGGATAACGGAATGAGGACAATCTACCACTGTAGATTATATAAAGGGCTCAATTTTGCATAGGTTCATTAGTTCTACATAAAAATACCCAAGTTCGAATCGTTTTAAAGTTGACAAGATGTACATGAAAAAAGTCGGAGGTTACATCGGCCGAAAAAGTGTAACTATAACAACCAAATACAAAGTTTTAATTCTCGTGTAAAATTTTCAAGAAGTAAATATTTATGTTATTTCGAAAGAGTAAATATTCCTGTTATTATTTATTTTTGTCTTGGAGAACACAATTTATGTCTTGATATATTCTGACAAGACTTTGTATTTTTTAAAGTAAAGATTAAATATTGATTTCTGTTATGTTGTAGACTTAACGTGCTAGACAACATTATCTATTTTTCGGGAAAAATATTTTTTAGCTCTTTTGCTTTTTCTTGGCAAATATCAGGTCGGTGAAACAGTTTTTGCCGATTTAAAATTTCATTTTCAAAATAAAAATTATGTTTTTGGAAACCTTCATTCATAACAATAACAACATTTGCTTTCTATAATTTGATTCAATCTGTCGACGAGCTTATACAGGCTTCGCTTGTAAAATTCTTTATGTTTTTATGTGAAATATGTATCTAACTCATGCTCAATCACCTCTCGTAACCTAAGGCAATCTATATAGTTTCGTAACGCTCGAAATAAGTGATGTCATTTCTCGTCTCTGCTGTGACGCCACCCAAGCGTCTGGATCACGTTTCGAACACATCTTAGAAGCCTGTTTCTTTGAACACCGGTCACGCTTCGAACACTACTTCTTCGGACACGTGTGTCCTTTTTATTTCTGTTGTGACGTCACATTGCATAGTAATTCGGTCATTTGCATAATGCCTCTGCTAACCCAGCGTAAGCGGCTGCGTTACATATTTTAAGACTATATTTTTATATTTATATTTTTGTAATAACAGATCTCTTTTTTCAATTTATCTCCCTTTTTTCTTTTTGCTACATAAGTTGGTATTTGTCTACATTTTAATTGTGAATTATTTGTTAAAACATTCGCTTGTAAAATTCTTTAGGTTTTTATGTGAAATATGTATCTAACTCATGCTCAATCTCCTCTCGTAACCTAAGGCAATCTATATAGTTTCGTAACGCTCGAAATAAGTGATGATCAGAGAGAGCGAGGTCAAGAAAATATGCAAAATGAGGCAATATTTTCCAACCAAATTTTCCTAGATCTTTGGCCAGTAGGTAGTTGATTGGCTGTTTTTGTTTTACGGTATATCAACCCTTTTCACGTTATTTAATGCCGAAGCCAAATATTTTGAAGAAAATATTTTTAATAGAATATATTTGTTCTTCTCAAGTCGATTTCTATTTAACCCATAGTACCTAACAGGTACTACCATTCCGGGTCAGAGAGGACCTGGGAGCAATGGTAATTAAAGGATGGCTCCACACTCCCCAAAGCCCGCAAACTGGGGCCTCACCACTGGATATAGTTTAAGGTCATATCCAGGATCTTGGCCAGTAGTGTTGTGTCAGGACGAACATTATCATGATGGAAGACGACTCCTTTTCTGTTGACAAAGTATCGTAGTTTTCGCATCAACATGGCTGAGAACATTACAGAAAAATATTCATGATGTTTTGATAATCTGAAGAAAAAAGTTATAAATTAGTCACGGTTATATGTTTAAGTAAAAACTACATGCATAAATAAATTACAATGTTTTTAAATTCCTCTTCTACAAATCGGCTAAAACTTTGGCACCGATCTGATAAAGATTTTGTGTCGATAGTTTTTGAATAAAGCATTTATGTTTGAGTTTTCCTGTATCGTAATTAGTGTCAATAAAACAGTATCATAACGTCAACACACCGATTCCCGTTAGATCAACGAAGTTAAGCGACTTTTGGCCTGGTCGCTACTAAATGGCTGACTATTTTGGCATACCAGTTTCTGTATAATTTCTTTGCTTATCTCGGCATTGTTTCTAGTCGTCCGTCTTGCCACTGGAATCAAGCAGTGCCAATTCAAGAGAGGTGCAGTTAGGGATTGCGCAATCGTTGTTTGACAATTATATGCGCAGCTATCCTTACCTGGGTATTTATTGCTGCTGGAGAGTGAATGGGGGCCATGAATTAATGTAGTAATGATTTATCGGAATCGTGAATCGAACGCCTGTGGAACTCTGTTCCGTCTGCCTGCTTCCCACCTGACTACAACTTGGATGTCTTCAAGTCCAACGTTAACAAATTCCTAATGAACCTCCCCCTTAAGTAAACACTTCGTCAAATCTCCACACTAACGTACTGTACTTGCAATAACCCTTATCCCTGAGTGGCTTCCGGACCTTGATAAGTGGTGACCACTGTGTAAAAAAAAAAAGATCGGAATTTCTTAGGTATCGGAATCAGAAAAAGAAATGTGGCTATTTTCCGATAGCAAAAATTATTTTTTATTTGGTTTTCTTAATTTCTTGTTTTCTTTTTTGCTTGTTTTTGAATATTTGTTTTAGTTTATTTGTTTTTTTTTCTTTTCTTTTCTTTTCTTTTCTTTTTTTTGTAATGTAAACTTATTTTTTAATTGCTAATACTAATGAGAAATATTTATTGGTTTCAAATTGCGCAATCGTTGTTTCACAATTATACGCACAGCTATCTTTGCCTGGGTTATTATTGTCACTGTAGACTGAACGGGGTTTTGCGTGGACTCGTTATGTAGGGTGTGTCCCGTTTACTTCTCCTTCTTTCAGAGAATAATAATGTCTGTCTATTCATTATTGTACTCTCTAGTGTACATGGTGGAAAGATAAAATTGTCGCCCTAAAGAAAATATTACTGCTTTATTTTAAAACTTCTATTGAAAAAAATAAATGCGAGTAACTTGATTATGTAGTAGATCTGACATCTATTCAATGTAGCCGCCTTCAGCCTCAATCACTGTCTCTATATGTGTCCGGAACTAGGAGCATGTCTTTTCCACAAGCGTCGACGGAAGCTCGGCGATTACTCAGCGAATGGCAGCGATCAGTTTTGTGGGAGGTCATGTTGGTGATGTTCTCGACGTATAACAAAACGAAGTAGTCCAGCGTGCACAGGTCGGTGGAGAAGAGACAGTGAGAGAAGAGTATAAAGTCGTAGCACTACTTCTGAAGCCAAGACTAAGTCTCTTTGGACTTGTGGACAGGCGCCGAGTCTTGCTGCCACACCCAGTGTCTGCCAGCGTCCACATGATTGCACCAGGGAATCATCACACTCTTCAGCATATCCACATACACTTTGGTGTTGACTTTCAAGCCGACTTCGAAGATGTGAGATGGCATGATGTGGAAACCACACCGTGAGTTGTCCGCTGGGTTGAGCTGGGCTCTCAAGCGTTCAACCGTCCGGATTTGCATTTTGAGGGTGCTGGCAATGATTCATTTGTCATAACGTGGATCGGTAGAAAGCATGAGTTATTCAGTGATGCACCTCCAATCTCGCTCGTTGAACATTGCGTCATTTTCAGACATGATAGAAGGCTCCTATCGCTGTTGGGATCTGTACACAACTGGCAAACTTTAAGATGGCCTTTAACAAAAAAAATTTTAAAAAACAGGGAAATAGAAATATGTTGTCTTTTCTTGGGCGATAATTTTATCGTTTTACCCTGTTATACTGCTGTAATAAAATATCGTAGAACCCCTTTTTATTATGTAGAATTACAACAACAAAGAATTATATATAGGGAGCATCTCATTCAGTGACACTTTGCTTTGGAGATTAGTAATGCCAGTCTACTAATTATTCTACTCGCTATTTATAAATAAAAATTTCTTGCTGTTCTCCAGATGCTGCACTTCTACTTCCTGTTCTCTTTCGGTGGAGGAGAAATCCTTCACGACTGAGACAATTTTTATTTTTGTACCTTTTCTCCACGTTAAAAAACGACCCTGGTGTCTAACTCTGTCCCGTGGGGAGGCATAGTAAATAGGTACATTATCCTGGTGGTGTATTCTTCCACTCAACAAACATCCTTGTATCATTCAAACACTACCATGTTTCAATATGTGGTTAAGTAGCAGTTTTAGTCATTTAGAACTGCTTTAAAACTTCACCGGTCACTCATTTTTCGACCAAATTTCAAACAATTATTACAGTTTATAGATCACCATTCTCAGCTATACTGTGAAAATATTTTTTTTCAATTTTCGTTCAGTAAAACAAAAGTTATGATGAATTTTCTGGTGTTCAAAATCGTAAAATATGTAAGGAGGTGAGCGACGCGTTTTATGACTGGTTTTCATAGCAAGATCGTCGCTTCAGCGACTACTGTCGCGAAAAGAGAAATAACTCATTAAACAGACAAAATGAAAGAATGATAAGGAGATAACTGGAGGTATTTCATTGAAAGCAGACGAGTGCTATACATTGTTATGACATATGTGTTTATGGGGGCAAAAAATAAGACTGAAATTAAACATAGAACAAGTGAATTTATTAGAAACCTGGAAAAATCATGGATTACAGAAAAATGCAAGCATGAAATGTAATATGATTACGCTTAAGCATGGAAAAGTAAAGGGCTAGTTGTTAAAACTGGAAAAGAAAAGGACAAGACATTCTAGTAAAAAATATAATAAATTTATAACTTAAAATATTGCAGCATGAGGAATATTTTTTAAATTCAATTTATAACATTATATAATCAATTCTTAATGCTGCAATATTATGTAATTCCTATGGCGTCACACAACACGCTGCCAAACATGTGAATAACGCACCAATTGATTGCAAGGTGACACGGTCCATAGATTTTCGAATTCATTACATTATAGACTTAACTTTTTATTACATAAACTTAATTCTCATGACGTCACTCATCACGCTCGCAAACATGTGAATAAAGATACACGTTGTTGCCAGCTGACTTGGTCCATTGATTTTCGAATTCCTTACAGAATTGTTTTGTTAACCTCAACTCTAATTATAAACAATATCCCTGACTTTACTCCAATAACAATGACAACCAATATTTCAGCATCTCTAAAATATCATTTACGAAGTACAATTTCTTAATTAATTATAATCATCGATTACCATGAATTCATAAATTCATAATAATCTTCGATTATTCTTTCTGGTGTTTTCCGGTAGCTGACAATCTAACATAGTCTGACATGTCGCTTCTAAGAGAACGGTTTAACACCGTGATAATTGTCAGAATTTTGTTTTCAAGTATGTGTCAAAGCTCTTTGTGGTATGCACATAAATCAAGTAAGTAAATGAAAGAAAATAGCGCTATAAGACTACAAAAACAGAAACGACTGCATGGGGAAATCAGTACACTTGAAACTCTGCAAACAATTAGATTTTAGTAGTCAAATATGTAAACAACAATTCCTTTGAGTCATGAATGGTACAAACAAGTAAATTAATTCAATCAAGATATTAGAATAGTATACAAAAAGAAAAGAAAATAAGTGCATGGAGCTTGCGAAACCAGTCAATATAATTACCAATAATTTAGGGGTACTATCAACAGTTCTGAAAATACTAAAAAGGTAGAGATGAAGATTCTATAACCGACAGTAATGATGAAAAGAGCTGAAATCTTAATGAAAACTCTCAAATACGACAAGCAGATCACATAAATGACGAACATTTACCAGCCATATTGAAACTACAGCAGATGTAAAAAAAAAAATCAATAAATAAACGAGTATTATATGAATCAAAACGAAAATGAAACAGAAAGAATTTTTTAAATGTATCTCAATCAAAAATTAAAAAACACCAGCCTCGACGGAATGACTATTTTGTTTCTGGTATATTTCTTGACATATATATATATATATATATATATATATATATATATATATATATATAGAGAGAGAGAGAGAGAGAGAGAGAGAGGGAGAGAGAGAGAGAGAGAGAGAGAGAGAGACGGAGATGAGAAAAATTACAGATCCACCGAAAGATAATTGGGAAAAAAACTGATAAACACATAGCAATTTAGAACTGAATTACGTGTATATATATATATATATATATATATATATATATATATATATATACTAGCAAAAGTACCCTTCGTTGACTGGGTTCAAAAACAGCCTACAGAAAATGGACTCTGATTTATGAAAGTATGATAGGTTATGAAAAGGAACGGTTGTAAAGAGATAGCTTCGAATTTCGGGATATCAAAACCAAAGCAAAATATGATAAAAGTAAAAATAAAATAGATAAACCCCATAATTTATTATACCATACCTGTTCACACTGAAACACTTATCACAATATTCTGTGGATCTATGTTTAAAAACCTTGTTAAACTTTGTGGCATATTTCTATTCTATGGAGGTCAGACGCGAACGAACACCCCATAATTTTATTATACCATATTTCTTCTAACTGAAACATAATTATCAAAGTATACTTACGCAGATAGATGTGAAAAGTCTTTATTAAAGTTTATTGCCTATTTCCATTCTATGAAGGCCAGGCGCGAACGCAGACCCCACAATTTTATTATACCATCCCTATTTAAGTTAAAAGTACCTATCAAAGTATTCTTATGTACATCTTTATCAAAAACACTTGCAAATGTTTGGTTTTGTTAATTTAAAAAAATTTTATTTCCATACTTTGTGGACCAGACGCGAACGTAGACCCCCACAGTTTTAATGAACCACCGTTCTGCCAGATCAAACCTACCCATTCCTGTGTTTCGATACATCTTCTATCATTATATGTAATCAGTTTTTTAAAATAGTCAACCATATAGGATCCTATTCGTGACCAGACACACACACACACACACACACACACACATTCAGCTTTATATTATATATATATATATATATATATACATATATATATGTATATTATATATGCATATGTATATTATATATGCATATGTATATTATATATGTATATATATAGTTACTTCATTTAATCATATAAATCAAAATACAAACATAATTTTATGAGTAAATTCTTCAGTCATTACTTCAACAGTGCTCAATGCATAAGTAGAGCTAGGTAGTAAGTTATGAAAATATATATGGCAATTAAGCTTCACAAAATATTCCGCGTTTCATTCTAGTTATAATTCGTCAAGCTTATGCTCTACTTATGTATTGAGCACTGTTGAAGTAAATACTTAAAAATTTACGCATAAAATATATCCTCGTATATTAATTTTATGTGATTAAATGAAGTAATCATACTTAGCTCCTGAAATAGTTGAGCACTCTCAATAGGATTTGTTTCACCTCAACTAAAATTGAAATGAAATCGCTTAAAAACATCCCAACACATAGCAAGCATAATTATATGATTAAATTAATTTTTAAAAAAACAGATGAACTAATACGCCGACTGCGATGGTGAGCAAATTTCTTTCTTAACAAAAATGAAAACATAAACAAAAAGAATCCTACGGTTTTAAAACCCTAAAAAAATGCAAAAGTAGATCTTATGATAAACTTTGAAAATGACCTTTTAAACGTATTAAAAAATTTAGAATTTCACGACCAACATAATAGTTTTTTTAAAAAACTACACAAAACGTTAGAAATATAAACAAATCTAATAAAAATTTTCGTAAAAGCGGATAACACCAGAATTTTTTATAAAATAGATAAGCAACAATATAACAAACTAATCACAGAAAACGTTACAAAAAAACTACAAAAAACTGGATGCAAACGAATACAACTTCATAAATATAATAAATACTGAAGGTAAACAAATCACGGATAAACTTAAAATTAGCGATAAAGTTGGTAAATTAAAGCCTAGAAAGCATACATTTTACTTAAAGACCACAAATGTGATTTAATAATAACCCTAACACTCGCTTTATAAACCCAACTAAACCAGAAATGGGTAGAATTAGTAAAACAATACTTTCTAGAGTAAACAAACAAATCAAATAAGACCTAGATTTAAATCAGTGGATAAATACTGCCGAAGCAATCACTTTGTTTAAAAATATAGAAAACGAAAATAAAATGTACGTTTCTACAGTTCGACATCGTAGATTTCTATCCCTCAATATCGGAAGAACTTTTTAACATTGCCCTGGAGTTTTCCGAGATATATACCGATATATCCTCGGAAAAAATCCACATTATTAAAAAAAAATGTAGAAAATCAGTGCTAGTAAATGGATAAAAACAGAGATGACAAATTCTTTTGACTTGAAGCATTGTGTGGGTGCCTTAGACTCTTCATTCTATATACTCTCACAAGCATATTCGATACTAAAAATATCGACCTATATAGAGATGATGGATAAAAGATTCTAATAAAGCCAATGGGGAAAACTTTAAGAAATTCATACACAAAGAAATGAAAAAATTAAGCCTAAAAGTAGACGTACTAGATAGCATAAAAATAACAAACTTCCTGGACGTCACATTAAATTTAGATAAAATACATATGAACCATACTTAAAAGATAATGATAATCCAATATGTAAACCCTAAGTCCAACCAGCCCCATTAATTATAAAATGGATTCTTAACTTGATCGTAAGTAGACTCAGCAATAACTCAAGTGATGAAAACGTATTTAACAGGTCAATCAACATATATAACACAGCCTTAAATATTGATATTAAATATAAGCAACAAAACACCGATAACTATAATAGAATTAAAAAGAAATGAAAAAGAAATATAATCTGGTATACGCCATCATGCAATCAAATATTTAAAAAAACTTGTCAGGAAATTTCTAGACCTCATTGAAAAGCACTTCCTCGTAACCAATCCTCAGCACAAAATCTTCAACAGAAATAACCTAAAGTTATCATACAGCTGCTGCTAAAATTTAGAGATGATACGTAAAGCACATGATAACAAAATATTAAATAAGAACAATGAAAAATAAATCAAACCGAAGCAACAAATAGCTTAAATAGAAATAAAAATAGTAATAATGAACAGGATAAATGCAACAGTAGATCCTGCGCAACTTGCCTACTTCAAAATAAATGTCTAACCAAAAGCATAGTTTACCAGGCCACAACATTTGCAACAGAAAAAAAAACAAATAACAAGAAATATTACGTAGGTATGACCTCGTTAGATTTCAAAACCAGATATTATGACCATAAAAGTACGTTCAAAAACAAAAAAAAATCACAGAATGAAAACAGCACAAGTCAACATGGTTGAGAATATTACAGACAAATATGTAGGATGCTTTAATAATCTGAAGAAAAAAGTCATAAATTAGTCACGGTTATATGTTTACGTAATAACTATATGCATAAATAAATTACAATGGTTGTAAATTTCTCTTCTACAAATCGGCTAAAACTTTGGTACCGATCTGGTCTCGATAGTTTTTGAATAAAGCATTTATGTTTGAGTTTACCTGTATCGTAATTAGTGTCAATAAAACAGCATCATAACGTCAACACACCGTTTCCCGTTAGATCAATGATGTTAAGTGATTTTGGCCCTGGTCGCTACTAAATAGGTGACTATTTTGGCATACCAGTTTCTGTATGTGTTCTCCGCTTATCTCGGCATTGTTTCTAGTCATCAAAAATGTCTTGCCACTGGAATCAAGCAGTGCCAATTCATGAGAGGTGCAGTTAGGGATAGCGCTATTGTTGTTTGACAATTATATGCGCAGCTATCCTTACATGGGTATTTATTGTCGCTGTAAACTGAACGAGAGCCATGAATTAATGTAGTAATGATTTATCGGAATCGTAAATCGAAAAGATCAGAATCGGAAAAAAAAAAATTGTGGTTTTTTTCCGATACCAAAAAATGATTTTTTTTTTAATTGGTTTTCCTCTTTTTTTTGTTTGTTTTTGTTTTTGTTTTGTTTTTGTTTTTGTTTTTTTGTTTTTTGTTTTTTTGTAAACTTATTTTCAATTGCCAGTACTAATGAGCAATATTTATTGGTTTCAAAATACAAGTAAAACTAAAAGGTATAGATGGTTCGCTTTTTGTGTGTACTTTTACGTTTGCGAAAATATGTACACATATTAAATAAGTATTTTATGGTAATCCGAATATTAAATTTAAAAAAAAAACTCTATAGATAAATATTTAGAGATGTGAAAAGAATCGAAATCGGTAATTTAGAACAGAATCGGTAATTGTATTGGAATCGGGGAAATCATGAAATTGTTCTATCAAGACTAGTGATTGAATATCTTACATACTTTTTTCGTTATGTAGTGTGCGCCGCATCTACTTGTCTTTCTTTCTGAGAATAATAATGTCTGTCTATTCATTCGGAGCCCGTGGCGCAGTCGATAAAGACGTTGAATCTCTACGGTTCAAGGTGAGAATTTTCTGAAGTTAGCTGTTCCAATCTTACCCAAAGCTGGCCAAAAGCTTACTTGGGCAAAACCTGGTGAGACGACATGCCGTCGCAGTTAGCACCTGACGAAGGCCAGAGGAATAGTTGACAAAAAAGTCGTGAAACAACAACTAAGAAAAATGAGAATAATAGTCTTCAATAAATAAATTAATAAACTCAATCATGTTCTGCAAAGCCAAAAACAGAAGCAACGATTTTTCTCTACGAATTAGCCAAACTAAACACCATGAATAACTATTTAAAGATATAAAGAACTTAAAACATGAAACCTTTTTTTCCAAAATTACCGGATTTACCATTAACTAACCCTAAAAGTGTTGATATGCCATAAAACAAAACAACCAAACCAAACACCATGAATAAATGTTTGAAGATATAAACAACTTGACGCGTAAATAACTTTTTGCCAAAATGATAGAACGTGAAAAGGGTTGATATGCCGTAAGACAAAACAACCAAACTAAACACTATAAATAAATATGTAAATATAAGAACTGCTTTAAACATAACACTTTTTTAATTACTGAATTCAGCATTTAATAACCTGGAAAGGGTTGATATGCTTGAAAACAAAACAACCAAATCAATATGTACATATCTTTACTCCTATAAATCCGGAGATTTTGAGTATTTATATTCATATTAAAAACTTTTTTTTTTTATATATATATTTAAAAAAAAAAAAATGCAACTTTGTTATATATAGATGGTAGAATCATCTGCAAAAGATCTAGCTAATTTGCATATTCTTTTAAATATTCATTTTAATTAGTTCCCTATTAGTTTTTGTTTTCGGTTTTCTTATGAGATGATTATCTTTAGTTAACTATTACGTGCGAATATATTCATGCAGATATTCTACATGACTTATACTTGCGTAATATTTGTGTAAAAAGGTTATAGTTGACACAAACCTCTTTATATATATATATATATATATATATATATATGTGTGTGTGTGTGTGTGTGTGTGTGTGTGTGTGTGTGTGTGCGCGTACATATATTTGTTTAAAAAATTTTGCCTACCAAACTTTTGGTCTACAGACATGAAATTTGATTAAATATATAAGGTATACCCATGCGAAACTTTATATTTCGATTTTAGCCGGGAAAAATCAGTGCAAAAGTGTGAAAATTAAAAAAATAGAATTTGCCAAGTGAATGTCGATCGACGACATTACGAATATCCATGCGTAATGTAATAGCTATTGGTCCATATTTTAATTTTTAGCCTTGCAGCAAACATGTCTACATAGCTCAGGTATTAACGTCAATAGAAAATGTAAATCGTAGGCTAGACGTTTGGGTTTCAGGTCCCGGTGGTGGCGCACAAGTCATTTTTTTTTGTAACTTTTTAAATCATTACTATATATATGGTCCAATATAATATAATAATAAATACGAAATCTGCATTAATCAAAATATCATATTTTAGCGTATTTTGCGACCAGACAATGCCGGGCGGCTTGCTAGTATTTATATATAAACATATACACATCCCAGACTTTGTATAAATAGAGATATCAGTGCGCAACTTCCGATAATAAATTTGATTGTACGGCATTCATTATGCTAATAACGCACGCCTTCTGTCTTGACAATTACAGATGAGGTATCAATACTTTTTAGCATATGGGCAACATATAAGCATACATCTCCAAATATAGAATCTGACTTAACATATTGTCTGCAACGTTGAAGCCCTGATTATGAAAGCGGATATTGAATTACCAACGCGCGAATCACGGTTGTCGTGAGACAGCGCACCTACTTGCGCAATTCT
The DNA here is from genome assembly GCF_053919585.1 of Euprymna scolopes. NCBI lineage: Eukaryota > Metazoa > Mollusca > Cephalopoda > Sepiida > Sepiolidae > Euprymna > Euprymna scolopes. The sequence continues at coordinate 84,212,023 of NC_136510.1, forward strand.
AGACCGAACGGCGTTCTAATCTACAGGACCTGTGCGGCCATTGTACGCTCGTAAATTGAAGAGCGTGATTGTGTTTATTTAATCTACAAAGACTGAATGTCTCGATAATAATCTGAGTTGCGGCCCCATTTACGAGAAAATGGCCTGCGACCGAGTGTCCTCTGAAAATCTGGATAATTTAGTTGATGGTCGAGTATTTCTCTTACATAACATTTAGTCTAAATATGTGCTTAAATGAGCTATGTTTTTTGCTGCGCCATTTCTATTAAAGCCTTTGTTCATTGCTCAGTTCGTCACGCTTTCGTTTGAAATCTAATATATAAAAGGCCATATGTGTGTCTGTCTGTCTGTCTGTCTCCATATTTTCAAACTATCTTCTCCGAAAAGTCGCAGAGCGGCGCTAGGAGTCTCAAATAATTGGATTTTTTACGGCCCGTTCTTTTATGGGTCTTTAGCCGGTTGAAATAGTTTTTAAGGATCAAAAATGGGTAAAAATTGAAAAAGTCGTTCTACATTTTGTACATCATCTTAGTTAATTTTTAATCAGTTCATATACATTTTACGTTGGTGCAGTGGTAACGTCACCAGCTTTGAATGCTACAGTTTTTGTTTTGATTCTAGCTAATGGCACCGAAATACTTCTTTTCTTTTAGCTTTTGGAATCATAACTCTATAATAATATATACGAAATCTGAACAAATTAAAATATATTTAAGCGTATTTTACGACCGGGCAATGCCTTGAACCCACCCATCCATCCACTAGTACATTATATATATTGACGTCGCCGAGGACCCAGGTTCTATTCATCTGCTGATAAACCCACTCGGACGCCGATATTTAAATAAAACTTTATTACAAAGCGAAGAACGGTCACAGAAAACATCAGAGAGCAAGTTTATTTTCGTAAACAATAGAGAAAGATGGAGAAATAGACAAACAAACAGGTACACGCTACATCTAATTTCATTGTGCGATTCTACATCTTAAAATTCTACATCTTAAAATTCAGAAAAGTTGGGGGCATCAAAATCGGTATCAGAACCGGAAAAATTTATGCATTTTTTCTGATGCCCATAATTATCTTTTTTATTTGATGTTGTTTTTTTTAAGTAATCTTCCACTGCTGGTAGTCATAATATAACAATAAATATTTATAGATTAAAACTTCCATTAGAACTAAATCTATAGATTACACTCTTAAAAGTGTGTTTTCACGTTTGAGAAAATATATGCACATTTAAGATGTGTCTGTTTACGATAATCGGGACAAAATTACCATTTTATAGTTAACTATTAAGAGAGTCATAAAGAATCGGAATCAGGGTAGGTAATTGTATCGGAATCGGGAATTTAGTACGGAATTGGTAATTGCATCGGAATCGGGAAAAATATTGGAATTGTCCAATCACTAGTCTGGATGCCACGTGATTTTATCAACTTCTGTTCTGAGATTCACCTCGGACCGTAAAAGTGTCACTCAAACTTTTTTTATATTCAAAACACGGCTCTAGTTATGTAACAATACCATTTGCTTTGGTCTTTCAAACTTAAATTAGAAACAGTAATTTTTATCTGTCACGTTTACAATTAAAATACTATTTAGACGGAGGGGTTGTCACGCTTTAACTAGAAACCACAATGTGTTATCTTTCACGATTAAAATCAAAATATTAGTTTCTTTAGTCTGTTACACTTAAATTAGAAACCACAGTTTATCACGCTCCCTGTATTTTTTCTTTTCGTTGTTTTCTTTTTCAATTTTTTTTTTTTTTTTTGCGGATTACACCCCTCTTATATAAAGGATTTTTCATTTAATCTAAGGCAACGATGTTAAGACCTTTATTGTCCAATGTATTCTGTATTGTTTTCACTGGTCGCCACGTTTGTTTTCGCACGCGCGTGCATTCAATTTTTGCACGTTTATACAATTATTCTGTAGACTCACTTGAACTTTTAGACATTCATTCTGTATACTCACTATTTCATAGTTATCTATAATATGTACTGACCCAACGGCTCACGGGTAGTCTAGTGTATATATATATGTGTGTGTGTGTGTGTGTGTGTGTGTGTGTGTGTGTGTGTGTGTGTGTGTGTGTGTGTGTGTGTGTGTTGAAGGAGACAGCTCCCGATTTTCAGTTAAGAACGAAGTAATTAATACCGAAGATATTTATTATTGAAGAAGAATGCTGGAATCGAACACAGTTATCAAAAATTAAATTAATACTGTTATAAATGTGTATCTCACCTATACAACACACACACACATACACACACACGCAAGCACGCACACACACACACACACACATACATACATACATATATATATATATATATATATATATTTATATTTATATATATATACTGTGTGTGCAAAATCAAGACTTCAAGACAAGGTGTTGATGGCAACAAAAAATGTATTTCATTTTATGTTACAATTGTTTCTATATCCAGTTCGACAAATTCAAGTATTATATCGTTTGAAAATTTTCAGAAACCAGCATTTCTTCAGACTTTATGAATAAAAACACTTTTGGCAATGTAGCATTTTTTGAATAGAAAGGAAAAAAAGGGGGATCCCTAACGGGAAAAGCATGCGAGAAACATTTACCTTGGTTGTTGCTATGGAAAAGCCCATTTAGATATTAATGTATCGCCTAATTTTCGTATACTTATTTAGGAACAGGGCTATGTGAAGTTTCTACGGGGAGCCCTAAGCCATTTAAAAAAGAAAAAAAAATTTAAATATATCCCATTCGTTGGGTTCCTAAATTCCTTTATTTCCCAATGATTGATTTTTTGTAAAAAGAATCTTTTTAAATTGGTATCTATATTTATATTATGGCCGTAACAACCTTGCAAAGATGTTACGGTTAGTTTTAGTTTCGTATTAGTGGCAATTAATGTTTATATATTATCGTTCTATTAGTACATGGATATAATACCATTTCAGGTTTAGAATTTGATTGAATATAAGAATAAAGTAAAATGGGTGTATTAAATATATATAAACCTTGTAGGACATTTCGGGTGAAGTGTTCTAATCTATTTGCTGTCTGAAAATTCATAGTTATTCTATTTGAAAAATGTTTTTATGTCGTTGCTTACGATGATTCGAAGGGAGATAATCCAATTAAGGTGTTAAGTACTGCTAGTTAATTCTGTTTGAAACTGGGTCGATTTTGTTTCTTATAATGGCTAAAGGGAGATAATTCAGGCCGTTTGTGTTTTCGGTTCATTGATTACTAGAAGGCGACTATGATTTAATAATTAATTTAATCAGAATATGTCCAGTACGTGTTACAATGGCTTATTTAACAAATTAAGTATATAAATTATGTTTTTGATCTAAAGGAATAGGTTGTGTTTAATCCGCATCTGTTATTAGTCACTTATGCTGCTCCTGTCATATAATTCATGTGTTGTTGTTCTTGGGTTGTCTAAATAAATTAAATATTATATGCCCTCTAATTATTATTCTGACAGCAAAACCGCCCATGGCTCCAAGTGTGTTGTACTCCGGTGGGAAGATGTTTACTCCTGCATTTATGGGTGAAAGACACCTAGACCATGGAGTGAAGTAGGAGAATAAGTAAGTCAGCATGGATTCTACCAAACTATGGTGTCAGATGACAAAATCAATTGAATTAATATTTAAATCGATTAACAGCCCCAAATTGCTAATTTAATTTTTAATAATAACTAGATAAATTGTTGAGTTGTTTTATTGATTTGAAGAGGGTGTTACTTATTTTATCGTTAATACTGCTACGACTGAATACGAGATAAACATGATTGCCGTTATGGAGAAAAAAACAATTCCTAGATGAGCTACATACTTTATTTATATTTCTTACCCGGGTAAGAAGAAAGGAAGCTATATATATATATATATATATATATATATATATATATATATATATATATATATATATATATATATATATATATACAAATGTTACATAGTCACAACATTGAACATGCTAATGTTTCAAACAAGTGGTCGGTCTGGACCACAAGTCTTTTTCAGGCGACGTAATAAAGCTTGTGTTTCCGTGAAGAAGTTTTATTGTTAAATGTAAGAATGTAAACAATAAAAATAAAAACGTTAAATTAAAAATATATTATATTTTGCTATTTTAATAACCTCGTTTTAATTCAAGAGTTTTCCCTCCCGAATACCTTTAACTTATATATATATATATATATATATATATATATATATATATATATATATATATATATATATATATATATATATATATATATATATACGTTTTATTTTTTATTACCGTATCTTTCTGTTAAGTGACATTATTGTTTCAGCTACCCGGCCGTTTTTTTTGCCGTCTGTAGCTTCCTCAGACTTTTACAGAAAATGATAAAAAAATAGAAAGCATATTTGCTCTACAACAGTATTGAGCACTTTCTTCAGTTTTTACCATTTCTACTAAATATATATATATATATATATATATATATATAATTCAAACACGAAAGGTGTGTTGTCTGTCAAGTTTATATGCTATGTTCTTTAAAAATAGTGGGCGAAATAACTATAGAAGAGGGGGATGCAGCCAACCTTTTGAAGGCTTTTACATGCAAAGTTTATTATACAATACGATGGGACAGCGTGATGATAACATATAAACTTGAAGGACAACACACCTTGGTTGAAATGACGAACGAAGACAATAAACTTACATGACAAATAGAAGACGAAAGTGTTTGAATATGTGATGAAGTGGCAGTTTTAGTCATTTAGAACTGTTTTAAGTCTTCACCGCTCACTCATTTTTCGACCAAATTTCAAACAATTATTACAGTTTATAGATCACATTCTCAGCTATATTGTGAAAAACATTCAATATTCTAGTAAAAAATATAATAAATAAAATTTTTAACTTTAAATATTGCAGCATTAAGAATTTTTTAGTTCAATTTATGACATTAGATAATAAATTATTAATTCTGCAATATTTTAAGTTATAAATTTATTATATTGTTTACTAGAATATCTTGTCCTTTTTTTTCAGTTTTAAGCTTAACCATATTACTTTTTATGCTCGTATTTTTTATTATAATATGTATATATATATATATATATATATATCGTACTGATTTCAAATGTAAAAAAAAATGACTTGAGTGCCATCAGCTAGGATCGAAACCAAAAACATCTAGTTATTCAGCCGTGTTCCCTACCGATATAGCTACCGCGATGTACGTAAAACGATTTTAAATTAAATAAGTTGTGGAAATGAATTGAATTTGGATATGCGCAAAAAAGTAATAGAAATATGTCTGCAAGTTGAAATGAGTATATTTTTGTACGCGTTGTTCATCCATCCAAACAAAGATTTTACTCGTAATAAACCATCCTTGGTGCATGATTACTATTTTCTGATATCTTAAGTGTTATGTGGCCAGTAGTTTAAGAGTTTATCGGTTAAATAGTTACACACAAAATTCACAGTCATTATATTTACTGGCTTTATGCTTTGTCGGGAACGATTTCGTTAAAAAATACTATTGTGTACCGCTGTAAAAGGTTCTTTCGATCCGTAGGTAGGATCGTCGGTCTGTCGCAAGTATGTTTGTCATAGCACATTCGAAGCTAAACGCGCAGGTTGAACGGACGCATGGAGAATGTACTTATTCCATTATTTGGTTAACAATCGGACTGATGGTCTCATTATGGTGGTCATTCACGTCTCCCAACGGATTTCGACTGACCGGATAATCGCATTTACAATCGGAATGTCACTCTCGTAAATAATAATCGTTACAATTCATGCTAAAGAATGTAGACATGACTTAATCTCTCTCTCTCTCTCTCTCTCTCTCTCTCTCTCTCTCTCTCTCTTTCTTTCTTTATCTATCTAATTCTATTTCTCCCCTTTTATCCCTCCCCCTCTCTCTCTCTCTCTCTCTCTCTCTCTCTATCTCTCTCTTTTTAACTACCTACCTATTTCTATTTCTCCCCCTTTATCTCTCCTCCCTTTTCTCTCTCTCTCTCTCTCTCTCTCTCTCTCACTTGATGTTTTTCATGCATGTAGGTATGCAGATATATCTCATTATCTCTAACTATATATCTCTTCTCTTCCTCCTCCACCTCCTCTCCCATCATCTTCTTGCTTTCTTTCCCTTCCTCTCGCTATATATTTCTTTTACTTATACTTTCTTTTTTATGCTTTTTATGTAGGTATATATTTCATTATCTATCCTTATATTCTCTTTCATCCGTTCTCTCTCTCTTTCTCTTTCTTTCATAAACCTTTTCTAATTAAAACCATCTCTTTATATATATGTGCGTGTGTGTGTGTGCCTGTGTGTGTGTGCGTGTGTGTGTGTGTTTGCGTTTCTTTCTTTGATACATGTTTGATCGAACAACAGTGATAATTTCTGTTTGTTTCGTTTCTGATCTATTATTTCAAGTTGGTGAACCAATGATCTAATGCTATGCTCTTGTGTAAACATAGACTCGTCATATCTGCAAATATTTTCGACTGTCATGAGTCTTCGTCGGACAGATGATGAGTACGAGCTTGGTTGGTGGTGTGTTTGTTTGCTCTGATTAGTATATATAAATTTTACGAACACAAAAATTATTTTTAAAATTATAAAGAAAAAGAATTTAAAACAAGTATTTAAAAGTTACAAAGTTATAATGAAAATATTTTTTAATTCTAAAAATTGTTTTTAATTGTTACAAAAAATTATTTTACGTCATTTAAAAAGATTCTATTTTTTAATTCTAAAAACAAATTGTGATTTTTTTATTTTAAAAATATAATATATATATATATATATATATATATATATATATATATATATATATATATATAGAGAGAGAGAGAGAGAGAGAGAGAGATTTAAAGGTTGTGAGGGGGGTTTTGAAGCATGAAAACGATATTAGTTTTTGTATTTAATATTTTTATTGTTATTTCATTTCGATACTTTTTTTGTGACCAGGCTCGCCAGGTGTTAGATACGATATCCACCGATAGGCACACAACGGGTCGATATGTAGTCGGCTATAACCGGCTGGCATGGGTTGCTTCTTGTGTCTTCATTGTATCGTTATAGGCAGCTTTCCAACGTTGCATTATGGAAGGAACCGCAGGCTGAAATCGGACGCTGGTACAAAAATAGCGAACAAATGTATTTTTATAAAAATATAATTTATTTAAGATTTAACAATGAGGAGAATATTTTTATAACATATGCTTCAATTGCTGCTTTGAACAATTGGGTAGTCTCATTTCCGCACTGTTCTGCTGGAAGAGAAAAGATATTTCCCCATGGGGCGTCTTTGATGTGATCTCTAATGTCTTCCCAGTCAGCCTTATTGTAGTGCCTTGTTATTTTGAGCAATGGCTCTTCAACTTGGCGTCAAGAGTTTAGAGTAATGTCTACCATTATTACAGTGTGATCAGCATTCCCGAGTGGACAATGAGCATTTGTTACACAATTATCAAGAACAGTTGTCAGAAATAGATCCAAAAGTGAGGCTTGCTGGTCCTGGCGTTCTGGGAGACGGGTCGGGAATGTTACTGTGTGTCATGGAAATGCATATAGCAAAGTTATTGATGATGCTACCAACTGTGTCAGTGTACTTAGAGAAGCCAAGCCAATTTCTGCGGTGAGCGTTAAAGTCACCAAATACATGTATTTGGGCTCTAGTGTCAAGGGAGAGTACTACATATATGCTATCAGAGACATGATTGATTATAGTACAGTCCTGGTTTCATGTAGAGCGATAAAGAAAATACAGGTAGCTAACGCTATGTTGCAAAGTTAGTTTAAAGCATATGAAGGGTTGGTCACCTGATTCTAGTTTAGACTCCTTATACATGGGGAGGGTGTTACAAACATAGACTCCAAGTCCGTGCATGTGTCTGTTAGAGTCCTTACGACGAAGTGGAAGATAACCAGACATGTTAAAGATGTTAGATGGGATGGAGGAGTGCAAGTTAGTTTCACTTAGTGCTAATATATCCGGGGAGTTTGCTAAGAGAAATGATTCTACATCATCTAAGTTAGTTCTAAGTCCTCGGATATTTGTAAATGCAAGCCTCAAGGAAGGAGGCGACTTGTTTGAGTGCGTGTCTGGTTTGACCCTTTTTTAAATTGAGCTATCATTTCATTTTATTTTATAGTTTGTCAGATCTAGTGTGAGGTGTTAAGCAAAACGGATTGCATAGCTACCATCATGCAACACGAATAGACCATTAGCCGGCTCCTCATCCACGGGAATGTGGCTTCGGGAATGCCCACCAGAGATAAGTGCAGGGTCCATGCGCGACATGGCACTACAAACATCCCGATATTATACAACTGATCATAGAGCAGCCGCTCTAAGCGCTGCGGAAGAGTTAGAGCTCCTATACTATCAGTCGGAAACAGCAACCAGCAGCTATCAAACCGATACCCTCCAACCTGTCATACATGAGTTTCCCAGTCTAATCATGTTAGCATGTCTGGTAAACAAGCACTCGAGGCAAATGTGGGGGACGGCATTCATTGCCCTAGTCAGGAAAAAAGGATAAGTACTGGGCGTCTCTAATGAGTCCCTGCAGCCGCACCTCTGCTCCTGGCTAATAAGCAAAGAAAGAGTATGGAAGCCGGGCGGTAGGCAGAGCCTATCTACTTAAGCAGTTTAGGTTTGCAAACCGGTGATTTGATCAAGTCACCAGCTCTAGGGAGGTTGCCGTCCAGGACTGAGGAGGCCTTCCTCCCCCGTTTTGTGCCAAGACGTGTGAGGCACAGGTTTACAAATCGGAGTCTTCCTTTTCCGAGATGGATGACCTAATCAGATCTACGAGTCCATCAGCATTCAGAGGGTTTTCCCCGCGCATGGTTTCAAGGCCAGGTATTTTTATAGGGTTAATAGAGTTAATATCAAAGAATTAGCATCTGCTTTGAAGTTATACTCCTCTGAATTGGAAGATGTGGTTACATTTGGAAAGGAGTTATGTATAAGTATGGGTTGTAGATTTGAAATTAATTTCTACTAGGAAAAAAAGATCAAGTATGTTTTTTGGATTAGTGCCTAATTGGAAAATTATAGTATAAGGGTTAGGGTGTGTTCCGAAATGCGTTTAGGTGTTAGTTTTCATGTAAAGAGGATCACCAGTACGTTTCCCATCTAAGTGAAAGAAATGTAGTTTGCTAGTTAATATAGATCACTTATAGCCTGGGCACAAACTGTGGCTAATAGGTATATATATATATATATATATATATATATGTATATATATATATATATATATATATATATATATATATATGTATATATATATATATATTAGCAAAAGTACCCTTCGTTGACTGGGTTCAAAAACAGGCTACAGAAAATGGACTCTGATTTATGAAAGTATGATAGGTTATGAAAAGGAAAGGTTGTAAAGAGATAGCTTCGAATTTGGGGGTATCAAAACCAAAGCAAAATATGATGAAAGTAAAAATCAAATAGATAAACCCCATAATTTATTATACCATACCTGTTCACACTGAAACACTTATCACAATATTCTGTGGATCTATATTAAAAAACCTTGTTAAACTTTGTGACATATTACCATTCTATGGAGGTCAGGTGTGAACGAACACACCATACTTTTATTATACCATATTTCTTCAAACTGAAACATAATTATCAAAGTATACTTGCGCAGATAGATATGAAAAGTCTTTATTAAAGTTTGCGTCTATTTCCATTCTATGGAGGCCAGGCGCGAACGCAGACCCCACAATTTTATTATACCATCCCTATTGCAGTTAAAACATACTTATCAAAGCATTCTTATGTACATCTATATCAAATACACTTGTAAACGTTTTTTTTTTTTAATTTTTTAGTTTTTTATTTCCATACTTTGTGGACCAGGCGCGTACCCAACAATTTTAATGAACCACCGTTCTGCCAGATTAAACATACCCATTCCTGTGTCTCGATACATCTTCTATCATTATATGTAATCAGTCTTTTAAAATAGTCAACCATATAGGAGCCTATTCGTGACCAGACACACCCATACACATACACATTCAGCTTTATATTATATATGTATATATATATATATGTATGTGTGTGTATGTGTGTGTGTTAAGCTAATGCATGCCCTTAGCAATAGAATTCTATAAGGTCAGCCTCCTATTGTTTAAGACCGAAAGTTAAAAAATAAAATCTTAATAAATTTTTTTTTAATTAATCAAAAAAAATCTTAATAAAATTTTTAAAAAATTTTTAAAAATTAAAAAAAAAAAATCTTAATAAAATTTTTAAAAAAATTTTTAAAATTAATTAAAAAAAATCTTAATAAAATTTTTAAAAAATTTTTAAAAATTAATTTTAAAAAATCTTAATAAAATTTTTAAAAATTAAAAAAAATTTTTTTTTTTAAATTTTTAAAAAAAATTAAAAAAAAAACAAGGTACTTCCAAAGTATGTGATTTTACATGAGCTTGGGGAGAAGTGCAATTGTTTTTTCGCCTACTTGGAACAGGAGAGATGATATACTTACAAGATTACAGCATTAATATACAATATAGATATACAGGGATTAGAAGAGGTTTTCGGGGTATAAGGGATTGTAACGTTTTCAGACACAGGCAGGGGTCTTGGAGGCAAGTATTATCCCTTTTACGCAGACATTTAGAAATAACATTTGAGCCGGTTTTATTAGTAGAATAACTCAGTAACAGTAAAATGTGGCCAGTATAGGCCTTCTATTTAAACATTACACTTAATTATAGAATGATAAATTATGATTTCCAAAAAGAGTAAAGCAGTATAAGTAAATAAGGGCAGGAAAACAGGTTTGGTGAATAATGACTTTGTATTTTATATTAATAATTGCTTCCTAAGCATTGTTAATTAAAAGATGTTTGTTTACCACGAAAGTTGCGATTACGCGTTGTATTCAGTTAGGTTTCAGTTTTTTTCAGCCTGTCGTCAAAACTGAGGGGTCTTTAATACTTATGGAAATTTGTATTTTATTAGGGAATAAAGATGGATTGTCGTCAACACTGAGGGGTATTTAATACTTATGGAAATTTGTATTTTATTAGGGATAAGATTGAAAAATTCGATTTAAGTGCATTAGCATAAGTTTTAAAATAGTCTAAGCCAGTCAAGTGAATAAAGATACTATGCAAACAAAAATTTGATCTTGTGGAAAAAATATATAGAGAGGAGTTGGGGCTCGTTGATCTAGTCAGGGATAAAGGCCAGACAAAGGCCGACTCGAGTAATTCTCACATTGCAACTATTCCAGTGTTACAGCACAATGAGTTAAAAAAAAAAAAACGAAAAAAAAAATCTCTTTACAGTCATTCACTCACAGATGGATTACCTAGTAAATTTACAAGTTCTACTGGGCAATCAGATTAGAAAAGGAAAGTTATGAGTCGGGGATGAGACCAGGCTCATAAGCGCGCTCGCATGGTTTGCAAGATAATAAGTATCATACTTAAAGTTCTACTGTTTTCTAACTAAATTAGCATAATTTTTTTAGCGATTCTTTTCTTACTATAGCCATGGTGTATTATTTAAGCAAGGTGAATAGACTATTCCGCTGTTTATAATTCTATTTTAAGTGGAGAGAATTATCAGTACAATATGCCTGGAAATGTAAAGAATTAAGATAGAAACTTGAGAAGAATAAAGACATAAGTCAACAAAGAAATAGATTTGTTTAATTTCATGCGAAACGTATAGACTATTCCGCTGTTTATAATTCTATTTTAAGTGGAGAAAATTGTCAGTACACAAACATTAATTTAATTCATTTTCTGTTATTTTTTCCGTTCTCTTATGAAAAAATAGTTTACTAAATACATATAATTAGATTCATGCAGATATTCTACATGATGAATAATTGTGTAATATTTGCGTAAAAAGCTTATTGTAAACACAACCCTCTTTCTATATATATTCATGTATGCGTATATATTTCTGTTTTAAAAATTTTGCCCAGTGAAACAAAAATGTAGTAGGCAAAAAAAAAATAAATAAATAAATGTTCTGTCAGCAACAGTACAACTTCAAAATAGTCAATATCGCCCACCTCCAGAAAAGAGGGAATTCCTGTCCGTGATAACCGTGGTAAAAGAAGACACACTCCAATCGCCAGAAATACCCACACACACAGTTTGCAGGACACTGCCGACTCGTCTCTAGCCTCCTGCTTTTATAGTGGCCGGGAATTATCCATTTGCATAATCACATGAGACAGAAACGTGATTTTCCGAGAGTTGCATGGGGTAAATGCTAATAAAAACCCCCGGACGCCATCTTGGAATTCTCTTTTTCCCCCCAACTGGTGACACAACAGAAATACCCGAGGTAAGCTCTTTTTCCCTCATTTTAGTTATTGCTGCTTCTGCTACACCCAGAAAACTTCTCCGTTAGTTTTTGGTCTATATACATGAAACATAAAGTATTCGGACCCATGCGAAACCTTATATTTTCGTTTTAGCCGAGGAAAATCGGTGCAAAGTGTGAAAATTTTTAAAATTAAATTTGCCAGGTGAAGGTCGAACGACAGCATTACGAATATGCATGCGTGACATAATATCTATTGGTTCATGTTTAAATTTTTAGCCTTGCAGTAAACAAGTCTAAACATAGTACAGTCATTAACGTCAAAGGAAAAAGTAAATCGTAAGCATAACGCTTCGGTTTCGATTCTCGTTAGTGGCGCATGAGTAATTTTTTTTTCTTTTAACTTTTTAAATAATTACTATATATATGGTCCAATATAATATAATAATAAATACCAGATCTGCATAAATAAAAATATAATATTTAAGCGTATTTTACGACCGGGCAATGCCGGGCGGCCTGCTAGTGTTATTATAGAGTTGTGATTTCAAAAGTAAACAAGAAGGTATTTGGGTGCCGTCAGCTAGAATCGAAACCGAAACTGTAGTATTCAAAGCTGGTGACGTCACTATTGTACCAACGTGACACGTATACAATATAATCAAAAATTAAGATGAATGTCCAAAATGTATAACGATTTTTTCAACTTTGACCCATTTTTTTTTACCCTTTAAAAACTGTTTTAACCGGTTAAAGACTCATAAAGGAACGGTCCGTAAAAAATCCAATTATTTGAGGCTCCTAGCGGCCGTCTGCAATTTTTAGTTTTGGAAGTGATAGAGTTTGAAAATATGGAGACAGACAACCATACAGCTTTTTATATATTAGATTTATGACGAAAATAACGAAGCTTCTCCTCGCTGTTGTTGAATTTGTGTTACACATAATGAAATCATCGGGCGATTCCAATGGTAAACAACGGCTTTAAGAGTAGACAGAAATTTGAAAATATATCACTTTCTCTCTTAAAATCTTTTAAGACTTACAGGATCCTATTTAGTAAAGCCTTTCTTTTCTCTTTTACTTGCGTCATTCGTTTGTTGTTACGTCAATCACTCTGCACTGTGAAAAGGTAACAAACGAAATAAACGAATTTTAGCAAAATGTATTATATTCCCTCATTACTTCTCTTTTCTTTCCCCCTCCGACCTCCTCTCTCTCAATTATATACGCTGTCTGCATGTGATAGATAGATAGATAGATAGATAGATAGAGTGACCAAACAAAACGAGTCCCAACTCTAATTAGGCCCCGTTTCTTAGTGTTTTGTCCGAATGAAATGAAACTTTGGTCATAACTAGTTTATTATATTCAAAACATCACATCAAAGCACTAGGATCTTTGGCCTTTTTTTGCTCATATGTTCTAGATGACCTCCATTTAGCTTTTGTTTTGTTTTTTCTGGGTCACATACATACATACATACATACATACATATATATATATACTAAGTTAAAGGTATTCAGGAAAGGAAACTCGTGAATTAAAACGAGGTTATTAAGAGCGCTCAATAAAAAGAGCAAAATATAATATTTTTAAATTAACGTTTTTATTTTATTATTTTTGCAACATGTTGGCGTTTAATTCAAAACGGCAAAAAGGAGACACAATTGATTTTAATAGTATGTATAATGAATGGTCGGAAATTGAAAAATAAGGTTATTAATAGTTATCATAATGATAGTATAGTAAAGTATTAATAACGAAGGTGATAGTTTTAAATAATAATAATAAACCTCCCCGCGAGGGTAGAGTTAGTTACAACGTCGGCTTTTATAGTGGAGTAAATTCCGTTCTCCCTTTTAAAAAATGGCACGCTAGAGAAAGACAAAAATAAATATAAAAATTAAAATTAATATTAATATTAACTAGCAGGACCTGTGAACATTCCACAGTGGCATCTTTCATATGTAATATATTTCTGCTGGGCATTCTCTGGGGGTTCAGCATGAATGAAGATACCATCATATTCTTCTAACCTTTTTGTCAAAATTGTGTCACCTGAGCTCCATTGTCTGGACTGATTATTTCATTACAAACATATCAATCAATTAACTCACGTTTCATCATTTTTTATAATTCTTGAATATGTTACTAATTTCGACAATCATTTTTCATAATTTAAACCCACATTATCGACCCCCTTTACTAAAATAATAACTTTGATATATTATCTGGGTTATTATTTAATTACAAACGCACCAATCAATTAACTCACATTTCATAATTTTTCATAATTCTTGGACATGTTACTAATTTCGACAATCATTTTTCATAACTTTGACGAAGGTTCTCGCCTCACTTTTACTAAAATAAGAATTTTGATGTACTGTCTGGGCTGATTATTTCATTACAAACACACCCATCAATTAACTCGAATTTCATCAGTTTTCATTATTCTTAGATATGTTACAATTTCGACAATCAGTTTTTATATTTTCAACCCACATTATCGCCTCCCTCTTAATAAAATAATAACTTTGATGTATTGTATGGGCTAATCATTTCATTACAAACACACCAATCAATTAACTCACATTTCATTATTTTTCATAATTCTTAGATATGTTACTAATTTCGACAATCATTTGTCATAATTTAAACCCACATTATCGCCACCAATTACTAAAATAACTTTGATATATTGCCTGGGCATATTATTTCATTACAAACACATCAATCAATTTACTCACATTTCTTAATTTTCATAATTCTTTTATATGTTTCTAATTTCGACAATCGTTTTACATAATTTAAACCTACATTATCGCCTCCCTCATTACTAAAATAATAAGTTTGATATTTTATCTGGGTTATTATTTAATCACAAACACACTGTGCTACTAATTTCGATGATCATTTTTTATGATTTAAACCCGCATTATCATCCACCCCTTACTAAAAGAATAACTTTGATACATTGCCTGGGATTATTATTTCATTACAAACATATCAATCAATTAACTTACATTTCTTAATTTTTCATAATTCTTGGATATGTTACCAATTTCGACAATCTTTTTTCACAATTTTAACCTACATTATCCCCCCCCCCGTTTCCTTACTAAAATAAGAACTTTGATATGATGCCTGGGCTGATTATTTCATTACAAATACACCAATTAATTAACTCACATTTCATTATTTTTCATAATTCTTGGATATGTTACTCATTTCGACAATCATTTTTTTATAATCGTGACCCACATTACCACCTCCCCCTTACTAAAATAAGAACTTAGATATATTGTATGAGCTGATTATTTCATTACAAACACACCAATCAATAAACTCGCATGTCATCATTTTTCATAATTCTTGGACATGTTACAATTTCGGCAATCATTTTTATATTTTTAATCTACATTATCGCCCCCCTTACTAAAATAATATATTTTCCACCTATCTCATCCAATCCTTGATGACGCCGCATATTCTGCTAGTATATATCTTCCGCTTATCTCATTCAATCCCGGGCGGCAGTAGGTATTCTGCTACTATATGTTTTCTACCTATCTCATTCAATCCTGGGCGACGCTGGATATTCTGCTAATATATATTTGCACTTATCTCATTCAATCCCGGGACTAACCTTCCCACTGTTAAAAATATACATGAAATAAAGTAATGTTAAAATCGTAAACTGTTTCATCCATTTCCGGGACTGATTTTATATCCCCAACCCACTGTTAAAATAATAAATGAAATAATGTAATGTGTAAATCGTAAAGTGTTTCAGTAATTTCTGGAACTGACTTCATATCCCCCACCCCACTGCTAAAAATATACATGAAATAAAGTAATGTTTAATGCGTAAACAGTTTCAGCCATTTCCGGGACTGATTTCATATCCCCTACCCTACTGTACAAAATATAATGAAATAAAGTAATGTTTAAATCGTAAACGGTTTCAGTCATTTCTAGGGCTGGCTTTATATCCCCCACCCCGCTGTTAAAAATATACTTGAAATAAAGTACTTCTTAAATCATAAACTGTTTCGGCAGCTTTTCGAAATTAATACATAAAAACATTAACACGGTTATGGATTAGGCAACCATTCCTTCAACATAAATTTCTGGGTGTAGTATCAGTCTCAGCATTCCAGTGACTTTAATCGTCCCCTCCTTAAGGAGAGTTTTTGCCATTACTGCCATGAGGACATTAAGGACGAAAATATGAACTCAGGATTACTTTATATATTTACGCGATTTTTGAAATGTTACAAATAAACCCCTAGCGTGCACTGATCCATTTAACTGATTTTTGGAATCAGCAGTACATCCATGTGATTTTTGGAATACTATATCTTATGTCAATGAAGTACATCATAAATTATTTGCATCTTTTTAACAGAAGATAATGACGTCATCACCGAAAGTAAACACGTCAGACTATCATCCCCCTACTCGAAAAGAAGGGGAGATTATGTCTGAGATCTCATTAAACACTCATCGAATCCATTAACTCACATTTAGTATAATCTATATATTAATACGATAGCGCGTGTGTTCTTAAATCTCAACCAATGAAATTTGCCGGAAAGCGTGACACACAAAAGAACACACGCGCTATCGTATTAATATGAGGACATTAAGGACAAAAATATTAACTCAGGATTACTTGATATATTTACGCGATTTTTGGAATGTTACAAATAAGCCTCCATTTACCTGATTTTTCAGCAGTATATCCATGTGATTTTTGGAATAGTATAACTTATGTCAATGAAGTACATCATCGTATTAATATATAGGTTAATATGATAATAAGAATAGAAATTGTCTCGGTTCTGAAGGAATTCTTAATCACAACCATAGTAAATAATTATATATATATATATATATATATATATATATATATATATATATATATATATATATACGAGGGGCGTGCAATAAGTAATGCGCCTGACACACTTCCCATAGTAGTAGAGCAACGAAACTTCGCACAGTTCATAGTCTTTCTCTACATAGAAACAACCCAGAGTTATGCATTTCTCCCATCGTTTGATCCAGCTCTGGAGACCGTTTTTCTAGAACACCCCAGGTTAGTCCTCCAACCACGACGTGACTTCAGAAATCAAGGCTGCATCATCTGGGAAACGCTTTCCTTTCAAAAACGACTGGGAAGAGGTGAAAGTTAGAGGGTGCAAGATCAGGAGGGTAAGGAGGATGGGGGAGGATCTCATAACCACACGCCCGTGCTTCTGACCTGGTGATATGCGAGTTATGGACCGGAGAGTTGTCCTGCAGGAGGAGGGTAACTTTGCT
The DNA here is from genome assembly GCF_053919585.1 of Euprymna scolopes. Classification (NCBI taxonomy): domain Eukaryota; kingdom Metazoa; phylum Mollusca; class Cephalopoda; order Sepiida; family Sepiolidae; genus Euprymna; species Euprymna scolopes. The sequence goes on from NC_136510.1 coordinate 84,229,688, forward strand.
GATCTTGTCCCACCTCTTGATTTTGACAGCTTTCCTTAATTTCCTCAAAAGTGAAGCATAATAGGCTCCTGTAATTGTGGTACCATTTGTCAAGAAATCTGTCATCACTACTCCGTCCTGGTCCCAGAAGACTGTGAGCATGATCTTGACAGTGGAGGGCTGCACCCTTGCCTTCTTTGGAGGTGGTGAGTCCAAGTGCTTCCACTGCATTGACTGGGCTTTGGTCTTTGGATCATAATGATGGACCCAGGTTTCATCCTGTGTAATTAGTCTTTTGAAAAAATTTGACTCATCTTCTTGGCACATCTCCAAATTCATCCTCAACACTCAACGCGTTCTCGCTTCTGGAATGGTGTTAGCAACCTGGGGATCCATCTGGCAGACACCTTATGCATGTACAAATAGTCATGAATGATAGTTTTCACAGATCCTGTACTAATCTTGACATCTTAGGCTATTTGGCAAATAGTAATGCGCCGATCTTCCAAAATGGCAGCCTCAACTTGACGGACAGACGCCTCATCAATGGCAGAAGAGGGCGACCAGGTCTGGGAGCTGTTTCCACAGACTTCCGGCCATGTTTGAATTCACGATGCCAGCGTTTTACAAGATCATATGATGGGTCATTATCACCATACAAAAACCGGATCACTACTCGACATTAAACAGGTTCCATTTCACACCTGACTCAGTTCAAACACCTGTAAAACAGAAATCACAATTAGTTCAGAGCTGTAATTTGCTACATAACCCGTAGAGATATAAATCATTGCACATGCAAAATTTTAGCTAGATCAGACCACTGGAAGTGTGTCAGGGGCATTACTTATTGCGCACCCCTCGTATGCATATATATAGTGGAATTTTTCTGAAGGCTTCGATTTCAAGAAAGAGACTAAATATTTCTTCTAGATGACACTTGAATATCTCTGATTAATTTTTCCAACCCAATATTTGAGTCTTGTTAAGCTTAAGTCTTTGACGATGTACATCTTATCTGTAAGATGGGGGGGGGGGAATGCAATGGGCCGAAAGGAGGAGGGTAAGGAGTATGAGATTTTGAGATATGTGCCGAAAGGGTTTTTAAGAGCGACGTTGCAATCAACTCGCACGTCTGATGAAAGGAAAGGAACTGCCAACTTTCTTGCCAATTTCTCAATGCATGATAAAAGGCGGCCTGTGTTCCTTTTGGTTCTTTGACCTTCCATGTTTACTAGGAGAGAATTACTTTCAGTTAGATAAATCGGCGTCGTATTGTTTTTCCCCCAACTTAACTTTGCAGTTCAGACACTTCAACATCTCTTTCTGCAATGCCATTTATTTAGCTTGGGCTTTTAAAATGATATTAAGAAAATATGAGAATTGCACATGCCATTATCAAGAATGCCTACTTCCAGTTTTTATCATTAACATTTTGACTTGTCAGGAAATAATGGAGAGAAGAAGAATTTTTGTATTGACGTTTCTCGCCAAACAACGCACAGGACCACTTAGTCCTGAGGGCCTACTATTTAGGGCCAGATTTTCAGGGATGATATTTATGGAGTTGGGTAGCGAGGTTGTTGACATTACACTTGAATTTCTGCACGTCAGAACAGTCAGGGAAGCAGTGGCCCAGGAGAGAATACCAAAGTTCAGGGGCCAAAGTTATTCGAGAAGAAGGCTTTACGGCATCCAGTGATCTCTGCAATATAGGAGTGGGGCTTTGCTGTTTGTCGGGTTTGTTAGGGTTAGGATTAGGGTTATTGTTGTGATATTTGAAAAATGCTTTAGAAAATATATTAACAAAAGATGATGAAATTTGCAACTTTTCGAAGGTAAGGGAATTTGTAATTTTTAAATAACTCCGGAGTTTGAAGTATAAACCAATTTCACCTATGAATAACATAAAGTATTAGTTTTGTATTGGTTAATTAAACCAATTTCACCTATGAATAACATAAAGTATTAGTTTTGTATTGGTTAATTAAACCAATTTCACCTATGAATAACATAAAGTATTAGTTTTGTATTGGTTAATTAAAAATAATTGATTCGCCTTAAACAAACAAATCAAATGGAATGTGATATTTTCATTTCTTTTTTAGTTCAAAATTTTTAGAGATGAAAAATTGAGAGATGATGGTTACTACATGAATAACAATGTGGAGTGAGGACCTGATTGTGCCAAATTCAAATCCAGTCGGCTCAATACAACTACTTTTCAATTATGGATGTTGGCAACCGTCACATGATTCATCCTGTTAAGTACTTGATTCTAGAAATAATCGTGGAAATCAATATCAACAACAGAATCGAGTCGAAATTCAAAGATGTACATTTTTTCTTTTTTTTTTAACTTTTGTTTATTTCACCTTGGATTTCTTCATTACAGCCGTTTCGTTAATGGGATGGCAATTTTATGATTTTATGTGTCCATAAAAGTCTCCAATTCTCATCAATTCTTCAGATGTTATTTCCATTCAATGTTACCAAGGAAAGTAAATGTAAAAGTTGTAACAAGAGTAGTATAATGTAATCTGAGTCCGAGTTTGTTGAATAAATCCACATTTTAGGTATATTCCAATTTATTAAAAGGATCTTAGTATGGAAAGTACGAGGTTTATTCCACCTCATTTTTAGTTTCTTTGTATGAAGTGTCCACTGAAAGCTATTCTCTATTATAGATTAAAATTATTAACAAGCTGTACACTTTTTTCCTTTCATTTTTATTTCAGAATATGTGAACTTGTTGCTTCATTCATTTTTGTGGACAATAAATTGTCATCAAATGTTTCGCATTCAAAGCAGTTTCAGTTTTCAAGTAATGTTTTAGAAACTCTTTTTATATATTTTTTTTTACACAATACCTATTACCCTATCCCTCCCAAAAAACTAAACTAATGTAGCGCAACCTGAGGATACTTTACTTGCTTTCCAAGTTTAAACAAGGAAGATAACTCTGATATTCATAGAATGAAGTTAAATACAATCAACATTCAAGTCTGAACTAATTCTATTTAAATACAGTGTTGGCCATTACAACATGATGCGTTGATTTTTAAAAATAGACTATAGAAAACTTGTGAAAAACTTATACCATATATTGGGGAGAACTTGTCTCACATTTATGTATATGACACTAGAACAAAACCTGTCTCGATAGGTACGGTATGGTTCTAAGCAGAAACAATTTGCATTACTATTTTTTTATTTTAGAAAATGATACAAATTTAAGGCATCTTAAAGAGAAATTGAAATTCAGGAAATTTGTGTAATTGGTGTCTGAAGACTGGGTCAAATTAAAAAAGGGGGTTGTAGCATGCTAACTAACATGATGTACACTTGTAATATTGTTTTAGCTTCTTCGCTGTCTACAAGCATTTGCAAATTAAAAAGAGATTATATTTCGCGTGTCCGTGTAATCGCGTCTGCGTTCTGGTCAATGCTGTAAGACCCTTTCTGTGTCTCTATGTATGTTTTGTGTGTTTGTGTATTTCGTTCTCGCCGTGATCATATAAAATCAAGTACGAAGATAAATCAAAGAAAGTCTTTTTTATACATACGTGCGCGGTTGCTGGTTGTAGAAATTTTATCTACAGCGTTTTAAGCGTATTCCAAATTACTAGAGATCGTTCAATAATCCTTCTTGACTGAGGCATGTCAAGAAGTTTAGATAGATTCGCGATTTAACCTTCTATTACCTAAATCCCATCTGTCTGTTTAAATGTATGTATGTATGTATGTATGTATGTATGTATGTATGTATGTATGCCTAAAACTTTTGACAGAGGCGACGGATTTTCACGAGATCGGTATCGTTTTGAAGCTCGACCCTTCGGACAACAAATATCCAAAAGTTGGCTAAAAACATCAATTCCTTAATTCTCAACTGGGCACATTTCTACAATGAGTGGTCGATTTTGTTCATTGACATTTTTGCAAGTCATTCAAACATCACATCAACGACGTCTGATAAAAGACGTTATTTCAAACCCCCCCCCTGTAACACTATAATCGCGGTGGGCGCATCGATAAGACCGTTTGTTTTGTTTGTTTTTTTTACCCTTTTTTTCCTCTGACGCGTTACGTGTTTGAACCTGCTTATTACTCCTATTTTTATTTTTTGCGCCTGCAATTTTCCTTCTTTTTTTTCTTTTTTTTTTTTTTTGCTCAACCAACACCCTTACACACACCACTTTCCTTTCCGCTCTTGCGTCACGGGTTCGAGCTTGCCTACTTACTACAACTTTTTTTTTGCTCAACACACACCTACAAACACCCGGGTAACGCCGGGTACCTAAGCTACTTCGTGAGAAACCAAGAAAGTTCAATGAAGTTCACATAAGCTTTCCGAACAGGTGAAATAATTCAAGCTTCCATTTACAGGAGTAAACTACAGAAGTTATGAGTTCCTTTAGAATGCCCTTTGCGTGTGAATAGGCGGAGGAAGAAACTTCCTTTAAATTAGACTCTCGACAAGACGAGTCCGACACATCTGGTTGCAACAAAATTTAAACTAACGATTTTTGCTGCAATAATTTCACGCTTCGAAACTCCGAGAAGAATCTCAACTCCCGTGAGCCTTTGCTATAAAACGTCTGGAAGTGCTTCCGGCTAGGTGAATTTCAACATGGTTTTCCATTCTTTTGGTCGGCGCTTTTCTTTTGATCGGCGCTTTTCCATTTGTGGGCCGTGATCATCTTTTGGTGTTTATCTTAAGACAAATAAAAATACTCGTGCATGAAAATACTGTAGAGACTTAGAGACCACATAAGTTATTTTTTACTTAATTTTCCTAAATTACTCTTAAGGGTGAATATTGAGAGACGCAGAAGGGTAAAATCTTATTCTCTTAGATTATTATATTATTATTGGACGCATTTCGTCTGTACCGCTCTCATCAAGATACAGCCTAGGAACTCCGTTCTATCCTCGAACACGTGATGTCCTTTCTTTGTCGTTATATCGTTCCCCTGAATTTCTCATGTGTTTTGTCTAAGGAGGTAACCTTTGACCTCCGCCTCAATCACGCTATCTGCAACTGGGTATATTTTCCGTAAGGTTATCATGACATGTACTAATGTGACTCTCACCAAAATTCATACCAGTTAACTTAATCGCTAATTACTAGCGTAGGGTTCCAATATAGAAAACACTATTTTTTTTTGTTTTTTTTTGTTTGTTTTTGTTTTTTCATTCGACAAAAATGGTATTTCAGACTGATATGTGGCTTTATTCATTTTTGTATGTTTTGCACACATAACATTTTCAGTTTTCAAGTAATGTTTTAGGAACCCTTATTAATCTTTGTTCTTGAGTAAATAGATATCATTAACAACACCTATAAACCCCAGATCCCCCCCCAAAAAAAAACTAGTAGTTTGGGGGGGGGTTATAGGGTCGTTCCAGAAGTAAAGCCTCCTATTTTTAACTGAAAATATTGAAGAGCTACGAAGATGTGAGTGGTACCATAAAAGGGAGCCACCTTTTGTGCCCCAGAATTCATTTTCTACAGTCACCACCATTCTCATTACACTCTTGCCATAAATCCAATCATCGTCTACCTCCATAGAATAAGTATAAAAGTATAAAAAGTGATGTACATAAATAATAATGAAGTCAAATAATAACAAAATTCTATTTAGTTGAAAATTGGTAAAATCTGTGAATCATCCGCAGACTTTCTGTAAGCATATTAATATCGGGTAAATGCATTGTTATTGGAAGGTTAGATTGAAAATTCTGCCACAATTATGAGATAGGCAATGTTCATAATTATAAGTTATAATTTCATTTTTTGAAATGGAAGAAATAATGGGTGTGGCACAATAAGTGAGGCTTATTTCAAGGGAGCTTTCGAGCTCCCCGCATCTTGGATCTTTTCGCTAGGCGTGTCCTGTACTCGTGAAGAGACAAGTAAAATCAAGTATGCGTAGATATCTAAATGTCAGCCAGTCTGTCGATTGATTGATGGACAGCGATTGCGATCCGAAATTGTTTATGTAACAAAACAAAGGTTAAAACTTCATGCTGACGTCAGCATTCAGCGTCTTTGTTTTTAACGTGTGTGCATGTCTCTCTCGTTGTCTTTCTCCTTTTTGTGCTTCTCTCTTTCTTATCACTCTCTTTTTCCCTATTTAACAAGAGAAGGATTGTAATTGAAATTGTATTTAAGAGTTTCGCTGCGAGCGTCGTCGAACACAGACGTGTAGTTTTTTCGGTAAGGGTTCGTTCGCAACGGATGTGAGTCGAAAATCACCGGGATGAAAATGTTGCTTAATTGTTGGAATAAATAGAATTCTATTTTTATAAGAAAATATCTCTGTTTGCTGTTTTGTACAAGCGTTCAATTTCAGCAAACGGTCCCTATCAATAATACCGATGAAGCCTTGCCATTGATGACGCGGAGAAAAGATCCCTCAACAGATATAAACGACGTCAAATCAACCCTAGTGATCTATCCTTAGTGCAACAGCAACACACGTTCGTATCATCCTCTAAAGTTTAAAGGGGGGTGTCTATTGTTTTATCATTTTTAAATACCCAGGGAGCTAGAAACGTCTCCACGACAAACCAAGTAACCCTTTCCAGTAAACAATAGTAGCATATTGGTGCTGTGACCAGGATGTAACAAGAGTTCCGGAAATGTCCACACGAAAAATAAAGTAACTCTTCCCAGTAGATGAGAGTAGCATAACAGATAAAACTACAGACTTTCTGATACAAACGCCATATCAAACTTTCACAAAAATTTACAAATCTACATAAACTTGTAACTAGTTATATAACAAGATCAGCCGGTTACTGAGGTGTGACCGGCTTCACATGTTATATTAAATGTCTTAGAGTGGTCTCATGAGGATATGAAGATGGGCCAGTCATTAGGATCTGTGTATCAAGAAGAAAATCATACCTGAGATGTTGGATCTGGGTGTGGCTCCTTTCTATTCTCAAGATGACTTCTTCACCCTGGTGGCATTCTGGTGGGAATCTTCATTTCTTCGTCCTCAAGGCCGCCTTTCGACTTAAGACATTTATGGAGACATTTATGGCAACACAAGAAAAACGACACGTGACACAATTGCAATATATATGAGAAATCTTAACTATTTATTTTACAAAAATATATATTACAATACATATTACAAAAACTTTTACAATTTACAAAACTAAACTAACTATCCTAACTAGTTTTGAGGAGCGGAGTGCTCCCTCCATTTATGGAGAGACAGAATATGCGTACTCACCTCATGATGGTCTGGAGAGAAAGAGACAGGGCTCTAGAAAGGGAATTATATGAAGGCATTTCTTTGTATCTCTACGCCCATGGCCAAATCACCACTCGACCATGCTGTAGAGTGTGCTAGAAACAGTGGCACTCAGAAATAGTGGCACAGTTATATATTATTTTGTATTGTTAAACAAATTTTGTAAATCCTAGTTTACATAATTTAATTCCCCTCATATGTGTGTGGGGGGTACGTGCGCGTGTGTGTGTGCGCGTGTGTGTGTGGTTCGTATTTTTTACTGAGAAGAGATTAATACTTATCAAGGCCTGGAAGCCACTCTATGATAAAGGTAAATGAGTGTTAGGTAGACAGTGAGACAACACCGTAACGTTCAGTAATGATGGAACTTTGGTAGGGTGTAATTATATAAGACGACGGCTTTAGAAGGACCTGTTTACATTAGATTTGAAACCGGCTGTGTTATAGTCAGCTGGAAAGCAGCCCAACGATATTGTGTTCCACAGACGGGCAGTTCCAGGAAAGGAGCTCTGTTCGTGAAATTTTCGTTAAGTGTGTATGTATGGGTATATCCTACCGTGCTAAAGTGCTAAACCGATTATAATATATATATATATATATATATATATATATATATATATATATATATATATATATATATATATATATATATTAGCAAAAGTACCCGTCGTTGACTGGGTTCAAACAAAGCCTACAGAAAATGGATTCTGATTTATGAAAGTATGACAGGTTATGAAAAGGATGGGTTGTAAAGAGATAGCTTCGAATTTGGGAGTATCAAAACCAAAGCAAAATATGATGAAAGTAAAAATAAAATAGATAAACCCCATAATTTATTATACCATACCTGTTCACACTCAAACACTTATCACAATATTCTGTGGATCTATATTAAAACCTTATTAAACTTTGTGACATATTACCATTCTATGGAGGTCAGGCGCGAACGAACACCCCATAATTTTATTATACCATATTTCCTCAAACTGAACATAATTATCAAAGTATACTTACGCAGATAGTTATGAAAAGTCTTTATTAAAGCTTGTGCCTATTTCCATTCTATGGAGGCCAGGCGCGAACGCAGACCCCACAATTTTATTATACCATTCCTATTTAAGTTAAAACATACTTATCAAAGCATTCTTATGTACATCTATATCAAATACACTTGTAAACGTTTTTTTTTTATTTTTAAATTCTTTATTTCCATACTTTGTGGACCAGGCGCGAACGTAGACCCCACAATTTTCTGCAGGATCAAACATACCCATTCCTGTGTCTCTGTACATCTTCTATCATTATATGTAATCAATTTTCTATAATAGGAGCCTATTTGTGACTAGACACACACACACACACAGAGACATTCAGTTTTATATATATATATATATATATATATATATATATATATATATATATATATATATATACTAATTTAACATCAACTTGATACATGATATTTTTGACAAGACATATTATACACATATAAACAGACGAAACAAACGTTTACTTATTCGCGACCATAAGAAACGACCGTACAAATATCGATCGGAATAGAAGTTGACGTAGCATTATGTTCAATTTATTTATCTGTAATAAAATTGAGAAGGTTGTTATCGTTAAGTGGACCCGAGAGATACGTTCACGTCTTCATTATGCAACGGAGATTGGGTCTATCTATGCCTGTCTAAATATATATCGATTTGTATATTCACTCCGTGAAGCAGCTAAAACGTAGTAAAAGTCACTTAGTGTTATTGCAGAGAGACCGCACGCTTGCACTTGAGAAGAATGAGGTTAAGATTGAGACCAGTTTTACTACTTATCTACGACAAAATTCTGCTGATACTCTATGTGATATTGAGGCACGACAAATTTAGGTATGACTAATATCTCCCGCTAAATGTGAAGATCAATCAAATATCAATAAACATAAATAAAATGATTTTGGAAAGAATTAAATATGCATACTAATAAACATGTGCAAAGTTATTTACTTATATAAATCCATTCATATAAATAAAATAATGCTAAAATGTGCATGTAGCCTATGAGATGATACCCTTCTTCCAAAAAATAGAATTTCAGTGTTAAAATATAAATCACAAATCCCATAAGTATGTTTTAAGAAATAATTAAACCTTTCTTACTTTAAAAGTATTGCGGCCCTAAGAACTGGTAATAAAGGATTACGCGAACAACAGGATTAGTTAGAAAGAATATATTGTACAAGAAAGTGATACAAAGAAGCTTCTCCGTATTTACCGACTGCTAAGTTAGACAGTCTTTAGTCTCGTGTTAGGTCGCGATATTTCTCCACGAGAATATTAACTTTTGGGATTTTTTTTATATATAATGGTTAGAAAATTACGTTATGAGTAAATGGGAAAGTTCCCATAAAAAACATTATATATATATATATATATATATATATATATATATATATATATATATATATATATATATATATAGAGAGAGAGAGAGAGAGAGAGAGAGAGAGATTACAAAGATAAATATAAATATTATCTTAAAATTGAAGTGTTTCAAGATAATATAAAAAGCGCAATATACTATATAGAGCAATTAAAAATATAGAAAAAAATAATGATGAAAATTAAATTTAATAACAATATTTATTGATTCATCAACAATTTAAACAAAGCATTATGATAATGATAAATATTTCGTCCATGGAATAAGCATTTTTCATCAAGGGATGAATATAAATAAAAATGCATAAATATATATTCAATAAATAGTAATAATTTCATACGTAGAAATCCTAGTTCTTCATGAATATGAAAAAGTCAGTGCTCGAATGAAGTGATAATTATTGATGGTCGCGGAACTCAAACTCAGTCATTAAAGTCTACCTTGGCTTTGCAAGCTAGAATTCGTCTACTCAAATATAAATTAACATTATAAATGAAGTTTTAAATTTAATTAATTAAGTTACTTATGAAGCGATGTTAGTCACACACACACACAAACACACACACACACACGTGTGTATATATATATATATATATATATATATATATATATATATATATATATATATATATATATATATATATATATATATATATATATTCAAACATGGCCTAACAAATTGAAAAATAATTACAACTTCGCTTCCAATTTTCGGATTTTTTAATCATGCCTACAATCCATTTATTTTCTTTTAAAGTTTGCAAGTTCTTTTTCTTCTGATTAGTTAAGGATGGAATAAATTCAGAAATTGACATAATAATTACACGAATGAACCTGCGCTACGAAACAGGTACGATCAGGAATTGTTCATTTCAAAGTACTTAAAGAAATAACCGGTAAACATCTTGAAATTTGGAATATAGAATTGTGTCATTTATGTGTATTATTTGTGTGTGTGTGTGTGTGTGTGTGTGTGTGTGTGTGTGTGTGTGTGTGTGTGTGTGTGTGTGTGTGTGTGTGTGTGTGAATCAAGTTCAATTTAATTTTACTGTTTCTAATAACATGGACCAACTTACATCAAATCCTAGGCTGTTGGAAAAAAAAATGCTTGCATCATTCTATCGCTCCAGAAGGTATCTCACTCCCAACGCTATCGTATATCTGTACAAGAGCCAGGTACGTCCTAAAAAAAAGTATAGTTGGCGCATCTGAGGAGGACCTGCTCAAAATAACTTTTCCTGCCTTCACAGATTTCAAAACCTGCTTTAAAACCTAATACGTGATGCCCTTATCTTTTCCATGAAACCTCTTTCCTAGAGAAGAGAATTTGTGACCCTGTCTCTACTCTATCCTTATTTTCATGGTAAGTGCTCGTCTGAGCTTTAATCTATAGTCTCCTCTGACAAGCATTCACTAAAAGTACTCGTCTAGCTACAACCACTACCAAAAGTTTCTTCCGTTCTCTATCATTGCCTAAGTCTAAGCAAAGATTCCATAAACAAAGCTTCTTTCCTAGAACTTTGTGTCGCTGGCATGCTTTCCAGCTTACTAGAACATGGTCGTCTTCAAGTCCAATATAGACAAGTTTTTGTCGGGCTGGCTCCTTAAATAATCAAAGTCTAGCTAATTTTCACTACCAACGAGCGCTAAGCTGTTTTCAGGATATATATATATATATATATATATATATATATATATATATATATATATATATATATATATATACTGTACTGTTTCGCTGTTTCACAGATTATCAGTGCGACTAGACAAGCAACTACCTCAAGCCAGGATCGAAACCCGATCGCCCAAATGACAGTCGGAGCTTCTAACCGTTGCGCGATACAGGTGCTGCTATGCGGGCTGTGAATTAACAATGTTTTGACATTATATATATATATATAAGTGAAAGTGTCTGTCTGTCTGTGTGCATTTCCCTACACAATAACTGTCAATTTTCAGTCTACAGACTCGAAATTTGATATACAGGTAGTGAGATTTGGGAAAATCTTTGTAATCCGTTTACGGCCAGAAATTTGGCTGTTAAGGGGTCAAAGTTTAACGATTTGACCTTTGAGAACTCTCCCAAACTCCTCCGACAATTTTGGGTCTAAATACTTGAAATTTTAGATATAGGTTCCTTGGACATGTATCTAACTTAATAACTTGATTTGACCCAAAACAATAAATGTTAAGGTGTCATAATAGGGGGCAAAGTCTAAAAAAAAATTGACCTCTTTGGTCTCTACCAAATTACTCAGACAATTTCTGGTCTAAACATTTGAAAGTTCACATAAAAGGTTATTCAGAGATGGGGCAAGCTTTTTAATCGGTTTGAGCCGAATATTTGAGCTACAAATATATAAATCTATGTATGTATGTTTGCATGTCTGCCTAAAACTTTCGACAGAGGTGATGGATTTTCACAAGATCAGTATCGTTTTGACGACAAATATCGAAAAATTGGCTAAAAACATTAATTTCTACACCTTCAACTGGGCACTTTTCTATAGGGTGGTCGCTTTTTTCGCCGATATATTCGAAAGTCATCCTCTCATTTCGATTGCCTAGGCTTAATTTAAAATAATCCACTTCCGGCTTGGGGGTGGTCGTAACAGCAAAGACGTCACGTTTTTTTGCACGTTCTTTCCCTCCTTCGCAGTACGGGTCCGAGTCTGCCCTCCTACTACCATCTTTTATTTTTTTGCTCAACACACACCTCAAATCACCCAGGCAACGCCGTGCACCCATGCTAGTATATATATATATATATATATATATATATATATATATATATATATATATATATATATATATATAATAACGATACATGAAATATTATATTTCTTTCTAACATTTTATGTAAATCCTATAGAGATCGATAGTGGATTTACTTGTAGTTTATTTATGTTTTTAATCTGAACCTTTTTTTTTTTTTTGGTCTTTGTTGTTGTTTTTTTTTGGGGGGGGTAATTTGTTTATATATATATATATATATATATATATATATATATATATATATATATATATATATATATATATATATATATATATAAATTTTGTATGTTTTTCCAAGTAATTAAGGCGCTAATGGACGGATAGATTTGCGCATTTCTGATGCGAATTAACTCTAATTTCATTTTGTTCGTAACAACATGAACCGACGTTCAACAAAATAAAACAGTCATTCAAAATGAAATATTGTTTTTTTTTCTATTACTGTATTACGTGTTCTTCTATTATTTTAGTGTTGTTATATTGTTTTACTTTTCTTAAGTTGAATAAATGAATCCATTACATGCATTTAGTATTGCTCTGTTACTTGTTCTTTCACTGTTGTTGTCTTTTAATACTATATTCACCACTTATCAAGGTCCATGGGAGGGCAGTCAAGGATAATGATTAACGAGTGTCATGTGAAAGGCTATAATGAACGGTTATGGTGGAAATTGGGTAAGAATTAATTTATTTAAGAAGAAGCCTCATCAAGAAGAATTTGTTTATGTAGGACTTGAAAACGACCATGTTATAGTCAGCTGGTAAGCAGCATTATGTTCCACGGACTCTTTGGTATATCTTTTGGGCAAATGTGTGCTTTACTTTATATGCTGTGAAAAAATGAAGATGTTTACTTCAATTTATTCTCTATCAAAATTTCCGAGAAAGAAAATAAAAGGAAATGTTATCGAAAAAATAATGTATTGATTGATTTCTTTGAACGGAAATCTTCTGAATTAAATCTTTAAAAAAAAGTAATCATTTTATATCTTTCAGTAAATTGCATTTTCAGAATATTTTAAGAATTTATTTTCTTATATATTTTAGAAATAAATAATATGAAAAGTGCGTTCAAATTTCCGGGGAAAAAAAGCAAAAGGCTGTTAAGATAAATGGAAATGTCCCTTAAGAGTATTTCTACCTGGTAAAATGTGGAGGCATTGTTTCATGCTACGCCGTTTTAATTGAATTAAACTTTCCATAAATTTGTGATAAGACATCCATTAAGTGAATTATTAATAGTGATGGAACGATTCCGTACTAAATTCCTTATTCCGATACAATTACCGATTCTGATTCCGATTCTTTATAAATCTCTAAATATTTAACTATAAAGTTGTTATTTTTCCCAATCACCGTAAAAACATATAGTATATTATAAAAGTATTTATAGCTCTACTATATCGCCATCGACCTATCTAAATGAACTTTGTGTTATTAATATTTATATTTGAATACAAAAACGTTCCGTTGTACAGGGTGTTCTAAAAGAAGCTGACGGATTTTAAATTTGATTAACTTCCTCAATATTCAAGTTATGCCTACCAATTTTCATATGTAGGTAGATGAGCCTCTGCGTGATTTTTTTGAGATATAGTAAGATATCATAGTCTACTTTTTCTAATTTTATTTACACAACTTAATCTAGGGTATGTTTTTCACAAGGTCTAATTTTAGTTATGAAAAATGATGTTACTCAAATGTCCACCATTTTCATTTTCACACTCTTGTGCTCTCTGCAGGGCATTGTCCAGCACATCACTTAATGTTTCAGGGCTTATGGCCCTAATTTCCTCCTCTATATTGTTTTTAAGGGCATTTATTGTGGCTGGTTTGTTTGCGTATACCCGCTCTTTGAGGTAACCCCAAAGGAAGAAATCTGCACATGTGAGATCTGGCGAGCGGGGTGGCCAATTTGTCTCACAGCCACGAGAAATTCTTCGGCTGCCGAATATGTCCTGGAGCAGATTTAATGTTTCTCGTGCTGCGTGTGAACCGTCCTGCTGGAACCACATTGATCGAGTGACCCCAATTTGATCTCCTTCTTACTGATGTGAATGGATCATCGGCCACACTCTCTGCTAATCTCTGACGATTTCATCATTTCTTGTCGTACGGGGTCTACCAGATTTAGGAAGGTTACATAAGACCCTTGCTCATGAAATCGAGCCACCATAACTTTTATTGCATAGGGAGTTGGTGGAATTTCTTGTGTTGAAGTTTTGTCGAAATTCTCTTTGAGTTTCTGATATAAACTCATTCAACCGAAAATACGACTCTACGATAAATATCCGCTCCTCGGTAATGTAACGACTCATGATGACTTTGGAAGGGTTACTCTAGATAATTTGAAAAAATAAAAGAAAAATATAAAAAATTAAGAAAGTTATGAATGTTTTAAACATCAGCTTCTTTTGGGGACACCCTGTATTTACTATTGACCATTTGCTGATATTTTTATATATGATTATAAGCATTATTTTTATACTCACATTCATATCGCTACTTCAGACCATGCCTAGGAAAGACGAACAAGATGTTGATTTATGTTAAATTTAAACGTCTACATGTTAGTACAGCCAGGGAAAAGCAAGTAGCAGAAAAGGAATTCCAAAATCTAGGAAAGAAACTATTAGAGTAGAAAAGTTTCTGACATTTAAGTACCTCAACAGTGAAGGGGTGTGATTTTGTTGTTAAGCGGGTTTGTCAATGATTTGTACGTCGAGGGGTCACAAGTGCAACTGGTTCATCGGAGCACATTCAATTAAGATAATTGTAAAAGGCACATGGGATGGAACATTGCGGCAATGGGATAGGGGTTGGAGTTTAGTTGATAAAGTGGGATCTATCAGATAGAAGACTTTTTTGAGTCCTATGAAAGAAAGAGATACTAGTGAACGTAGAATCGCTCTTATTGGTGGGATAATATCTTGATTTTAGCTTTACTGGTATTTTACAATAAATAAATATTTATTGGTTTATTATTACTACTTTTTTGTTTATTTTACTTCAGTCGAAGTTCTCAGAAATCAAGGGGCCCACTACCTGGGGCTAACACTTGAACTCTATATGAGATACAGAGATATTCTAATCTTCCATTAAAATTCTTTTTCTCTCAAACACTGAGTTAGTAAAGAAATTGAGAACATAATTTTCTTCTCCCCAATTAACCATTTTCATATGGTGTAGTATATCTTTCATTATGGTCTCTTGGACTTACTGGATTTCAGTACTAGAATTTATCTAGTCTGGTGGAGTATCGAGCTTCGTGCTATTACTTGAGGTAACATCATTGAAGAAGGTGCACCGTTCCTCATAAAAGCTAATGTTGGTTAGCCATAATGAGGAGATTTTATTTGGGCAGCGAATACTATGTGATTTTGAATATTTGTTCAGGGTTCCAGGGAAAAGAATCCTCGTGCCAGGTTGCCTATACAAACCCTTGTACAGAGAGACTTTAGACACTCGAGGATAGTGTCTAGTATACATTCAAGTACTCTCTACCAGTAGTGAAAGATTTTATTTGTAACAAAATCAAATAAAAAAGATAATTAAAGGAATCGTTTTTGGCATCGGAAAAGAGGTACAACTTTTTCCGATTCCGATATCGATTCCGATGTCCTCAAAATTTCCGATTTTTTTCAGTTCTCAATTCCGATTCCGATTAATCGTCACTTTTCTTAATATTACCCTTTTCTTAATATGATGATTCCCTCTTCTTCGCAGAATACAGCCATCCCTACAAGATAGCAATATCCGGTTGTAGGCAAGCAGATGGCTCAGTGCTCAGCATCTTAATAAAATAAAATACGTATTATATGAGTTGGAAGCCAAAACATAGTGCGTATTTTATTTTATTCAAACTAAACCAGTGCTTCTAAGGAACAAAAATCTTAGCATATTCCCGCGTGACCAACGTACCGTTCCGAGATTTTAAAAAAACTACCGTAAAAACCACAAACGGGCTTCTATTTTCTGAGTCTCTGCTCCAACAACAACATGGAAAAAAAAAGAAAGAAAGACATACTGAAGATGAAGCTTTGCTTCGAAATATATTTATGAATTTCAATATAAATTTCAAACAAAATAAATGTCTGTTTATTTTGTAATAATGTGCTGTTTTGGCTTCAAACGTATATAATACGTATTTTATATATATATATATATATATATATATATTATATATAATTATATATATTATTTATATATATATGCGTATGTGTGTGTGATTAGTAAGCAAATAATATTCTGACGTGCTGGAATAGAAAAAGAAACCCAAAATTATATATTCATTAACGTTTCGTCTTTATTTCAAGACTTTCTGTAGAGACTAATTTGAAGAAATGACATAGAAGTATAATCGAACAGAAATTCAATTTAGATTCAGACTAGTTATTAGGTTGGGTACTATCGTTAATTAATGCCTAAGATTGTGTTAACTACTTTATTGGTTGAATTCTCTTACGTCCCATTTTCTGAAAATTCTGAGTACTTTGGTATATAATTTCAGAATACCATTATATGCAGTAGTATTATTTTTATTAACAAATCACCGTTTCTCGATGGTTTGTGCCAGGCAAATGGCGAGATAAACGCATTTTAGACTATGTTTGGATCTGGGCCTGAAATTGATTACTTAATGAGACGGCTGAACAAGAATTTGTTGACATTGAACTTGAAAACGACCATGCTGTATTCAACCGTGGTATTATGTTCCAAAGATTGAGAGTATTATTAATACATATTGTGAAACCTACATCAGTAGCGATCGAGTTAGCTAACGTGAATTTTGACAGTAGTACATGTCAGGATCGTCTTAATCTGCAAACAGAATCTTACCCAAGGCGGGTGACATAAGGAAAAGGCAGGGGCAACAGATGACAAAATACAGTAGACAAAACAAAGTTGAACGGTCACAACTGATGAATGACGTCACGGTTTTCGAGCGAGAGAAAACTAAGGTTTTCAGTTCAGTTCTCTCCGTTAGAAGTCATGCACACGTGACACGGCAAATGATGTAGACAAATGATAATCTTAGTTAAATGTTATGAATATTTCTGTTGTTTGCGTCACTTACTTCTTGAGTTAATTAGTTATGAAGTTTGAAATGGATAATTATTTATGTTATTAAGTCTTCCCATCATAGGTCTATTATTTTCAATAAAACATTTAAGAAATTCAGCAAATGTTTCCTTGTGTCTTTCCTACGTGAGAAGTTTCATTTATCATAGTTAAACAGATTGTCGCCAACCACCTGACAATATGGCCACTCATGAAACTGTAGCGTGATTGTTGCACTTTAAAGATATCGTTACATTTCAACCACTCCGATCCACACGTCGCAGGAAGGAACAAACAAAGGAAAAAAAATCCGATTCGGTATTTTTTAAGTGCAAATGAAATGTATTTATTATTTTCACCCAATAATAGCGCATTTCATTATCTTTCAAAAGTCTTTTCGCACACACGCGTGTTTTACAACGCTCTGTCATATAACATGTGCTTTTTAAAAGTCTCTCTGTTCCACGTCGGCTACAGCCAGAACGTTCTCGCCCTCGTTTTCACACATCCATCTTCCCCGAAACGCAACTTCCTTCTCCCCTTAACCACGTGATGTATTTTCTCTCTTTTTCTTGTCACGCAAGCTCGCGCACACTTACTAATTCGCATATTGCTAAAACCGCTGCTGTTGCTGCTGCTAATATTTTCACTAGTCAGCTATTCTACTGCTGCTGCTGATTTTCTCACACGCGGGCCATACAGGCTGTGTTATAAAATGACGATAGCAAAAAACAACAACGATGAAGAGAATAAAAGAGCAGCACGTACAAACACATAGCGTATGTATGTCTAAAGAATTTTTTCATAATTGGTTTATTGATTGCTCCCCAATTAAAACGTTACAAGAGTTCATAGAAAGAAACTATGCTACGAGGTGCCTTCGATAAGTTTCCAGACGTTTTTTATTACAGGCAGTTAAAATTGTCGTCGACTCTTGAAAATTCAGTATGTTATTGCGATACATCTTATGGGATGACTGACCAGTTTTTTATGATTTCAGATTCAAATGAATAGCTACAGCAGAAATTGGAATGCACCCTACTAAAGCCTGATTGTCACAGCTGGCGAATTTCAAAAATGTAATCTGGATGTGAGGACACTTTAGAAGAACGATATGCAATAAAATTCTGTTTGAAACTTGGAAAAAAAAATGCCACAAAAAATGTTTCAGGCTGCTTTGGGACCATCTTATATGAATCGAACATCAGTTTTTAAGTGACATAAGAGATTCAAGGAAGGTAGGGAGTCTATGAGAGGTGATGAGAGGTATGGGAAGAGTAACACCAGAACACCAGACTTGATTGGTCAGAAAAAGAATTTCATGGATAAGGACCGTCGTATGTCTACAGGGGCAATAAGTGCAGTTTGATGTTAGTGCGGGAACTATATAGACAATTATTCGCGAGGAACTGAAAATGTGGAAGATTTGCATGATGTTTGCCACAAGGGTACTCAGAGAATATCAAAAAGGAGATGTTTTCATGACAGCAGGAAGATGGTTGAGCTGATTAATTCCTTCTCCATAGTCCAGACCTTGCTCCCTGTGACTTTTGGTTATTCCCTAAGGAAAAACTTAGAGGCTGTTATTATCAGACAATTGAGGAGATGAAAGAGACTGTGACAAGCGTCATTAATGCGCTCACACAAGAGGACTTCCATGTGTTTTTTCCAGAAGTTGTTTGAACGGTACAAGTGCATTGCAGCCGGAGGAGATTACTTCGAATGAGACTATAGTTTCATGTGTGTAATATTAATAAAAGTGACCATATGAAAAAGTCTGGAAACTTGTTTAAGGTACCTCGTAATTGGAGTTTCGTTTAGTTATAGCTATACAGAGCGAACAATGACTATTTTCTGATTCCTTGATATTTACGTTAACAAGTTGCTCTTTTTTAGTTTTTCAGATGATGTAGTTTATGGGTTTCAATACGTTTTGCAAGTTGAACGCGCATAACTTTTCCCTGTTGTAGATGTTTTAATTCTGCATTTTTTTTCTGTTCCGCATTTTTATAGCCAGGTATTTTTCTCTTAATGATTAACTGCTGTTCCCTTTTGGGTGTGCGTACCATGCTTCTTCTTTTGATTTCTTGCGTAATATAAAAAATAATTTTCGACACTTTCTTTCCATTATATATTTTCGAAATGTACTGATGTCTTTCTTTTATTTCTATTGTCAATATATGTTGTTTATGATTGCAGTATTTTTGTAACTTCCGAATCCGAAGTTTATGGTGTTTTTACGGTCTATTCTATAATTTTTTATTGTAATCTCAACGTTCCTTCTTTCTTTTTACGTTTTCTTTCATTGCTGTCCCATCCTCAGATATAACTTTCTCTTTATTTTCCATATATATATATATATATATATATATATATATATATATATATATAACAGAGAGATAGATAGATAGATAGATATAAGAGATAGATAGATAGATAGATAGATATAGATAGATAGATAGATAGATAGATAGATTACAATCGAAAAATGTGAGCATGAAAAGTAATATGGTTAAGCTTAAACATGGAAAAGCAAAGGACTAGTTGTTAAAACTGGAAAAGAAAAGGACAAGATATTCTAGTAAAAAGTATAATAAATTTATAACTTAAAATATTTCAAGATTAAGAATTGATTATATAATGTTATAAATTGAATTTTAAAACAAAATTCTTAAGGCTGCAATATTTTAAGATATAAATTCATTTTTTAAAACAAAGTCTACTCATCAACAAAAATATTAGGTGGGTTTGTTTTTTTAGGCACCAAAAATAAACCTAGCATTTGTTTAAGTAAGGCAGATGTATTTGGAAAATAGTTTAAATATAAAGGAAAATAGTTCATTTTTGGATGTTGATAAACAAAGTAAGATAAAATTAAAATTAAATTAAAAATAAAAATAAAATGGGGTTGACAGGTAAGGTTAAGAGAGGATATCTTAATATTTCTAATAAATATATATATATACCTTTTAATGGTTTTACTATGTGATAAAATTATTGTCTAAGACCTATTGTCTATCTCAATAAAAAAATATCTGTCCGAAACGATCGTACAATTTATTGATTTTGTTTGTTCTTCCTTATGAAACTGATTTTTAATTATTAATTTTAATTATAAATTATCTATCATATAGCTCTAGATATATATGCCTATCGAGCTTATTATATATCTACATTACAACGAGGACTGTTTTCTTTTATTTTAATTGGAGTAATGAATTTACTAATATATTAAAATATACTCTGCTCTTTAGACTCTTGTTCTAATCCCTTTAAACTATCTATACAGGGTGTCCATAAAGTCCTGAGCACATGAAAATATTTATAACTTTATTTGTGTTTGCAACAGAAATAATCTGTAAAGAGAATTCGATTTTGGATCAATTCATTTTTAAAATTGAACACGGACTTTATGGACACGCTGTATATATATATATATATATATATATATATATATATATATATATATATATATATATATATATATATTGGTTTTATTTTACTTCAGTTGAAGTGCTCATAAATCAAGGAGCCCACTACCTGGGGCTATCACTATCAGATACATAGATATTCGAATGTTCTATTAAACTTATTTTATTTCTCAAACACTGAGTTAGTAAAGAAAAAGAAAAAGAACATGTCCCTCTCCTCAATTAGCCGTTTTCATACGTTGTAGTATAGCTTTCATTTTTGGTCTCTTGGTTTTACTGGATTCCAGGACAAGAATTTATCTAGTCTGGTGGAGTATCCAGCATCGCGCTATTACTTGAGGTAACAGCACTTGAAAAAGGTGCACCATTCCTCGTGAAAGCTAATGTCACTTAGCCATAGTGATGAGATCTAATTTGGCCAGCGAATACTATGTAATTTTGAATATATATGGGGTGCGCGCACGCGCGTGAGTGTTTGTATTCCAGGTTAATATATTCCAGAGATGAATCAACCAATGAATGTCTAACGAGTTTTATGCAAGAGTGCTCAATACCAAAGTATGGCAATAGATACTTTTTATTTGTTTTACATAAGCATATATATATATATATATATATATATATATATATATATATATATATATATATATATATATATATATATATATTCATACGCGTGTTTCGATCTGCCAGTTACAAAGTAACTAAAGACCTCTTCAGGCGACGCTGCTTATATAAAAATAGAGTTCGTAATGAAAATTTGAAGAGATTTACAGCAGATATTGATCAAGAGGACAATCACGTGATATTCGAACATGAAATAAATTAACGGCATTTAAATAAGTTAAAATGAATGTAGAAGAAGAAAGAAGGGAAAACACCTCCTGATTTTTTTATCTACAAACTTGAAACTTGATATCTGAGGGATTTAGACCTATGGAATTAATTCTATATTGTCGTTAGCCGGTAAGAAATAACTGCTAAGAGAGTTTAATAAAATGGAACTTGCCAAGCGTAAGTCGATTTAATGTGCTCTTGTACGCATGTGCAAATATATATTAATACGTTAAAGTCGATTAAATTTTAACGTTTTATTATCTATCTGACGTTAGCGCAAATGGCAACAACTACAGCTGGAACGTTAAGTGTTTTTGTTTCGATTCTAGCTGATGGAACCCAAGTCGTTTCTGTCACTTATAAAAATCACTACTATATATTGGGTATAATATAATAATCAATAGAAATTTGGTATTATAATAATTATAATAATAATAATAAATACAATATCTGCATGAATTAAAATATCATATTTAAGCGTATTTTACGACCAGGCAACGTCTGGTGGCCTGCTAATACACATATTTATATAATTATTAGGGCTATGACAACTGAATATTCTTATCATTGTTTTAACTCTCGAGTATATATCCGACACAGTTAGACACAGTTAATTAACTGAGAACCGCATCACTTTACATAAAAGCATATGATATCAACGGATACACACTCGAGAGTCAAAACAATGAAAAAAATATGATGTTGTCCTAGCCCTAATAATTATTAAAACTTGCCTAACAAAAACATTGTTGTCATAGAAAACCTGCTTGTACTTAATAAAATTCACACTCTTTGCCACAGTCCAGCCATCTTGAGTACAAATAAACTTCAGTCTTTCTTTAACTTGTAGACAAAGTTTTAATCATGTAACTATTTTTTGTTAGGTTTTGGTTTCGGTTTCAATTCTAGCTGATGGTATTCAAATCATAATTTTTTACTTTTGAAATCATGACTATATATTGGGTTCAATATACGCAATAATTGTCTTTATAATAATAAATACGAAATCTGCGTAAATTAAAATATCGTGTTTATTTAAGCGTATTATACCACCAGGCAACTATTAATATATATATATATATATATATATATATATATATATATATATATATATAGAGAGAGAGAGAGAGAGAGAGAGAGAGAAAGAAATTAAAAACTATATATATATTAAAATAATACATATACATACTAGCTGTACCCGGCCACGCGTTGCTGTGGCTCAGTTTGTTAAAATGGAACACATGTGAAAGTAGAGCAAAGTCTGATTCTTTTTTTCAAGAGAATGTACAACTTATTTTTTTAACAGATGTTAAGAAAATAAACAGAAAAAT
This sequence comes from Euprymna scolopes, assembly GCF_053919585.1. Classification (NCBI taxonomy): domain Eukaryota; kingdom Metazoa; phylum Mollusca; class Cephalopoda; order Sepiida; family Sepiolidae; genus Euprymna; species Euprymna scolopes. The sequence continues at coordinate 84,252,809 of NC_136510.1, forward strand.
ACTTCCACCATTAATTATGCAAAAAATAAATAAAATGTTGATTTAGTGTGTTAATATTATGCTTATAAATTACGATAAAACTTGCTGAGTATGCGCTGTTTTACGGTTGTTGTAAAAATGGAACGGAAACTTAAATTTCGCTTCGTTTTAATCTTTCTTAATTTTTTAATTGTGCCCCACCCAAACGAATATAATTGTACTTCATGTATATAAAACACAAAATATTTATTAAAAAAAAATTTTTTTTAAGTTAATAACGAAAGGGAAATAATTCCATTTTTAAACGAAAAAGTCAGTTTGGTATATCTTTTTGTTATTTTTTACATAAGTCCAGCTTACCATTCACATTGGAAATGTCGACATTTATAGGTTGTCGGGTACGTTTACAACGAATAAACACTCCAATCTAGTAGATGTATCAGAATTTTTGTAGTAATTTTTTACACCCCTATCACGAAACTGCGAATAAAATATAAAAATCTCTTAATTTCTCTTTTAAAAGTGGGTTGTTTATTTTCTTTATGGACTATACTTCCAAAATAAACCATTAAAGTTGTTTTAAAAGTAATAGAAATATTTTTTATTTTTTAAAAAACAATAATGAATTTTACGAACTCAATATTTTTCAATTTTTAAACTTTAAAAATCTATCAAAATTTTTCTATTGACTCTATTTTTACGATATTTTCAGGATCAATATGAAATTTTATGCTCTTTCCAATAAACCGAATATAATATTTTAGACAAACGTTTTTTTAATTCACGCCCCCCCCCCATTTTCAAATGTCTAGTAAAAAGTAAATAATTAATATACTCACCAAAGTGTTATATATCACAAATTGAAGAGAAAGGGTCAATAAGTAATATATTCAAATTTAAAACAAAAAAGTAGTGTTTTTAGAAATTTACCTGTAAAGTTCGAAGTTTAAAACCTTTTTTTTTCTTTTGTGTTTTTTATGAAATCTTGGTCCTTGCTCCTTTAATTGAAAAAAAAATTAGGGCTTGAATTACATTTTTCGAGTAGTTATACACTTGGAAAGACAGGGGTGGAATAATTCACGCCTCCCATTTTAAAATGTCTATTAAAAAGTACATAATTTATTCACCAAAGTGTTATATATCACAAATTTAAGAGAAAAGGTCAATAAATAATATATTCAAATTTAAAACGAAAAAAGTAGTATTTTTAGAAATGTACCTGTAAAGTCCGAAGTTAAAACCTTTTTTTTAAACATGTTGTTTGTTTTTTTTTTGTTTTTTTTTTAATGAAACCTAGGTCCTTACTCTTTTAATTGGAAAAAAATTAGGGCTAGAGTTACATTTTTCGAGGAGTTATAAGCTTGGGAAGACGGGGTGGAATTATTCACTATTTTTAACGAGATTTCTGACACACCTACCAATCAACCCTTGTTAAGAACGGCTTTAGGAATAGACACCCCTAACCTTGCCAGAATACCCGAAAAGCTATAAAAGTTGACGTGTCGAATGTGAACGATGAGTTGGACGTAATGTAAAAATTACCGAATTTAAAAGGGAACGAAAGAGAAGAGTCAAAATGTTTATACACTTTGAGCGCCGGCATTCATTTTGTGTGTACCTACCATTTTTCGATGAATATTTGATAGGAAAGCGACCACGTGTGGTTAATTTAAATTAAATTTCAATCACATGGTTACATTATCAATAATCATGTGATTAAACCCATTGAAAATTTACCGATATTGTAAACACATTCTGTTTACATTAAGCCTGTAGTGTTCTTTTAGTGATGCAATGTTGGCAACTGAGATTTTTTTAAAAATCCGCGAGATCAGGAGAAAAAAATGTCCAGAAAATCGCTAGATTTTTAACTTTTATCGTCTGAAATTTTCAAAAATCGCTAATTCCCCCCCCCCAACTCCATATTTTAACTTCCTACCATAAAAAATTATAAATATAGTATATTCAATATATAAAATGCCCCGTCTTTTCTCACTATATGTTTCTGGAATTATATTGAAGCGGTTAGCTCCCCAGAAGGCTTACATATTTTATCAGCTGGTTTTGCCTGTTTTTTTTCAGAGAGGTTTTTTTTTTGCAGGAAACAAATCATAAACTCAAACTTTTTATAATAAAAGTTAAATTGAAATATACTGCAAATTAAACATAACAATAATGGTGCAACATATTTGGAAATTAGAAAAACAAAAAACAAAAAAACTTTGCTTTTGCATAGCAAGCGACAAACTTATTTTTGGCCTTATATAATAAAGAAAAGATGTGTAAATTAAAAAATTTCGAAGATAAACAAATGAAATATGTTTTGGGGTTTGTTTTTTTTTACTCATCGAGTTAACAGAAAATGAAATCTTTCGTCAGTTCGTGGCTGTGAAATGAATCGAACCGGAATTCAGTTTTATCAACAGAACAGATTCGCAGTAACGGTTAAAAAAATATATTTATTTTATTTAGTATTTTAATAATTCGCGAGATAAATTTATTTTAATAACATAAAAACATACCTCGACTCTAAAGATGGGTTGTCTGAAAATTTCAAATAAATTGGTTACGTAGAAATATGGTTTTATTCGTTTAGAACGAACCAACTTTACATTTTTATATATATAGATATAGACTAGCTGTACCCTGCCACGCGTTGCTGTGGCTTAATTTCGTGTAATGGAAATTTCTAATAAAAAGAGAAAATGCATGTTTCTTATATTCTTAGTACAGCAATCCACTCCAAAAAGTAAAAAAAGGCGAAAATGAAAAAAATATGGTACTCTTGCAGAATTGGATCCAGATCCTCGGAAGTTACAATCAATCATGGCTTGGGCTCGACCAACATTCAGTGGATTAAGCCGAAAGTTGCTAAACCATTGAAACGCTAAATAGTTTTCTTTTTTATTGTATTAAAAAATGTGAGTTTGTAATTAATATTTGGGTAAGGGGTGTTACTATACACAGATTCGAAAAAGTTGTTCAAAAACGAATAAATGAAAGCAAAGGTAAGGTAAATTACGTTTCTATCTAACTGGATAATTTTTTAGTGTTTTTATTTAATGTAAAATGTATAATCGGCTCAAAAACGCAGTGTTTATCTATGTATTTGAAAAAGACGAATGATCGCGGACTCTGTTGAATACGTTAAGTTTGGGAAAAGCAGTTAAAAACTATACAAAACAATGTAAGACACCTACTGATTATATGTTATTGTGACATAGACTGACATATTCGGTGGGTTTCTGATAGTATTTTGTTTAGTTTTTTAGTTTAAAATCATTTTCTCAAACTTAACATCATCAACAGTGTCCATCACCGTTTGCATTTTTCAAATTTCCAAGTTTAATTAAAGTTTTATGATATGTTTTTTATTCAAGTGTAAGGTTAAAGTACAGAATAGATACAAAACACCCTCCCCTCCCCATGTTAAGAATGGCTTTTTAAATAATAACGTTATTATTTCAGCACGGATCACTCTCTACATGAGTACCTAATATTTTTTTCAGCCATTCTTACCATAGAGAGGGGATGGTGTTTTGTAACTATTATGTGCTTTTTAACTAACAATTTATTATTAAAAAAAGATATTGTGAAATTATAAAAATATAAAAAGATATTGTGAAAGTTGAATTTAACTTGAAAAAAAAACAAAAAAACTGTGAACGGCGCGTTGAACATTGTAGCCCGACCTTATTTGGCAATAAGATCACGTGAGTCGATTAATGGGTGCTAATGCACTTACTGGTCCGCGCTATTTTTCTAAATCGTATTTCCAAGCTTAATTAAAGGTTTGTGTTTTTTTTTTTTTAGTATTTTTTTAGATTAGGTCCACCTCCACAACTTTCTTTTAAATGACGACTTTAAAGGTTTCCGACTATGCTGAATACAGAAATCGCATTGAAATTTTGCAGAAATAAGTAGTTATCGAGATATAGATAGTTGTTTTATGCATTGTATTATTTGGCGGCCATCTTTGTTACGCGCGTAGATTTGTTTATGACGCGCGCAAGCGTGTAAAAAGGACAGCTGCCAGAGATTACAATGCATTATACAAATTTTAAATATCTCAATAACTACTTATTTCTGCAAAATTTCAATGCGATTTCCGTATTCAGCATAGTCAAAAACCACCAAAAGTCGTCATTTAAAAGAAAATTGTGGAGGTGGACCTAATCTAAAAATTTACCGTTTTTTTTTTTCGTTTAATTGTAAGGTTAAAGTACAGAATAGGTACAAAACACCCTCTTCTCCCAATGTTAAGAATGGCTTTTAAAATAATAACGTTATTATTTCAGCAGGGATCAATAAGTGCACGAGTACCCAATTTCTTTAAAAGCATTCATATTTTCTCATATAAAAACAACTTCTGTAAAAAAAAGAAAAAACGTGCACTTTCAATCTTTGTTAAAAAAGGTTTTCTTGTAAAAAAACAAAAAAATACGTTAATCGTTATTCATGCAGAGAGTGATCCGTGCTGAAATAATAACGTTATTATTTAAAAAGCCATTCTTAACATGGGGAGGGGAGGCGGTTTTACCTAATCTGTACTTTAACCTTACAATTGAATAAAAAAAAACATATAAAACTTTAATTAAACGTGGAAATACGATTTAAAAAATAGCGCGGATCACTCTCTGCTTTAGCACCGAAAGTACAGATTAGTTAGAAAACATCCTCCCTCTCATGTTAAGAATGGCTTTCTAAATAATGTTAATGCTTCAGTACTGTTCCTTGTCTGCTTAAGTTTAACTTTTGTTTATTAAATTGTTAGGTGAAAGTCCAGAATAGTTACAAAACACCCTCTTCTCCCAATATTAAGAATGGCTTTTTAAATAATAACGTTATTATTTCAGCACGGATCAATAAGTGCACGAGTAACCAATTTCTTTAATAAAGAAAAAGCATTCATATTTTCTTATGTAAAAACAACTTCTGTAAAAAAAGAAGAAAAAACGTGTACTTTCAATTTTTGTTAAAGGTTTTCTTGAAAAAAAAACAAAAAAATACGGTAAAAAAAAGCAAAGAACAAAACATTAATCGGTATTCATGCAGAGAGTGATCCGTGCTGAAATGATAACGTTATTATTTAAAAAGCCATTCTTAACATGGGGAGGGGGTTTGTACCTATTCTGTACTTTAACCTTACAATTGAATAAAAAACATATCATAAAACTTTAATTAAACGTGAAAATGCGATTTAAAAAATAGACAGATCACTCTCTGCATTAGCACCGAAAGTACAGAATAGTTAGAAAACATCCTCCCTCCCCATGTTAAGAATGGCTTTCTAAATAATGTTAATGATTCAGTACTGTTCCTTGTCTGCTTAAGTTCAACTTTTGTTTATTAAATTGTTAGGTGAAAGTCCAGAATAGTTACAAAACACCCCTATGCCCATGTTAAGAATGGCTTTCTAAATAATAACGTCATTATTTCAGCGGGGTAGCTTCTCTGCATAAGTACAATGTTTTATTTTTAAATTTTTAGGTGAAAGGACAGAATAGTTACAAAATACCATCCCCATGTTAAGAATGTCTTTCTAAATAACATTATTTCAGCACGGTATTTTCTATGCATATGTACTATTTTTGTTTATTAAATTGTTAGGTGAAAGTATAGAATAGATGCAAAACTCCCTCCCCATGTTAAGAATAGCTTTCTAAATAACGGTATTATTTCAGCACGGTACCTTCTCTGCATAAGTACTATCTTTGTTGGTTATCCTGACGCTGTGCACTTCTTTATTTACATTGGAAGTGACATCACACAAATCTTATAATACGGATGGCTACAATTGTAAAAATAATTTGTTTTATTTTTCTTTCATTTTGAGCTCCTTTTTTCTCCCGTTTGTTTTTGTTTTCTACAATTAATAAACCAGTTTACAAGTAAAAAATAATTTGTTTTAGCGAATTTAATTTTTTTTCTCTCCCATTTGTTATATTGGTATTTGAGCGGAGAATCTAACATTTCTTTTCATTTTGAGAATTTGTTTTAGTTTTTAATTACTAACACAGCGGAGAATTTAACTCCCCCCCCCTCCATTTCTTATTTTGGGCGGGGAAGATTTTTTATTTTCATTTTGAGCTCTTTTTCCGATCCGACGTTAACTTTTTATAGGTACTCGTGGCCACAAAGTGGGTGATCATTTTACGTTAAATTATTATAGAAAAGTGATCACCCACTTTTTGAAACTAACATTTCTTCATATCTTGGAAACTACTCGTTTGCCGTAATTTTAAACGTTATTTCGTTTTCAGCGACCCCGAAAACTTTTAAGAGTGGTAATTTTAAAGGAATTTTCGAGGGTGGAGTAATTCTTCATATTTACCTTTTTTTTTAATTGAATTGTTAAGTGAAAGTACAGAATAGTTACAATACACCCACCCTTCCCCATGTTAAATAATAGGTTTCTAAATAATAGCGTTAAAAATAGCTCGGGTCGTAAAGTGCAGGAGTACCTGTAAAAGGTAACGTCGGATCGGAAAAAGAGCTCAAAATGGAAATAAAATAAATTCTCCGCTCAAAATAAGAAATGGGGGGAGTTAAATTCTCCGCTGTGTTAGTAATTAAAAACTAAAACAAATTCTCAAAATGAAAAGAAATGTTAGATTCTCCGCTCAAATACCAATATAACAAACGGGAGAGAAAAATAAAACAAATTATTTTTACAATTGTAGCCACCCGTATTATAAGATTTGTGTGACGTTACTTCCAATGTAAATAAAGAAGTGCACAGCGTCAGGATAACCCTTTTGTTTATTAAATTGTTAGGTGAAAATATAAAATAGTTACAGAACACTCTCCCTTTCCCATGTTAAGAATGGCTTTCTTAATAACGTTATTTCAGCACGGTACCTTTTCTGCATAAGTACCATATTTTGTTTATTAAATTGTTAGTTGAAAGTATAGAATAGTAACAAAACGTCCTCCCCATGTTAAGAATGGCTTTCTAAATAACGTTATTATTCTATTATTATATTATTATGGTACTTTCTCTGCATAAGTACCATGTTTTGTTTATTAAATTGTTAGGTGAAAGTACAGTACTCATGCAGAGAGTGATCCGTGTTGAAATAATAACGTTATTATTTAAAAAGCCATTTTTAACATAGGGAGGGGAGGGTGTTTTGTACCTAATCTGTATTTTAACCTTACAATTGAATAAAAAAAAACTTTAATTAAACCTGGAAATACGATTTAAAAAATAGCGCGGACCACTCTTTGCATTAGCACTACCAACCAATCTTATATCGAAAAACAAAAAAAAACAAAAGAAAACTAAAAAAGCAAGCGACAAACTTTTTTTTGCCTCATATAATAAAGAAAAAATGTTTAAATTTAAAAATTTGAAAGATAAACAAATGAATTATGTTTTTTTTTTGTTTTTTTTACTTATCGAGTAAACAGAAAATGAAATTTACTTCCTCTCGTCAATTCGTGGCTGTGAAATGAATCGAACCGGAAATTCAGTTTTATCAACAGAACAGTTTCGCACTAACGGTTACGAAAATATATTTATTTTATTTAATATTTTAATAATTCGCGAGGAAAATTTATTTTAATAACATAAAAACATCCCTCGACTATAAAGATGGGTTGTCTGAAAATTTAAAATAAATTGGTAACGTAGAAATATGGTTTTATTCACTTGTAACGAACCAAATTTACATTTTTATATATATAGATATATATGTAAATTAAAAATTATATACATATTATATATATATATAGTTATACATTATATAGGCATATACATAAATAAAAAAACTTTGTGTGTGTGTGTGTTTGTGTGTGTTTGTGTGTGTGTGTGTGTGTGTGTGTGTGTGTGTGTGTGTGTGTGTGTGTGTGTGTGTGTGTGTGTGTGTGTGTTAGGACGATTAATCGGAATCGGAACCGGAAAATTCGGAAGTTTCTGGAGTATCGGAATCGGTATCGGAATCGAAAAAGTGTGTGCTTATTTTCCGATGACAAAAACGATCCCTTTAATCATATTTTTTCTATTCGATTTTGTTTTAAAAAAAATCTTCCACTGCTGGTAGTAATAATAAAATAATATCAGCGTCATTTTTTTTTTTTTTTTTACCTTTTTAAATCATTACTATATATTGGGTCAAATATAATAATAAATACGAAATCTGCATAAATCAAAATATTATATTTAAGCGTATTTTACGATCGGACAATGCTGAGTAGCCTTCTAGTAATAGACATATATGTGTTTGTGTGTATGGAAGTTTCTTTAAAGAGTATTGGAAGCATATGTCGAATTAATCGTTTGCAATCTACTTTTTTAGTTATAATTCACTTTTGAGACGCGTCCTCGTATGTCGGTTTGAAAAGGAAAAAAGGCAAGAAAGAAAGGACAAAAAATAAAGAAAGAAAAAAAGAAAAACAAAACGAAAAGAAGAAAAGAAAGAAAGCGCCAAATAAAAAAAGAAAAGCCAGAACATACGAAAAAGAAAGAAAAAGAAAACATGGAATAGAAAAGACAAAAAAAGAATGAAAAAGAACTAATCGGTTGGTATAAAACTCGGTTGTAAAAACTTCAAAACTGATCAACATAATTATAACCATTACATTGTTAAAAAGTTATTGGGGTTCTTTGTTTTCATTTTATTATAGTGTGTGTGTGTGTGTGTGTGTGTGTGTGTGTGTGTGTGTGTGTGTGTGTGTGTGTGTGTGTGTGTGTGTGTGTGCGTGTGCTTGCGCGCGTGCGTGCGTGCGTGCTTGTATGTGTGTGTGTTTTGGATTGTTAAACAATGCCATGTAGAATTAATTAGTATTTTTTCTCTGGTCATCAAATGCCAAACATTGCTAGTAGTAACGTTCAAGGGTCGGCCATTTGGGGGGGGGGAGTTAATCAAGCAGCTGCCATGTTTTACTTTGTAGTTAAAAAGCAAATACTTCAGAACGAGCAGAAAAAAATGAAAGAAAACAAAATCGACGCAGCGAATTGAATTAAAACCGTCAAAATGTGCCTTAATTAATAATGGGGGTATTTTCGCCTCAATATTTCTTTTTTCGAAATGCATAAAAAAAAAAATTGCACTTGGAAAATAACTGCTTCAATTCCGAGTAACTGTTTCTAACTTGTAATTTCGAATTCATATTTCTACCTTGTAATGTGTACCTTGTAACTTTTAACGTATATGCAACTTGTAACTTGTACCACGCAAGTTGTAACTTGTTATATGTACTTTGTAACTTGTAACTTGTACCTTGTAGCATGTTCCTCGTAACTTATAAATTGTAATTTGTACCTTCTAATGTGTACTTTCTAACTTGTAATTTGTAACTTGAACCTTGAAAATTGTAACTTGTAACATCACCTCGTGGCTTGTAATTTGTATCTTTTAACTTATAACTTGTAATTTGTAACTTGTTATGTGTACCCTGTAACTTGTAACTTGTACCACGTAACTAGTAATTTTTAACATGCACGTTGTGACTAGTAACTTATACATTGTGACTTGTAATTTGTGCCTTGTGACTTATAATATCTCTCCTTGTAATGTGTACGTTTTAACTTGTAACTTGCACCATGGACCTTGTAAATTGTAAATTGTACCTTTATGTTTCATCCTAATTGATTCAAAGTTCTCGAAAATCAAAGGGTTCTCTTATAAGGGGCTAATACTTGGTATCTATATGAGATACATCCGTATTAAAATGTTCAATTAAATCTCCTGTATGTCTCGAATACTGAGATAATAAAGAAAACTATTAATTTTCCGTTCCTCAATTTATCAGATAAATATATTTTTTGTAGTCTCTTGGTCTTACTGGATTTACCAGATAAATATATTTCTCGTAATTGTTTGGTCTTACTTTTTAGTCATTAGTTAATCACAAAACATTTTTCCTTATTATTTTAACAGTCTTTTCTGGAGTAAAAATAAATAAATAAAACAAAATAACAAAATACAGGTAGGGATTCGATTTTTCTTCGTTACTTTTTTGTTTTTGGTGTTTTAATTCTATTAGTGTGTCTGTCTCATACCAAATACACCCATGCATTATTTAGAATTAGAATTTTATCAGTTATCAACATTTATTGTTTTCCTGTAAAATTTTGCAATGTGAAGTTCCGTGGGTCCTGCCTTTAGCATGTTTCCGAATGATGCTAAGAAAATCATTACTTCAATCATTATCGATGGGATAGTTCTGAGGCTTCTAGCGTGACCATCGTCATAGATGGCCTGTCCGCTGAAAAATGACGCCATAGCTCCTAGCAAGCAAGATAAGTGGAACACAGACTGTCGATAATGAGCAGACATTTTTTACAGAAAGCGTTATAAAACTTCAAAATTGGATTAAAAAAGATAAACATGATATTTTGTACTGAAAATATTAATAATAAAAACGAATTGAAAGGGAGAAAAGTTGCTAAAAAGTTTAAAAATAAAAGGAATACAATTTGATTTGTATGAAACTGAAGTTTATTCAATAGAAATAAATAAAAATTAACAATAAATATTTTTTAATAAAAAAAAACAATATTTTAAAAATCAAAACTGAAAAACAAACAATAAATTAGTTTAACTGAAATACGAACAATAAATTAGTTTAATTGAAAAACGAACAATAAATTGGTTTAACTGAATAACGAACAATAAATTAGTTTAACTGATTAACGAACAATTAGTTTAACTGAATAACAAACAATAAGTTAAAAATTAAATTCAAACAAATGTTAGTATAAACAAAGTTACTAAGGCAGAAATATTTCAAACATTGAATATTAAAACTTTTCAAAAATCTGTTGTAGAATTTAATTAAAAGTTTGAATTTTTATTTTTCTGATATTTTTTACTAATATTGTCATTCTCTTTGCGACAAAAATTGTTTATAAGGGAATTCGATAAACTCCATATCAGCATTTTTTTCAATTTGCTGAATAGTGTAGCCATCATCACAAGAGTCAACATGAAATAATCGATTTTGATCAGCCAAAATATTTAAAGTTATGTACATGGCTAATTTTCTCCGATGAATCGAATGTAAAAAAGAATCACATTCTGTAAGTTTGTTTATAACTATATAATTATATAAGACAAAATTATTAGTTATATCATTTGGGTATAGCAGATAACCTCTGTTAATACCCTGAAAGTAGCTGTTTAATTCAACTATTTCTTCAACAGCCTCTTTCCCGGATATTAAATTTTTGCAGCTATTGCATTTCAGTTTTTTTAAAACTGCATGACAGCAATAACCTGCTAAGTATAATATAACAGGAAGTACTTCCTTGCATTGATTAACATCATCTTCTGTTACATCTATGTAAAATTTATAAACATGTAACTCTTGCTCCCTTGTCATTTCATCCCAGTTAGTTTCTTTAAAATTTTTCAATTCAATAGTTCGATTATTAATTGGTAAGCTCAATTTTAAAACTGACAACATTCTGAGGGTTTTTTTCACATTCATACACCTGATGTATCGATATATTATACTGATCTCCACTAAGTTGTTGATACTGGCCAAATCTTGCCTCAAGGTTATCTGTCTGAAACTTTCCTGGTAATATATACACCATGTTCAGTACATTTATACAATATTTAGTCAATTCTAAAATTGCGTAAGTAGTATGGTGCAAAGCAGTATATGTTTCCTTTGTTAATTTGCCAGTTCTTCAAGGAATGCTATTCCAAGTTTCTAACCAGTCACAGAACACATTTAGGAAACTATAATTATCACTATTTAATGTAAGTGGATTAGCATATTTATTACGAAGTACACAACCTTTATATGGTGTTTTTACATTCAGTATTGTCCACTAAATATAAAATATTGGAATGTATTCTGCAATTTCTGCATAATTTGGCAAGCATTCCTGTTTTCCTAAGGTTAGCAAACCTTGAATAGTATATTCGTTGAAAATTTGCAAACCCAAATTAACATTTTGCTTTTCAAAAGTAGTCGGAGAAAGAGCTTTTGAAGTCAACTTATAGCAATATTTCACAAGTGATTGAGATTCTAGGGCATAAAGTTTATGTAAACTAGAAAATGGAGCACTTTGGATGTTATCTAATTCATGATTTCCATTATAACAAAACTTTGGGAACATCATGCATTTACGTTCATCTTTTTGGCCAAGCCAATTGTTTCTAATGCATTTTAATATATGCGCCGAGTCGAATAAGAAAAGAGGGCTAGACGTTCTAACTGGATGGCGATATACAATTGAAAGCTTTGATGGGCTACAAAAGAAATACATAGCTTTTTTATTTATTGCATTATCATCTGTTATAGTAGATAATACCTTAAACCCTATATCTTCTAAGCCAATTATTACACGTTTAATTATGTCAAATAAGTTCTCAGCTAGAAGACATTTAGTTAGCATAACATGCGCAACATCCTTATATTGTGAGAATACACTGCTAAGAATAAAAGCAAATGCTCTTGTGGCAGGTTCATTGCTGTTGTTAGCTAAGCCAACAATATTACCACCTTTATAATCAAGATAAGGTTTAGATGTATTTCATCAACAAGTAAAGATACTGTGATGTCATTCTGCATTAGTAACTTGGACTTACTTTTGATATACATGAGAAAATTGTTATCGTGTTGTTCAATGACAGGATTCATAGAAGTTGATAAGGTTAATCTTCGAATGGTTGAATAGTATGGTAAAATTACATTTTTAGTGTCTCTTAACAGGCTGTAGCCTCTAGTGGAGCAGTTATATAATAAGGAAGAAAATACCATCATTTCACTCGAATAATTAACATTATTCATTGTTATTATGTTAATTTGTTTATATATGAACTTAATTGCATTAAAATATTTAAATGATTCATCTTGCACTAATAGCAAAAATGATAAGATTAATTTTAATAAAGAACTTATATTAGAAGTTTTCATTTCCTGTTCTTCGATGTCCATTTTTTTCATGTTTTCCATCAAAATCTGCAGAGTATTTTCCTCTGTTACATGTTTAGGAATTCTATACTCCCCTATAGCACTCATTTCCACATCACTACAGAATACTCTAACGGCCAAGTCCGGTTCAATCACCATAGACATTTTTATTTTGAGGCATAGGCATCTCTTTATATGGCATATAATGATGGTATTGTCTTGCCTAATAGAAGTCCAATAATTTTTATCTATAAACGTTAATTTTTTTTAAATCATCAATATTATGGAAAGTTTTACGTTTCCGTAACTCTAACTCGTCAGCAACACTTAATGTACGCTAAAGAGCAAAATTTTCTAAACGCATTTTCTTTGCGTTAGGAGAATCTCTAAAAGTGGTTGATGACGATAAATAGGAGGGACAGTTTGGTAATATTCGAGGAATATCACCATCCTTAAGATAGGGATTTTTTTAATTTAACACTAATTGTCTTTCCAGTCCTTTCATCAAATGCTGATGCCTCTCGCTGTATGTCTTCAGGTCGAAAATGAAGTTCACATATCTAAAGAAATAATTTAAAAGAAAATCGTACCATGTTTGACCTAATACAAAAAAAAAGAAAATTACATGACAAAAAACGATAAAATAAAAAAATAAGGTAACTGCGCAGAATTAGTCCACTCTCGAAAAATCCTTTTAAATTACCACTTTTATAGGTTTTCGGGGGTGCTGAAAACGAAAATAACGTTTAAAATTACGGCAAACTAGTAGTTTCCAAGATAAAAAGAGATGTTATTTAAAAAAAAAATGGGGGGGGGGATAATTTAACCTAAAACGATCACCCACTTTATGGCCAATGTTTTTTTTTTTTACATGGGCAACGAGCAATTTCTTTTAAATTGTCGCCTCAAACAAGGCGAAGTGCCTCTTTGATGTATGATTGAACACAGCTAAACGTAAAATGAGCACCTACAGTTTACCCCCTCACCCCGTTTATTCTGTTTACACTTTTTGAAAGGGGGTGCTCATTTTACGTTAAACAGTGTTCATTGTACGTTGACTCCCAACCCCCAACAATGTAAACACTTTTTGTAAATAAAAATAATATTTCTATTATTTTTTTAAACAATTTTAATAGTTCATTTTGGAAGTATATTCTCCAAAATTCTGACACCAACAGGGCCACGACATTTACCACAAATAATTATTAATAAGCTTTTGGGAGAACAAAAACGGTCATAAACTTTTTTTAAAAGTTTAATCTATTTCACGCTGATATAAATATTGCACAGTAAAATAGTTGAACTAAAATGATAAATGATTTTTCTCATTTAGAATTATTTAAACAAGGAATTCCGTTTTTACGATACCGCTTTTATTAAATTGTTAGGTGAAAGTACATAATATTTCACCATACTCCTCATTTTAAACAAGTTTCTAAATAATAATTTATTATTTCAGCACATAACTTAAATTACATGTAAAATTTATTTTTATATACATACTTTCATTTTTATTTTAAGATACGTTCGAAAAAAATAAATAAATAAAAATAAAAAAGGCACGTTTTTTTTTGTTTTTTTTTTAATATCTCAAACATTTTAACACTTACTCTGCTATATTTAGATGGAGTAAAATCCTTTCTTTTTATTGCATTAATCCACTGGTAAATTATTTCCTTTTGGAGGGGGGGAATAAAACACGGTAACTTTTGGTCCATTTTCGTAGTTACATCGGCATTTTGGAACTATACATCTCGACGGCATGTTTAAATTTATTTAACCCTCCAAAACTTTAAACCAACTTCCGGTTTATTCATGAGACACGTGATCAAATTTCAACAGACCGATGTTCATGACGTCACCAGACTAAATTATAGTCGTCGCTAGATCATCATATTACGGTAGCCACGCTTCTAGACAATCCTACAGAAAAGAAAATAGTGCCCGCTATAGAGTAATTTCTGAGATTAAGTCTAGCTACTCTCAAAGAATCCGTGACTCTATCTCATCTCAAAAGGCCGGCTCTCGTTATTTTGGAGAATCTATAATATTGCTATTAATAGTGGCAAATCTACTACTTCTCCTCTTTTTAATATTCGCTAGCTTTTCTAAAGATAAATCGGGTCTCTTTACTCGTCTTTTTTTTTTTTTGTCAATTCTTCTATCGATGATTATGGTACTGTTCTTACGGATTTTGCTTTGGAAACTGATCAGACTTGATTCTATAATTATCACTCTGAAGGTGTTGCTAGAATTCTTGTTCGAAGGCTTCCGGTCCTGACTTGATTCTTGTTGTTGTTCTCAAACGTTGTGTGCCAGGAATTTCTTCTATCTTCTTGAAATTATTTAATCACTGTTGGTCTTAATCCTTTTCTTTTTACACAGTGGTCACCACTTATCAAGGCCAGGAAGCCACTCAGGGATAAGGGTTACTGCAAGTACATTACGTTAGTGTGGAGATTTGATGAAGTGTTTACTTAAGGCGGCGGTTCATTAAGAATTTGTTAATATTGGACTTGAAGACATCCAAGTTGTAGTCAGGTGGGAAGCAGGCAGACGGAACAGAGTTCCACAGGCGTGCAGTTCTAAGAAAGAAGCTTTGTTCATGGAATCCACGATTTGATTTAGGCACAGATAAAGAGTGGGGTAAATTTTTCACAGTGGATTCAGCTAGACGGGTGTTTTTCGTGAAAGATTGGCGAGGGGGGACCAGATCCTGTTTCCCTTCTGTCTGTTATTAGCAAAGTTAAGTTTTTAATCATCAGCAGGCTTGGTTATTTTCTTGGACTTCGTGCTGTTTAATATGGCTTTCGTGGTTTTGTTCAATGTCTGTACTATTAACTGTTGAAATTAAGCGGACCTTATGGATAATTCAGGCGAGAGTAGGATTATTGTGCTTGACATTTCAAAGGTGCTCAACAGAGTGTGGCATTCTGGTTATTTACATAAACTTCGAGGTTATGGTATTAGTGGTAAAGTTTTTGACATTGTTAGGTATTTTTTTCTGATCGAAGCTAGCGAGTAACTCTTGATGGAGTATCGTCATATTCTTTTCGTATCAATGTCGGTGTTTCTCAGGGCTCTATTCTAGATACAACACTGTTTCTTCTCTATATAGATGACTTTTCAAAGAATATTATTCAGAAATTTAACATTTATGCTGATGATACCACCTTCTATTCTGGTATTGCTTCTCGCCGATCTTTCTCGGATCAGTTGAAATATACGGTTGATCTAGTTAATGACGATTCGTTTAATCCTGTTAAGACTCAATTATTGTCTCTCAATCGTATTCGTGCCCCTTTTCTTCATTAGATTCTTATGGATAGTTCTGCTGACGATGAGAAATCAACTCTAAACGTTTTTATTCTTTCTTTATTATTATATATTTCTTGGGGTCCACAGAGTAAATCAATTGCTCTGTCTGCTCCTCCTAACGCCTGTTCTCTTAATCGCTCTAAACACTTTCTCCCACCCAAAGCTATTCTTTTATCTCTACAAATCTACTATCAGATCATGTATGGTGCACTGTCGTCATAGTTTGGCTGGTGAATCTGTGTCTCATTTGAAGGTTTTGATAAATTGTAGAAACGTATGTATAATTTGATTGACTCCTCACTTTCTTCTTCGCAGTAACCTCTCTCTCACAGACATGATGTTACTAGAGTCAGTCTATTCTACAAATGCTATCATGACATGTGTTCCTCCTGTCTTCAACGTTTTGAGTTAAAAAAAAGGGTGTGAGGCTTTACTTTTGACACGACTTTTCTACAGAAAAGAATGGGAATCTTACGCTATTTTATCACGAATATTGATATTTGCTAATTGTTTGTGTTACTTGAAAGCCAAATGTAAGTAATTAAGGTGATTAAAATATGATTTAATCATACTCTTCGTGTTGTCCTACTTAAAACTTTAATGAATGGAGCTCAGTCTCCTAAAATTTAAAGAAATTTATTTTGTTTGATTGAAAACAATAAATATTTATTTTTGAATATCTATTTTAAATTAATGGCGGTGGTAGTAGCTACTATTTGGAACTCTACGGTAGGAAACGTAGCCCGCTCAAAACTTATATAAATCGCCTTACTTTTCTTATTTACGAAAATATTTATATGAGAATTATTGTTAAATCCTATTTTAATCAGCCAAACTTCTTACAGTAAAATGAGTTCTTTTCTGATGCTTCTTTTCAGAATTGATACGCAACTATTTAAAAAAAAAATTAATTAAATCAATATCTTATATGTCCCCAGGCAGCACTGGGACTCGGATCCCGCTAGTTTTTCATAAAACTTGATAGTCAAAACTCAAAACTGAACTGAAAAGCTACAATCATTTGAGTTTGCTTTATAATCTTATGTGTGTATGTGTGTGTGTGTGTGAACGCGTGTGTGTACGTGTGCGTGTTCGTGTGTGTGCGTATGCATGTGCATGTACGTATGTTCATGTACGTATGTGTGTGTGCGTATGTGTGTACGAGCGCACGTTCGAATTTTTAAACGAATTCCTCGAAGGATTAATTAGTATTTTTCCCTCGGCCATCAAATAACGAACGATGCATTCCGTTTATCAAATCAATGCAAATTTTAAAGAGCGAAGGTCGGCCATTTTGT
Organism: Euprymna scolopes; assembly: GCF_053919585.1. Taxonomy (NCBI): domain Eukaryota; kingdom Metazoa; phylum Mollusca; class Cephalopoda; order Sepiida; family Sepiolidae; genus Euprymna; species Euprymna scolopes. Next base: position 84,270,277 of record NC_136510.1, read on the forward strand.
TTGGGGGGGTCCAAATTTTAATCAAATAGCTATTCTTTTTGTAGTTGTGAGTTCAACAATTCAAACGGAACAGAATAAAACGAGTTGAAAACAACGACTCATTATATTTAATAAAACCGTTTAAATCTGGTAAATTAAGTCAAATAACAGTTAACCAACCAATAAACACGATCCCATTTAATTCTACCATAATAAAATGAAAAATTGTTTCATAATTTGTTTTTTCTACGTGCCATTTGTATATACAACCCACATAGAACTGTCCGCTTGTAGAACACATTACCATGGATCTGCTTCCCATCTGAATACAACATGATAGCTTTCAAATCTAATGTAAATAAGTTCTTCTGTAGCTGTCCTCTCAAATAATCAAATGTTACCGATCCTCGGTATGTTTTCTCACAGCTAATCGGCACTTATTAACTCTTATCCTCGAATAATCCTTAGATCTTGATAAGCAGTGACCTCCTAGTAAAAAAAAGAGGTGCTGCAATAGTTTAAAACTGTAATGGGGTGTGATCCCGCACAGTCGGGAGATTCTATTTATAAACGATGCTGCTAGGACTGACGAATCAAATTAATTACGTTCTGTTATTAACCAATCAGAAACCAGAATTGCTCCACAAATATTAAACCTTTTCTGTAGCAACTTCGCATATGTTTTCGACGTCTCAACACGGAAAGAATCTTTCTACTGAGAACCAGTCACCTCCAGGACATCTAACCATCGGAAGCTGTTCTGAAACTAAACATGGCTTACAACTCTAGAAACAAGTGGGAAATTTCCCAGTATTTTTATCCTCCCCTAAACACATGATGACTCGATATTAATTTCATTTCTACGACAGAAAAGTGTGATACAGGGTCGGAAAGTGGCTGAGAGTCAAATCAGCGCCCCTAAATAATAAATGATCACTGCGACCTATTAAAAATTGTCTGGGCAATTCCATCAGCATTTACTAATAAAGCGCCTCAAATTGCAGGCAATAAACTTACTCCACCCGAAAGATAAGAGGCAAAGTCTGAGGTGATGGACCTTCTAGAACTGCACAGAATCAAAGCCATAACTCTTGCCAAGCACATGATGTCTCCTCGACACCATCCAAAAGCAAAAACAGAAATCATCAAGAAATTATTAAATCCTATACATTTTCAGCAAATTTTAAGGCTTAACTTTCAGTCGCCAAAGTTTGCGTTATTTCACCCTCTTTGTACAAAAATCATGTTTTTTACTAACGTATCATAAATGATGAAGGACAAAAGCCACTCAAAATGATGGCGAATGAGATAGATTGTCAGTTAGTTGATTAAGAATATTATGAGAACAGCGAAAACGATAAATGGAATGAAACAAGTGATTAGTTATAAGGAAGGTCATTATTTATAAGGATGTTCATAAAAGTCATTAGTTATAAGTAGGGCTATGACAACAGCATACTCTTTTCATTGTCATTACTCACGAGTATATATCCGATACAGTAAGACACAGTTAATCAACCGAGAACCACATCATTCTGTATAAAAGCATATAAAAGTTCAACGTATACACATTCGAGAGTCAAAACAATGAAAAGAATATGCTGTTGTCCTTGCCCTAGTTATAAGGGCGGTGATAGAAAAGTGTTTTGTTATAAGAACGGTCATAAAAGTGATTAGTTATAAGGACAATCATAGAAAATTATTAGTTATAACGATGGTCATAAAAAATGATTTGTGATTACTTACGAGGACGATTATAAAAAGTGATTACTTATAAGAACGTTTATTAAAAAGTGATTAGTTATAAGGACGGTCATATAAAAGTGATTTTCTATAACTAATCGCTTTTATATGGCCGTCCTTATAACTAATCACTTTTTATAATCGTCCTTGTAAGTAATCACTTTTTTCAAGAACGTTTTTTATAACAAATCATTTTTATGACCATCGTTATAACTAATAAGTCATAGAAAATGATTAGTTATAAGGATGGTCATAAAAAGTATTTTGTTAAAAGGACAGTCATAGAAAAGTGATAGTTATAAGGACGGTCATAAAAAGCTATTAGTTATAAGGACGGTCATAAAAAGTTATTAGTTGTAAGGACGGTCTTAAAAGTATTCGCTGGCATTGTATTTCAACTACCATATTGTAATCTGCAAGAAAGTAGAACTGTGGTAATGTGTTCCACGGATGATAAGCCCTTAAAAGAAATGATTCCATCTTGAACTCTTAAATTGGGGAATGTTTACAACATTACGATGTGCGTCGCCTATTCTATCTATTCTAGGAAACAAATTGAGTATTCGAATTACCACCAAAGTCATAGTTTCGTCATTAATCTAAAAATAATATTTAGGCTGAAACTAAATGGCATAAGATTAGCCAATGATATAATCACTAACCAAGTGTTCCATTGGACCCTTAACGGAAAAGGAAGAGGAAGATCAAAAAGAAACTGGGAGCAAGCAATCAAAATTTGATCGTAATGAGACGCTGTATGGACATTGCGTATCTGGCTTTAGACTGAAAAGGGTGGCATACTTTGACTGCTTCATGCGTCGCAGGACGCAGAAGTTTCTGAGTCTACTTTAATTGCAATATTATGAATTAGAATTATCTATTGAATTAAAGAGAGATAAATAAAACAAAAAAATCGAAAGTAGTAAATTTATATCATGCTTCTGGGAAGATGGTGCAATGAACGATGCTATACTAAGAAAAAGAAAAATAGAAATATAAACAGATGAATATTAAGGATGGTGACGAGCGTTGTTTTGCTTTTGTTTTTAGTTGTTTTTGTTTGTTTTGTTTTGTTTTGTTTTTTCTTGCTAATTAAATCAATTTTTTCTGTGATTATTGATGGAATTTGTTTGGTGACAAATGTTGGTTGAAACGGTTGAGTATAAGCTAGAAATTAACGGTTTTGTAAAACGGATATTTTTTACAAATATACATTGTCTTTCGATCCCAGTTTCAGATTTCTTTTTTTAATCTAACGACCCTATTAAATACACCGATTGAACATATCTTGCTTTTTATGATAAACAAGAAAAAGTATTATGCAGTCAAAAGAATAGTTTGGAAGATACAAAATGTTTCACACTAAATATTCGGTCTTTATTCCTTTATATATATATATATATATATATATATATATATATATATATATATATATATATATATATATAAGAGCAAACAGTTTTCAGATTAAATATGTTTTCAAAGTGTTTTTTAACACTTTGAAAACATATTTAATCTGAAAAGAAAACACTTGATAAGTGGATAGTCCTTAATCCGTGGAGCCTTTTCATCAGAGGGTAGGAATTAGCAAAATGCGGGATCGGATTTTGCATACAAAAGTATTTGATGAAACTGCAAGTAAGTCAAAGATCATACTTGATAACAAAAAGTGAAGCAGAGGGAATATGGTAAAGAAAAAGGCGATTACACGTGAATGGATAGTATGCTGAAAGGTAAATAATCCAATGACGGTAAAATCCAAAAATATAAATCCAAGAAAGTTAATTGAATTTCCATTCGCACAAGTAAAATCCAAGGAAATCACGTAATTGGAAGATGATAGAAAATAATCCAAAACGCCGAAATCTATGGAATAATTCACAAATATGTACAAGGAAAAGGGGAAAAATTTAAATAATATTAATAAAAGAAAAAGAAAATATGCGTTTCACACGGCTGCCGAAACATAATGTAATAATACTTATTATAAGCTCTATCTCCTATTTGATTTTATCGAGCTTTTACATCTGGCTGAGATTACTTTGTAAATATTAATTCTTTAATATTTATAATACCATATTTATTTTATCATCTTGGATCATTTTGGTAAATTTAATTGTAATTTTTATTTTATTATATATATATATATATATATATATATAGGAAATTTATTATTGTGAGTCCAGAATGAGTTTACAAATTGTTTCAGCTAGAACAATTTGTAAACTCATTCTGGACTCACAGTAATAAATTTCCTATATACTGCTCTGACTACACATTGAGCACTCTAGTCCGGTTTTTTCACCACTGGTAAATATATATATATATATATATATATATATATATATATATATATATATATATATATATCATCCACATACAGTACTGTTTCGCTCTTTCACAGCTCATCAGTGCGGCTAGACAGGCAACTGCCTCAAGCCAGGATCGAAACCCGACCGCCCATATGACAGTCAAGGCTTCTCACCATTACGCTATACAGCTGCTGCTGTGTGGGTAATGAATAAACGATGTTTTGACATCGTCCAAATGCCTCTGCTCGATTTGTTTACAAAAAGAGCGTCGCTTATACGCTATTGGCAGTGTGTATATCACTTCCAAGATAGGGTCGTGAGCATGCTTCGATCAATCATTTCCAGTAGAGACATCTTCAGGCGATGTTGGTTATACAGCGGACTAAACTTTTGTATAAGCAATATCGTCTGAAGAGTTCTCTAATTACTTATAACTGGCTAGCTGAAACATGCTCATGAATGTGTAGCGACATAATAATGGCTATGTAAAACAAAGCCTTGGCAGCAACATACGGAGCAGAATGTTGGGTCTTGAAGAAAGCTGATGAGAGGGAAATTGCTGCTTTAGAATTGTGGTGCTACCGTAGACTTCTTCATGTAAACTGGGTGGACAAGCATACAAACGAATGGGTTCTGGAAACGATTAAATTATTCCGAAGACTGCTGGACAACATCAATGACAGGAAATTGGGATTTTTGGGACATGTGGCCAGAACAGACGGTTTAACAAAAGATTTGTTTTTTTTTGGTACAACCTCTGGCAAAGAGGACGTGAAAGACCAAAAATAAGAATGTCAGACAACGTGGACATTAGCATGGCTGAGTTGCTCAAAATGGCGCAGAACCGGGGTCAATGGCGAAGATTCGTGAAGAATACCACGGCTGGTCCGTAATGATCATAGATCAGAGAAAGAAAACAAACACATATATATATATATATATATATATATATATATATATATATATATATATATATATATATAGTCTTTGAAGTTTTTAACATTTAAAAATATACAAAAAATTACTTTTTATCATTCGTTAAAAACCCATCTAGTCAGTAAGTCATTTAATCACCTGCAATCACTGCATCAACTCTCTCGAATTTACTATAATACCAATTTTTTTTATTTTTCAAGGGATCATCAGTTATTTACCATGAAACACTGTTTCGGGATTTATATATTTATATATTTATTATTTAATATATATATATATATATATATATATATATATATATATATATATATATATATACTTGTTTATTGTTATATAAACATGCTCACATCCCGCTGCTACAAATAGCCACTTGTTTCAATCAAACAGCAGATATCATCAGGCAGCGACTTGACTATTCAAAAGTGATGTGAGCATGTTTATATAACAATAAACAAGTATTATCAGCTCTTTTTATTGAGCACTATCTAACAACCTCGTTGAATTCATTAGTCCATTACTTTTGAATAAAAACCCCGAGTATATATATATATATATATATATATATATATATATATATATATATATATATATATACATATATATATAAGTATATATATATATATATAAGTATATATATATATATATATATATATATATATATATATATATATTCAAGAAAAAGCCATTGAACCGCACCGAGAGCTCTACAGAGTCTTTGTAGACTTTCGTAAAGCATTTGATACGGTTAACCGAAAAATGTTGTGGAAGGTCATTAAAGTGTTTGAATGCCCCGATCACCTTGTGGGAATTATCAAACAATTTCACGAAGGAACAAAAGGGAGAGTTGTAATAGAGAACCTAGAAAGCAAACTCTTGGAAGTAAACCACGGCACCAAACAAGGGTGTGTACTGGCTCCAACACTGTTCATCATATTTCTGACAACCGTCCTAATGCTGCTTCATCAAAGCATCGAAGAAGGTGTCTTCATCCACACACTGACAACCGTGCTGACAAAGAAATAAGCTGCTGAATTCAAAGCGCATGTGCTTCCTTCGGCAAGCTAGAAAAGAGGCTCTGGATAAAGGCAGGTATCCGGCTAGACACGAAGTGCAGAGTCTACAAAACCATCGTTCTGCCATCCCTGCTGCGGTGAACGATGGCTTTGCATGGGCGTCCGGAGCGCGCTTTAACATGCAAGGGCCGTTCCGAAAGTAAAGGCTTTTATTTATTTATTTTTTTTTTTACTTTCCTTTATTTTTACTTAAAATGTCGAAAAGCTACGAAAACGGGAATGGTACTATTAAAACGAGCGTTATCTAGAATTTATTTTTCTATATAGTCACCACCAATGCACTTTTTCAAAAAGTAAGATACGTTACTTTTAGAACGTTCCTTGTGTGTAAGCATTAAATTTAAGCACTAATTTTTTATTTTTTTTTAAGAAATGGAAAAAATATTCGCTGAATATTCAATAAACTTGAGCAAAACTTAAATAAAATAGGAATGTGTATTTATTTATAGTAATGGAAAAATATTTCCTACTCATTTCAATAAACTTGTAAAAAAAATTAATGTAAGTAGACAAATATGTCTATTCGTGCATTATGAGTGGAAAGCATATATTTTGGAAGTGTAACAAAATAGCACACGTTTATAATTGAATTTTTGAAAAAATGTTATGAAAAAATTTTATTTTGAAGTAAATGCGATTTGAAGATTTTTTTTTAATCTGAAAACTATTTATATTTGTGTTGAAGCCAAAAGTGAAAATAAATGTTTGTGAAATATACATTTGTTTTGTAAATATCTAAAGATAAAATATAAATTAAACAAAAGCAAAAAATTTTAAACAGAAATATTGTAAGTACATGTGTACTAGCTGTTCCAACCCGGCGTTGTACGAGGGTACTATTGTCTTTATTTTTGTTTTGCTTTTATTTTTTACTAGGGGGGGGGTACCCGCCGTTGCCCGGATGTTTGGAGGTGTGGGTGTGTTGGAGGGTAGATCAAAACAACCCTGTTAAAAAAAAAAAAAAACGTTGGCCAGGTGTTTGTAGGTGTAAAAGAAAAAAAAAGTTTTAGTAGAAAGGTAGACTTGAACACCGAACCTTTGAGGCGGAAGTGGAAAGGAAATGGAAAAGAAAAACCTGCGACCTAACCATCTCGACCACTAGAACAGATGAATTGATAAGTGTGTTAAGTTGACGTTTATAAACCGAAATTAGCAGGTGCCAGAACGTTAAATTGCGTGATGTTTGACCTAGTTTTGCACTAGAAGCCAGTTTCTGTTTTCCCCGTTACGCGGCGATCAAAAAATATCTCGAAAATAGCTTGTAAATGTCGGGTAAATTAAAGATAGCTGCGACCAGAGTTCCTTGGTCGTAAATATTATTATTTAGACAGCATAAAAAAGGTTTAAGAACGAGCGAGCCAACCGAGAATCACGGCCAAAAAAAGCCTTTTGTAGACATACACAAAAAGCGAACATACATACATACACACAGTTTCGCTTTTATATATATATAGAGAGAGAGATTTTTTGCTTTTTGTTCGTTTGTTTTTTGTTTTTTGTTTTTTTGTTTTTTGTTTTTTGTTTTGTTTTGTTTTGTTTTTGTATTGGGGGGGGGAGTCGTCCCGGATTTTACAAACGATATGATATTGTCTTTATTTTTGCTTTGCCTTTCTTTTTGCTTTTTTGCTTTTTGTTTGTTTGGGGTTAAGGGGGTCATCCTGGGTTTTACAAACGATATGATAAAATTAAAATTTAATTTTTAAAATGTTATTTGTAAAAAATAATTTAAAAATTCATACTTAATGAGAGAAAAGACACATATCGATTGTTTGAAATATGTCGTTTTAAGCAAAAACAATACCACTTACTTGTCTTGTCGAAAATAGTAATATAGCCAAAAATTAAGAAAATTCATCGAGTAGAACAACTACTATTGTGTTTTTAGTTTTAAAAAAAGTCTATCGCTATAGGCTAAAATGTTGGCTGTCATTACGATGCAAGGTAAAATATGTGTTGCGAGTTATGTCGCCTGTGTGTGAACGCTTCACCGTCTACTTTAAAACATTTACGAAAAATGCAATTCTCCCTAATTTTCCGTAAAAAATTATTTTTAACTATATATATCTTTACTTGATGAATTTCCGTCATTTTTTTATATATTACTATTTTCGACATGACAAGTATTTTTGACATTAAAATGACATTTATTTTAATTCGATCTGTAACCTCTCTCTCTCTCTCTCTCTCTCTCTCTCTCTCTCTCTCTCTCTCTCTCTCTCTCTCTCTCTCTCTCTCAACAAACACCAAAGAATCAAATGAAGTTGTTTTGGTGTCATCCATTAATCTAAATAATTTTCATCCTGTAATGGGAATTAATGTTTTAGTTTGATAAGGCGGGTGAAAGTAAACAGTCAAGTAATAAAAACGTTTGCCTCCCACTCCGTTGTTGAATCGTTTATCAAAATGTGAGGAGAAGGGAAAGAAGACGGCGCTGAAAATAATGACGTAATTCCCCAAATAAGGACGCAATAAACTCTACACTTCAATTTATAGTTGATTATAATATTAATAATACGCCTTATAATGTAAACACCCAATTCCTTTATAATGCTATTAACTGAATTGATAAATGTTTGTCTCCCTATAAAATACATTGACACAAAATACATGCTAAAACATTCCTTAGTTTTGGGAATATTTTATATTTCAATTTGTTTTATTTAGTCCTAAAGTGTTCAATTAATCCACTTGCTGATTTCTTTTTGAATTTCTGTCTATCGTTCTCACCCAATATTATGTTTTTCACCTCACAGCAAGAACTTATTATTCTACCACAACGAAATAAAAAAAATACTTTCTCCTTACATATGCCTACAGCTAGTTTTTCTTTTATAAATAAACCTTCTTTACAAAACCGTGTTTTTACCTGGGCGAATCTGTTGTATGAGAGACCTATTTTCTGTCGATAAAAAGTTGTAGCAATATTTGTGGCTTCTGAATTGATTGATTTTTTCTCGGCGCTCGGGAACATAATTAGTAACGTTTAGTGATGATTTCGTCCAGCAATTTATTGTGCACATGTGACGCCATTTTGAAAGAATTTGATAGACCTACCAGAATTTACAAAATACAGTTTCGATTTTTATGTGTACTAGCACGTACATGTTGGCCCGGTTACATATCTTTGCTATCCGGGAATGATGTAATTATGACCGACGAACATATACTTCACTGCCCTCGCAAAGGATAAGGTAATAGCTATGACATTGGTATCATGGTGAGCGAACATATGTTACACGACTCCCTGGCCAAGAGGTAATACTTGGGAGGAGAATATAATAATAATGGTTTGGTTGTTTTTGCTTTACGGCATATCAACCCTTTTCGGGTTATTTAATGCTGAATCCAGTGATTTTGAAGAAAAAGTTTTTAATAGAATATATTTGTTTGCTTTGTTTTTGTTTTGTTTTTCAAGTATGTTTCTATTTAATCCATAGTTGGGACCCTAACAGGTACTACTACTCCGGGTTAGAGTGGACCTGGGAGCAATGGCAATTAATGGGTGACTCCAGACTCCCCAAAGCCTGGGGCATCACCATCAGATATAGCTTAAGGTCATATCCAGGACCGTATAATAATAAACGAAGCTTGGGAGAGTGCTATCATGACAAATAGACATATATTACAGTACTGAAGATGAGATAACACTTGAATAGGGCGGTATTGTGACGAATGAACATATATTACAGTACTCCATAAGGATAAGGTAACGCCTAAAAGGATGATATCATGATATTATTACAATACTCCCTAAAGCTAATGTAAAGCCCGAAAGGTTAATAACGTGGCGAATGAACAGTTATTAAAGTACTCACTAAAGACGAGGTAACGCCTGAATGGGTGATAACCTGACAAGCAGACAGATATGAAAGTACTTCCTAAGCATAACGTAGCACCCTTTTTTTTTCATTTTTCTTAAACTTTTTCTTCTAGGGGATGGGACATCCAACCAGATGTCTGACATTTACCCCTATTTTAGTGAGTCCAACCAAGAGATCTTTTCAGAATTCTAGCCGTCCCTTTCAGTGCAATCGTTTGTATTTCACTTGCACTTGGTTCACCGGGTATGCTTGCTGAACGAACAGCTATTACAGTACTCTCTAAAGATGAGGTTACGCTTGAAATGATAGTATCATGACGAATGAACGGATATTACAGTACTCCCTAAAAATGAGGTAACGCCTGAAAGGATGGCATCATAACGAACGGACAAGTACTACAGTACTCTCTAAAGAGTAGGTAACTTTTTTTTTTACAAGGTTGTCACCACTTATCAAGGCTCAGAGGCCACTCGAGGATAAGGGTTAATAGGTATACATTAGTCATTGTGATTTTAGCATAGTAAACAGTGGGAATTTTGTAACTTGGATTACTTAAGGGAACGATTCAATTAGAACTTGTTCACATTGGACTTTTTCTTTTTTTTTTTTCATAGGTATGAATTCATTATCAAGGCCAAGAGGCCACTCAAGGATAAGGGTTAAAGAGTGTACAGTAGAAATTGGACAATATAATAATCATTAGTAATGAAAATTTGTTAAATTTGATAACTTATATCCTGAAAGGATGGTATCCTGACGTACGAACATATATTACAGTGCTCCCTTAAGAGGGCATGCTACCTGTGAGAATGTTTTTTGACAATAGACAGATATTACACTACCCCCCAAAAGTGGGGAGATAATTCTTGGGACGATGGGATCATGACAATAAAATATAGTTTTTGTGTGACTGAACCTTAAAGAACCCTTTGTCACTTAAGAGTCAATCTTCGGTCACGGAAACAAATGTGACCTTTTCCTGGTCGCAAGTCAGTCTTCAATAGTGGTCGGGTGTTCTTTCACTCACTTCTTGAGTCACGGGTTGATATGCCATCAGTTGTGTAGCGCGGGTCGTTCGCTGAAAAGTCAATAACTCAAGGTGTCACCACCAGGCGACAAAAATCAACTTCACAAAAAAGAAAACAAACCTCGTTTTTTTTTCTTCTACTCTGATTATTCAGTCCAAAAAGATATTTGCAATTTCTTTTTACAAGTTTTGTTCATTCACACTGAAGAAGACCGAGGGATCGATCGAAAATTATGTGCTTTTAAGGGAAACATTCTTGTTTTGTTTTTTTCAAAAGACTTTTTGTATTCCTACACGCCAAGACATAGGTAAAAATACAAAAAAGATATAAACATTTATATATTGTTTGTATTGAGTTTTTTATTCATACACATTTATATATATATATATATATATATATATTAAATTTATTTATACAAACATTGGTGGCTACATATGTGCATACATGTTTCTGTAATCACCCGCGTTGGGGGGTTATGTCTTCAAGCCAAGAAATATCGTCGAGAACTGATATTTCAAACAAAAACATTTTCTTATTTCGTTTACAAAAGTTAGAATGTAAAATGGGTGGGGTTTATGAGCGGGGGGGGGGGACAAGTGAGGTCTTTGAAGATAATAAACTTTTTTTTTATTTCCCTTTTTTTATATTCCCTTTTTAAGTTTATCTATCCCATCTTTTGGTTTTTATGGCATAAGGTACTTGAGAATTTAGTATTTTTGTCTTGCGGTCCGTAAATTAAAAACATTTCTTATGGGCATTGAGTACTGACCGGTGCCGTTCAATCCACACACACACACACGTGCGCGCACACACACACACATACACAACCACACATACACATACACATACACATACACACACACTAGAAGCAAACATACGCTTATATCTATACTCAGGAGCGGATATACACTGTTCGTTGTATTTTACTCACACACACGCACTGAAAACAGACCATAACTATATCGACAAATGTTACAAATGTTTCGCGACACACACACACACACACACCACAGACACACACACACACACACACACACACACATACATATATATATATATATATATATATATATATATATATATATTAGATTGGTGCAAAATTAATGTCGTTTGATGTATATATATCTGATAAAAAACGACAGTATTTTTCACCAACCTATAATATATATATATATATATATATATATATATATATATATATATATATATATATATAGTAAAGATTTAGAATGCTGTCACAATGCGATAAATGAAATATAGTCGTTCTTGGTAAAAGTAGACGAGAACAAGTGGTGTTTTACAAATCAATAAGTACATACACATATGTTTATCTATACATATATTTATTCAGTTGTATTAGGTAAAATGTCTTACTTGTTATGTCTGCGACAATATCCATTATTAATTTCGGAAAAAATTCCCTTTTCAAATGGTGAACGTAACAGATCGATTCAAAGCATGCTAGATGGTGGAGCGGAAGTTGGATAGCTGTGTGGAGCCTCTCAGGAATACTAGCCATCTCATACATGGACAGACTCAAACGCCGAGCCCTCAACACGTGCAACTCGGTCATATTCCTCTCGGGATATGTCGATGATGTCCTAATCCTCACATCATCACGCGCCGATGCTGAGAACATGTACGCTACATTCTCCGACACCAACCCACTCATAGAATTCACCATCGAACATCCCCAGCGATAACGGATCCCTATCACTCCTAGATTTCAACCTAAAAATGTCAGATGAAGGGACAGTCATTACAAAATTCTACCGAAAAGCAGCCAGCCGAAGTATATTTATACACTACAAGTCGGCCCTCCCTACTAAGGCCATTATCGGATATGCTAGGAATGAGATCATCCGCATCCAAAACAAATGCAACAAGCCAAAAGACAAGATAGAATGCACAAAACGGTTCCACCAGGTCCTAGAGATAAACGGATACTCCAGCACTGTCATTAAACACCTCTGGAACACGAGAAAACGTGTAAGAAGCTTCCCCACCACTTGCTTCCTTTCAGGGTGAAAAAATTGACGTTTTTGGCCAATTTTTCGATATTTGTCGGGCGAAGGATGGGGCTTTCATATGAGAACAAATTTGTGAACTTTTTTTCGTTCTATCGAAAGTTTTTAGCAGACACACAAACATACGCACATACATACATACATTTTCTCTTTTATATATATATATATATATATATATATATATATATATATATATATAGATCGCTTGAATTAAAGTTTAAAATGAAAAAGTTAAGTATCATGGTTCAATTGTGTTTTAAACAGAAACATTCATTTCGAATGCGCGCCCATGTCATATCAAAGGACCTAGTGTTGATTTTATATTTCTTGCCTTACTGCTTGTGCGGTGATAATGGCTTGAATTAAAGTTTTAAATGAAAACGTTAGGTATCATGATTCAATTGTGTTTTAAACAGAAACATTCATTTCGACCCCCCCCCCGTCATATCAAGGTACCTACTGTTGATTTTATATGTTCGGCCTTTCAGTCGGTGGTGTAATAAAACTTTGCAAATGCACTTCTGATGTTAGGCTGTCTAAGGTGTTAACTTTAGTTAAAATCGCCCGTTTCTTTTTTTCATCGGATTATTTCGATTATCCATTATCGATACTTATTGAAGATATTCCAATGCAAAATCTATCTAACTGCCAGACACATTAATTACCTTCGTGTGATATTTCATAAAAATCGGCCCAGCCGTTTTTAAGTCCATAGGGAACGAACTTACACACACACACACACACACACACACACACAAAGTATAGTGGAGATAGAAATAAACAAAAAGTTTTATATAAATGTTTTCCTATAAAAATCGATATTGCTCTTCATAGACCAAAAAACAATATGATCATAAGATTGGCTGCCTACACGCCCGGATAAACTTATTCGTTATTTATGTGTGACTGCATCGCTTGAACGATTACTTTAATGATTTAGATAAAAAGTAAGAAATTCTAACAATTGGTTTCATTATTTTAGTTAGGTTTATTTATCCATATCTTATTTTGATCAATAATACTATTTCAGCATCAATTATATAAATCTCACCCGTCTGTTAGTGCGTGTGAATGTATGTATGTATGTATTACCTATTTACAATGCCTCCCCACGGAACAGAGTTAGACACCAGGTTCGTTTTTTTTATGTATGTATGTATGTATGTATGTATGTATGTATGTATGTATGTATGTATGTATGTATTATGTATGTATGTTTTCCGAGAATTCCAATGTTTGTATGTCTCGCTAAAACTTTTGTCATCGGTACTGAACTACAATGAAATTGGTATCGTTGGAAAGAGCAATCTCTCGCATGAATAATATATAAAACTTAGCCCAAAAGATTAATTCTGTGTGGGTTAACTGGCCAGTTTTTGCAAGGAGTGTTGTCAATTTCCCGACAATTCCAATGTAGTTTTTACGTAATTTTAAATGTATTTGATAAACATTTGAAAAGAAAATGCTGACTCATGCTACCGGAACTGACGCCATCTCTCTGTAATTGTGATTTTTATTACTTAGAGAAGAAACTGGTTCAAAGTTGTTCTACACTCTCATGCCGAAAAAGATACCGACTTTCAAGTAAAAAAAAATGGTACCTATGTGATTGTCGTGTTCCAAATAGTAATATATCCAAGAATCACGAGAAACGATGAGGTAGAAAAATAATTATGAATGAAAATATTTATCGAAAAGAAGCACACAAAACAGTTGCTATGTTTTAAAAAGGAAACAATGTATTTTGATGTAAATTGAAAACTGCTGAGTCATTATATCGGAAATGACGTAATTTCTCTAAAACTTGATGTAGAGAATAGGAACGACCATTAAGACGGGACACACAAAAGAGTGACACCGTCGTCTGATTAGTAGTATATATAGAGCACGCACGCACGCACCGGGGGAAGAACGACGACTACGACGATAGTCGACTCGGAAACCTTACATGGCGCTACGAACAGGATTTATTTTCCAACATAATTTCTTTTGCACGATTTTTGGAGTATAATGGCGTCAGGACAACACGAGGACGGCCAATACATGCAGTTGATTCAACAATTAATAAATCTGCAAAGAGAAAACAATGAGCTTCGCGGAGGGAGTGCCTCGAGTCGGTCTAACACCAAGAAACCAGACCGGCCACGTACCGAACATGGATTCACCGACGCGGACTGGGCGCTTTTCATCCACTCGTGGGCCCGATACAAACAAATGTGCGGCCTTACCGACCTCGTGGAAATCCGCAATGAACTAAGGACAGCCTGCTCAAATGAGGTAAATAGACTTTTATTTGACTTAGTTGGGCCTGGAACCCTCAATTCTGTCACAGAGGAACAACTCTTAAGGCATATACAGTTCATTGCGGTGAAAGGTCTACACCCGGAGGTGCATAGACATAAATTTCATAACATCAGACAACAGACGGGGGAGGGACCCGCACAGTTCTTGGCAAAGCTTCGGTCCCAGGCACGGTTTTGCAATTTCACGGTTCTGTGCCCCAACGAGAACTGCCGGCAAGCCGTAAACTATTCGGAGGACATGGTAGCTGGCCAACTCGTAGCTGGTCTGGCAAATGCGGAGTACCAGTGTAAATTGCTGGCCGAAGCAAATATTCTAACCACTGTGGAACAGAAGCTTCACAGGCTGGTTAGTTTAGAAACTACAGAAACGTCTGCCCCTCAGTTGCAACGAGGCTCAGAGGGACACTCTACTTTTGGCGCTACGAACAGGAGAGATCAACGGCGGAGTCAACAAACGATGCCACACGTCAATCGAATATTTTCGGCAGCAGAATGGAGGGGGCACCGGCATGTTACAATCAAAAAGGTAGAATAGCAGCAGTGCCACACCTTGCATGGAGCAGTGGTGGGTTCAGGAGAAGTCCCCCTGCGCCACCACCCTCATTAATGGTCGATGTGTCCCTGATACCAGAGTCCCAGGCTAAATTCGGGTGCGCTTTGGATAAGGGAGTAAGCCGTCGAAAACACCGCATCCAGGCCATTGCAGATACCGGTGCCCAGACGTGTTCGAGTGGCCCAGAAATATTGAAAATATTAGGGTGCACCAGCAGGATCCTGATACCTACCACCCACAGGATACGGGGAATCACAGACGAACCCCTAGATATCAAGGGGGTGGTCCTGACTCAGATTAAGCTCGGTCAGAAGGAAACGCGACAAGTGGTCTACATTTCAGAAAACACGTCAGGATTCTACTTGTCAGAATCGGCCCTCAAAGACCTAGGAGTAATCAATCGCGACTTCCCGCATCGAGTATCAAAGGCCGATTTATCGACTTCAGAAAGTGGGACAGCACCGTGTGGATGTCCGAAAAGAGAATCCGTCCCGGACAAGCCAGCGAGGATCCCGTTTACCCCCACTGGAGATAATAGGGAACGATTAGAGAAGTGGTTACGTGAACACTTTAAGTCCAGCGCATTCAACACCCGCCCCCATCAACCGTTACAAGTCATGGTAGGGAGGCCGCTGGATATAACTTTTACCCCGGGGGCGAAACCATCGGCCATACACACATCCATTCCAGTCCCTCATCACTGGAAGAAAAGGGTAAAGGATGATTTGGATCGAGATGTTGCGTTGGGTATTATCGAACCGGTACCAGCAGGCACACCCACCTACGATCTGGTGTTCGAGGATGGTAGTCGCTCCAAAGAAAGACGGGTCACCAAGAAGGACGGTAGACCTACAAAAATTGAATGCAGCAACGATGAGAGAGACTCATCACACACCGTCCCCTTTTAATCAGGTGTCCGTGGTGCCTGCCCAAACCAAAAAGACGTTCTTGGACGCATGGAATGGGTACCATAGTTTGCCACTCTCCCCAAAAGCCCGGGACGCGACCACGTTCATAACGGAATGGGGTCGTTATCGGTATCTCAGGGCTCCCCAGGGTTTTCACGCATCCGGGGACGGGTACACGCGCCGGTTCGATGACATCACAGTTGACATGCCTCGAAAGACCCGGTGCATAGACGACACACTCCTATGGGACAGGTCCTTAGAATTGGCTTTCTGGCATACTGTGGACTATATTACCCATTGTGGTAAAAGTGGGATAGTCTTTAACTCTGACAAATTTCAATTTGCTGACGATGAAGTTGAATTTGCCGGCTTTGTGATAACCTCGGACGGCGTGAAGCCAACTAAAAAAATGACGGAGGCTATTCTCAATTTCCCGACCCCAACGAGCATTACTGGTATCAGGTCCTGGTTTGGTTTAGTTTACCAGGTGTCGTATACATTTGCACAGGCCGATATAATGGCCCCTTTTCGAGAGTTGCTGCGGACAAAGAACCGTAAATTTTACTGGGATGACACATTGAATAGACTTTTCGAAGAGTCGAAGAGGAATATCGTTCGGAAAATCGAAGAAGGTGTGAAAACCTTCGATATGAACAGAGCGACCTGCCTTTCAACCGACTTCAGTAAGGTTGGCATTGGGTATTTTCTGTTGCAGAAGCATTGCCAATGCCCAACGGAATTAGGTCCCAACTGTAGTAAGGACCACTGGAAGATGATTTTGGCCGGGTCTCGCTTCACGAAAGATGCAGAATCTCGTTATTCCCCTATAGAGGGGGAGGCTCTAGCGTTGATTTATGGCTTGGAGTCTTGTAGGATGTTCATCCTGAGATCCCCAGACCTATTGGTCACCGTGGACCACCAGCCCCTAGTGAAAATTTTCTCGGATCAGATCCTGGATAATATAAAAAATCCCCGCCTGTTCTCATTCAAGGAGCGGTCGTTGATGTACAGGTTCCAGATTAAGCATGTTCCCGGGAAACTCAACGCAGCACCGGACTGCACATCCCGATACCCGGCGCCGTCAAGACACAGCAGACTAAAGGGCACTGACACTTCCCAGCAAATCGAGGGGAGTATACAAGCATCCATCATAGCTGCATACGCACATGACCCCAAGTTCCGAGCGATCACCTGGGATAGGATAGTCGCAGCTGCAGCCACCGATGAGGAGTGCCGAACGTTGGCGTCATACATTCAAGACGGGTTCCCAAGGTCACGCCACGAACTACCACCAGAAATCCGGCAATTCTGGCCGATGGCAGACCAACTATATTGTCTGGAAGGGGTACCCATAAAAGGGGACAAAATTTTGATACCAAAACGGCTTAGAGCCGAGGTGTTAGAGGCATTACACTTCGCCCATCAAGGGGCGAATGGTATGTTGGCTAACGCCAGACAACGGTTATTTTGGCCTGGTTTAGACGCCAGCATCCGACAAACAAGGGCGCAATGTCGGAGTTGCAATTCGATCGCCCCATCCCAGCCTAGGGAACCACTAATGCCACCCATAAACCCGGAATTCCCATTTCAAAAGACAGTCACTGACTTGCTAGATATGCACGGGAAAAGTTACATGGTATACGCGGACCGATATACCGGTTGGATTGAGGTCGCACCACTACCATCAGGAAGGGCTGCAGCGGTGTGTAACGCCCTGAGGGTTTGGTTTTGCACGTATGGTGCGCCGGAGGAAATATCATCCGATGGAGGGCCACCATTCGATTCACTAGAATACAAATCGTTCCTAGAAGACTGGGGCGTAAAAAGGCGCATATCATCTGCACATTACCCCCAGAGTAATGGCCGAGCTAAACTGGCCGTAAAAACGGCCAAAAGAATGCTGATGGACTGCGTTGATGGCTACGGACACCTACATCATGATCGGGCAGCACGGGCGATGATGACTCATGGGAATACGCCCAGTCAGGACCTTGGATTGTCGCCGGCGGAAATGCTATATGGTCGAACAGTAAGGGGCCATCTCCCCGCACTTCGCAAAAAATACTGCATCCACAAGCGTTGGACGGAGACCAGAGATTTGAGAGAGAGGGCGATGGCGAAAAGGCACGTACTTAACAAAGAACAGTACGACATACACAGCCGCCCCCTCCAACAGCTCCGAGTCGGCGAGTCTGTGCAGGTGCAGAATCAGGAGGGACCAAATCCACGACGATGGGCGAAAACTGGGAGAGTCGTCGAGACAATGGGTAACAGGCAGTACAGGATACGGTTGGATGGTAGCGGCAGGATCACATTACGCAATCGCCGTTTCCTCAGGAAAATCAAACCGGTCATGGATACGCCGGAGTATCCACCCACTCAACAACCCCATCAACCACCTCCCCAAACACCAAGAAGGGAGGACAGCAAACCACCGTGCAACATGCATGAGATGATGGAGGTGGAAGAAGCTGATTGTGACACATCAGAAACAGATATGGAGGTGGACCAAGATCCGATCAACCACAAGCCAATGCAGACGAGTCCGGTCCCACGACGCAGCATGAGGGTAACACGAGCACCAAGGCCACTTTCCCCTCAAATGCAAGAACCAACTCACTACTACACGGAATTCTCCAGTCACATGACCACAAAACGACGGTAGTGTGGTCACATGGTGGGGGGGGAGGGCATGTAGAGAATAGGAACGACCATTAAGACGGGACACACAAAAGAGTGACACCGTCGTCTGATTAGTAGTATATATAGAGCACGCACGCACGCACCGGGGGAAGAACGACGACTACGACGATAGTCGACTCGGAAACCTTACACTTGACTGGCTATTTTCTTTTATATTAGTACAAGTATGATATCCTGACTCTGTTTGGGGGGGGGATTGAGATCGATTTAATGCTAAGAACAGATACTAGACTTTGATCTTAGCCAAAATACCAAGTAAATGTATTTTCCTCCCAAACATTATCTTCTCATAATGCATAAAAGATCTTTATGATGTACGACACTTACATTAGACGTCATATTCCAAAAATCACATGGAAAAACTACTGATTCAAAAAATCAGGTAAATAGAGCAAGTGTACGCCGAGGGCTTATTTGTCACATTCCAAAAATCACGTAAATATATCAAGTAATGCTGAGTTCATATTTTCGTCCGTAATGTCCTCATGGCAGTAATTGCTAAAACTCTTCTTAAGGTGGGGGAAAAATGAATTCACTGAAATGCTAAGACAGATATTACACTTTTATCTTAGCCAAAAGACCAAGTAACCGTATTACATTGCGTAGTTTTCTCCCAAACATTATCTACTCCTATCAATAAGTGTTATATTCCAAAAATAACACGGAAAATTCTCAAATTCATGTAAATAGATCAAATTGCGTTGACTGCATATTTTTCCCAATCCAAATGACATCAACTATATGAGAGGCATTCTAAAAGTAATTCCTATTTTTTTTTTGTTTAGAGATCTTCCTAAGTTAAAAATTCCAAACGTAATACCTTCTATTTTTTTTAATTGTTTGTGGAGCATTTTAGGTAGATTACGTTATCAACTATATGAGAGACATTTGCTAATAAAACGCACACACAAATATTTTATATTTTATTTACAATCTTGTTTAGTTTTAAAATGAAATATTTTATATTAGCTTTTGTAAAATCTACAATCGGGCAGTTTATTTTTTTCAACTCACTTTTGATCAAAGCTATATATATATATATATATATATATATATATATATATATATATATATATATATATATATATATATATATATATATATACATATATATATATATATATATATATATATATATAGGGTGTTCACAAAATCGGCAGCCAGACTTGTGGAAGCATCCTGTAGATTATGTAGCCAGACTTTGTGGGCACCCTGTATACACACACACACACACACACACACATACACACACACACACGCGTATGTATATATATATATATATATATATATATATATATATATATATATATATATATATATAGCCAGTAGAGTTTAGTTTCCTAGAAGTACATCCAATGAAACAACATGTGTCTACCAAAGAGTGCTCAATGAGTAAACAGAGCAGGTATATGAAATTTATTTATACAAACATTGATGGCTACATATGTGCATACATGTTTCTGTAATCACTCGCGTTGGGGATTACGTTTTCAGGCCAATAATTATCGTCGAGAACTGATATTTCAAACAAAAACATTTTCTTATTTCGTTTACAAAGTTAGAATGTAACATAGGTGGGGGTTATGAGCGGGGATTATATAAATGGTTCCGTTGGAATTTCCGTGCACATTCAAATTATTAATTAAAAGATATCTGATCGGTAAGATATACCTGAAGTAAATCGGTAAAACGTTGTACAAATAATTTTAAAGATTAGAATTGTAAATAATACATAGGTCCAATAGTTTTTTATTTTTTATTTTTTTACTCTATGGATACATTTATTTTCTGTAACAGGAATTGCGTTTATAAACCAATAAAATCATATATTTTAAAATGTTATTGTATAAAGTGTCCAAAGCTATGAATCTTTGTTAAAATAAATAACAACTCTTAAAGTCATTACTCACCTGACAAGACTCAAAGTTTATGTTGATATCCCGTAGAGTAAGTTAAAGCTAAGAATTATATATATATATATATATATATATATATATATATATATATATATATATATATATATATATATATGCTATAAGTTTTTTGTATTGATATTCATATTAAAAACACTTTTTTCTATTTATTTAAGTATTTATTTGCTTCCCCACGAAAGCAAATTAGACACAAGGTCGTTTTTAATATGGGGTTAAACCATCTCCCCTAAAACAAGGGTAGAAAAGGGGAAACTCTGGCAGTATCAAAAAAAATAGTAATTGTCTGAGTATGAAGAGTTTCCCCTACACTGACCAAGGACCAATTAAATTATATGCAGCATCTGCAGAACAGATACTACACTTTGGTCCCGCCCCGAACGCCAAGAAGAACAGGAAATAGACAACTCTCTTTTCTATTTATTTAAAAAGAAAATACAACGTTGTTATATATAGGTTGTGTAATCGCATTCGCTAGAAAAAGATCTAGCTAATTTGAATATTCTTTTAAACATTCATTTTAATTAATTCTTTATTAGTTTTTTCGGTTTTCTTATGGGATGATCATCTTTAATTAACTATTACGTGTAATTACATTCATGCAGATATTCTACATGATTTATACTTGCGTGATGTTAGGGTAAAAAGCTTATGGTAAACACAAACCTCTTTCTATATATAGGTTTACATATATATATATATATATATATATATATATATATATATATATATATATATATGTATATATATATATATATATATATATATATGCATAAAATGGTTATATAATAAACACAAGTTTCTTCATATATATATATATATATATATATATATATATATATATATATATATATATATATATATATATTATTTATGCGTATATATATTTGTTTAAAAAATTTTGCCTACCAAACACCTCTGTCAGTTTTTGGTCTACAGACATGAAACTTAATATATATGGTATTCGAATCCTTGCGAAACTTTATATTTGGGTTTTAGCGACGGGGGGGGGGATCGGTGCAAAAGTGTAAAAATGAAAAAAATAGAATTTGTCAGGTAAAGGTCAAACGATAGCATTACAAATATGCATGCGTAACATAGTAGTTGAACGATTGCGGGCACTGGCGGCCGTGATTAAAATGAAATAATCTGCCTTTTACTGGCGATTAGTGCTGGTTTGGACGAAAACATGCAGGTACTGTTTGATTTTTTAAGGCAATTAAATCAGTATGAATTAATTAAAGTACGAAAAATGATCTATTAGAATAATAATGGAAAATAAAAACAGAAGTTTTAGAGGTATTGGATTCCCACTGTATATGAACTCTGTTTCCGTTTGTTGTTCAAGTCTTCCTATTCTTTTCAACTCTTCCAACTACTAATATTAAAGTAAATTCCAGTTTTATATCGTCTTTTTTAATGTGTAAAACAAAACAATTACGACTTTTACCACTTCACTTCTCTGTGTATTGTTATGTTAAGAACGGCGTTTGTGACAGACATCTCAAACTCCCCATGTTAAGAACGGCATTCGGAATAGACACCACCAACCTTCCCATCTTAAAGTTTGGAATAGCCACCCCCAACATCCTCGATGTAAAAAACGACTTTAAGAGTAGACAACCCCCCTTTTGAGGGGGTGGAAAAATGATTCCTATAAATTTTTTAAGGAGAGTAGAGAACGTTTTGTGGAAGCGTTGTCGGCAGCTCTCATTACTCTCGCTTCTTATTATTTGTCACTCAGTCCTCATTTTTAATGAGTGATCTTTCTGACAAAGGGAGAAGAAAAAACTGTATTCTAGGTTGGCAGTATTTTGCGTGAAAAGTCGACAGAGATCGCGGAAATTTTCTGTTCTATGTCTATCTTGTAGCCATGTCACTAGTAAGGGTGCTGGAGGTAAACGTTTTATCTGGGCTGACGTTATCCGCCTGATAGTCAGGGACCCGAACCTTGGATTAACCACTAAGGAGGCTGTCCTATCAGCAGGCGCAAAGTACTGGGGCTGCTGTATTGCCATTTGGTGAATGGATTCTGGACCATGCAATAGTCTCTGGTGGGGCCTCCCGATGCCATACTAGTGGGTAATTGTTACGGCTTTATCTTATCATGTGCTACAAAAAAAATTCTTCGTTACTTTTCTCTCTTTGATTCCCCTCTCTGTCCTGCTCTAAACAAGTCTGACGACCTAGTCCACAAACTCCAAAATTCCATCATGACAAGTTTCAATAAAAAATACACGATTAAACCCGGATCTGAAACTTATAACGTAGACCCCCACTACCATGTCTCCTTCTCGAACATCAGGGGTCTACGTTCTAACCTTCCAGAGGTTGAAGCCCAATTACAGGAGACTAAACCAGACCTTTTATTTTTAAGCGAAACTGGAATTGGACAGACTATTTCCTTAAATTAGTTCGTAATTAAAGGATACTCTAACCTAACTTGCAAATCTGACCCCCAATATCGCCATGGGCATGGAATATGTGCCTATATAAAAGATGGCTTTCCATGTGGTAGGGACATCTCCAGAGAAGATCCTAACTTACTCTATATGTGCTTCCGAGTAGCACTAGCTCACACGATGGCATTTATATTTACTCTCTATCGCCCCCATAACAGCGGAGTTACTATCTTTAAAAGCATATCTGAGAAAATTGACCAAGTTCTATCAGCATATGCTTCAGCTAACGTTCACGTATGTGGAGACTTCAATGTTCACAATGTGGAATGGTTGACCCACTCAAACATGACCGATGATGAGGGGAGATTCTGTCATGATTTCTCCATTGCTTATGACCTCACTCAGATTGTTCACGAACCCACCCGTGTGCCCGACAATGACGGCCAGTATGCAAGTCTCCTATACCTTTTTCTCACAACTTGCCCTGAACTATGTTCAGTTTCCGTTCTGTCTCCTCTTGGATCTTCCGACCACTCAGTTGTATCAATTAAGATAAAAATGAAATGTAATAAGTCCTCAGACGTACCTCTCCATCGTACAGTATATCGATACACTATGGCTGACTGGGATAGTTTCCGTATATTTATATCGGATCTTCCTCTGCGTTCCATGTTTAAAAAGGATGTGTCGTCTATAGTATCAGACCTGACAGAATGGTTAATTGTAGGTATAGACAATTTCATACCCTCAAAAAAGTTCCAGCAAAAACCTAACAGCCAGCCATGGTTTTCTCCAGAATGTGCTGCTGCCATTGCGCACAGAAATCACTTTTTCCACTGCTTCCAACGTAATAGATGTATGGAAACTAAAGCCGCTTTCAGGACTGCCAGCAACCATTGTAAGAAAGTAATAAAGAACGCAAGAGAGTTGTATACTCAGTCCGTCAAGTCCAAAGTAGCTTAGCAGCGGCTTGGTTCCCACCAGTTTTGGCAAATTGCAAACAGAATCCTGAACAGAACCGTGTGCTCTATCCCAACTATCATCAATGGACCTGAGGTAATCTCGTCAGCATCAGACAAAGCCAAACTCTTTGCCAAACACTTTGCAGCCAAGGCCGCCAACCCCAAATATTTCCTCCTGTATCAGAAAACGCACTATGTGATATACAAATATCTGTATGTGATGTTGCCAAGCTAATCAAAAACCTTGATTCCAGTAAAGCAACCGGCCCTGACGGTATTCCAATTATAGTACTCAAAAAACTTCAACCAGAACTAGCATCCATACTTACAAAACTGTTTAAACGTTGTCTTAAGGAGAATTGCTTCCCATCACCCTGGAAAATCCCATCAGTATGCCCTGTATTTAAGAATTCAGGTGATCGTTCATCCCCCTCTCAGTACAGGCCAATAAGTCTCCTGTGCGTCATGAGTAAGTTGCTGGAATTTGTGTTAAATAGAGAAGTAATCCAACATCTCAGCAAAAATAACCTTCTTAGTGACACATAATATGGTTTCCGCTCTGCTAGATCTACAGCAGATGTGCTTACAGTTATATCTCATAGGATTAGCGAATCTCTCAACAGAGGCAACCTTTCTAGGGCAATTGCTCTTGGCATATCAAAGGCCTTTGATAGGGTATGGCATAAAGGTTTACTTCGCAAGATCTTCTCAATTATTACATCATTTCTCTCTGATAGGTTCATAAGAGTAGTAGTTGATGGGCAAAAATCAGAAGCTCACAGTATAAATGCTGGAGTCCCTCAGGGGTCCATCCTAGGCCGAACTCTTTTCCTGATCTACATTAATGATCTTCCAAATCACATTCTTGCATCATTCGTGGACATTTATGCTGACGACACTACCATCTATGGTAGCTAATCTAAGACAGTAAACGACCAAGTTCTCTCCGATTCTCTCTCCTCTGATCTTGATCACGTTGTCCAATGGGGAAAGGAGTGGCTGGTTACTTTTAATGCATCTAAAACCAAGCTTCTATCTTTACATCATCAACGTTCTGATCCCCATCTGGCATCAATTAAAACGAATGGCTCTTGTCTTGGGGAGGCCTTAAGTTTTGACAGGCTTCTGGGCTTGACCTTTACTCCTGATCTTAAATGGAATACGTACATCAAATCTGTTGCCAAGGCTGCTGGAAAAATAGTCGGATCCTTCTTTCGATCCAGTAGATATCTCACTGCTGATGCAATTCTCTATCTATATAAGAGCCAGATACGTCCAAGGATGGAATACTGTTGCCACATATGGGCAGGAGCTGCTAGAAAAGACTTGTCCTGCCTTCATAGGGTTCAAAATAGACTTCGTGGCCTGGTGGGGATGTCCTTTTCTCTTCGCTGCAACCTCTATCTCACAGAAGAGATGTTGCGAGTTTGTCTCTGCTTTATCGTTATTTTCATGGAAAGTGTTCGACTGAGCTTCAATCTATGGTCCCCCCTCGACAAATTTTCACAAGGAACACTAGACTAGCTGAAAACATTATCAATAATTTTCCCCACTCTTTATCTGTGCCTAAACCTAAACATAGATTCCATGATCAAAGCTTCTTTCTTAGAACTGCACGCCTGTGGAATTTTCTTCCGTTTTCCTGCTTTCCAGCTGTCTATAATGTGGTTGTCTTCAAGTCCAACGTGAACAAGTTTCTGATGAGCCGTTCCACTTAAGTTAACAAATTTACCGAATTTCCATTACTATCGATTACTATATTGTCCTTTCGACTACTGTACACTCTTTAACCATTATCATTGAGTGGCATATCGGACTTGATAAGTGGTGACGCCTATGTAAAAAAAATTAAACCGGGATAATCGTTGTCAGCATACCCACCCACAAATGCTAAAAGAAAAATTGGGGTGACAGTGTCTGTAGGAGATAAGTAGATTTGTTTATCGCGTGTGCGTACAAACCTGGCAGCTAGGTCTTTATATCTGTATAAGTACTTGTCACCGCAAAATTTGAATGAGATTTTCTAATCAGCATAGTCGAAAACCTAGCAAATTCGTCATTCTAAAAAAAATTGCGAGTGTGGACCTAATATACAAATTTACCCCCACCCCAAAAAAGTTAACGCATTTGCAATCTCGAAAATCAGTCCGGAAAAGAAAATTAAATAAAATATTCCACAACATTCAAAATTAGTGAAAACACAAGTATATAACAAATAATTGTTTCCCTATGTATGAAATTTACGTTCAAATTGTAGTGTAAATAATCGGTGTAAAAAATCGGCAATCAAACCAGACATTAACATTCAAAAACGCGGGCAGGTCTGTCAGTTGAGGTATAGAAGCACAAAATGGATACAATACGTCCACTATTCTTCAAAACTGCTTATATTTGGGCAAAATATTAAGATACTTTTTTTAATATATATTTCAAACATATTTATGTTTTGCTTTTTGTTTCTGTTTTTTTTTAATGCACTTTATTTAATATACTTTATTTAAACCTACGCAGTCCATTACGATCGTCGCCCATTTAAAAATAAATGTTTTGGCAATATCATCTACTGAATTCATACTTATTATGCTTGAATTTTATATGTTTTTAACATATGTGAAATATTAACATTTTAAAACTGTTAAACTATTTTCTGTTGCAAAGTCATCTTTTTGAAACTGCTAAAACTGTAAAAAAAATGTGACACATTCATTGTTTTCTTTTCATGTTTCTGTTAATGAATATATTTTTTAAATATCGAAACAGTATGGCAAAATATATAAGATATTTATATATTACTTAAATAAACATAGTTATTCGAAAAGATGTGTGATTAAAAAGTAAAAAAATCGATTGATAAAAAAGCTTACGTATTTTTTATATATTTTTATTATAAAAGGATGAAAAAATAAACATAGAATATAGTGAACTATAAAAGTATTTTAACATTTTTCAAATTGAATATTTCTCATATGTAAAGAAAACGTTAAAATCAAACAACATAAAAAGTACGAATCCCGTGCATACTGCCGAAACATTTATTTTTAAATCGGCGACCATCGTAATAGATTGCGCAGGTTTAAATAAAGTATATTTAAATAAAGTACATTTTTAAAAAATGCAACTATGTTTGAAAAAATATATAATTAATTACTGGAACAAATGTGCAAAACGAGCGAGTGAGAGAAAGAGAGAAAATAAATGTTTGTTGCTTTTTCTTCGGCATCGCATTGAAATGTTTTTTCTTCGGCATGAAAAGAAATGTAAAAAGCGAGCGAGGGAGAGAAAGAAAGAGTGAGAGGGAGCTGGGAAGAATATATACAAAGAAAGAGATAGGGATGCAGAGAGAGAGAGAGAGGAAGAAATACAGACTTACGCCGTAAAATGTAAGAGAATAAAGGCAGCAAACGTAGGCATCATTGCGAAGCCATATTCGAATATTATATTAGCGTTCGTTTAGCATGCGAATACCGTTAATCCGGAATATAGGAATGGTCAGAACTCAGCCAATCAGAATGAGCGGAATTAGTCTGGGAAGACTTTATTATTTTTTTAATCGAAAAAGGGAAAGATTGTGTAATATTTATAAGTTTATGATCCAATTGCGAAGTGTGAAACCTATATCTGTCGAAAGTGCAGAATTCCTCCCGGTGATGACTGGGAGCGGTAGGAGGGCTTAATATTTAAAGAGAAAATAGGAACTACCTCCTTAAAAGATGGTTGCAATTGTGATGCTGCTGCTCCTAGGAAGAAATGTAAGATTTTATTATAACGACTAAATGTGTCTAAAATGACGTTCTAAATTTACATAAGATCGTGGCTAATTGTCTGGACATAGTAAATTTGTAGGTGGCATTTGTCCAGAGAGGAACTACTGCAATCAAAATATTATATATGGAGATAGATTCCATCGGATATATATATATAAAGTTATGAACATATATGGCCTTACTTACTACCTAGTTCTACGTATTGAGCACTGTTAAAGCAAACACTGAAAATTGATACATAAAATATTACATATTCTCATAACATTTTCTGTGGACACATGAGATTATATATATATATATATATATATATATATATATATATATATATATATATAGAGAGAGAGAGAGAGAGAGAGAGAGAGAGAGAGAGAGAGAGAGAGAGAAAGAGAGAGAGATTGTATTTTAAAAATTGCATTCCTTTTTCAGGATGCAAACCAGTATTTAATTGTTGCCGATAGGCATGTCTAGATTAGATGGGACTTTTAGGCAAGCTTTAATTCTTCAGCGCCTCAGAAAACGAAGAGAAATTGAAAAAGAATGGAAAACGATAATGTTCGAAAGAGGGCGATGATTTTTATTTTTTTTTTTTTTGTGAGAGAAGCCACGTATTAACGGAGGACTGTCTATATTGACTATTTTCGTTTTTTATATTATTATTATTTAATTACCATTTAATATTATATATTCCGGGCGAGAGAGGTTCTTTATCTATCTGTTTGTTTTAAGTGTTTGCATTTAAATGTATTAGAAAAAAATTAATGCATGAGTTAAATCGGCGTGTTGTTTTATTTCGCGTTTAGTTATGAAGCAATATATGGCAATTAAGCTATATGGAATTTAACTTATTTCTTCCCCGTAAGGACACGTAAGGTATTTATTGGGTCCACTATAGTATAATTATAAATACGAAATCTGCGTTAATCAAGATATATATATATATATGTATATATATATATATATATATATATATATATATATATATATATATATATCTTTTTAAATCATTACTATATATTGGGTCCACTATAGTATAATTATAAATACGAAATCTGCGTTAATCAAGATATATATATATATATATATATATATATATATATATATATATATATATATATATATATATATATATATATATATATCTTGATTAACGCAGATTTCGTATTTATAATTATACTATAGTGGACCCAATATATAGTAATGATTTAAAAAGTTTTTTGTTTTTGTAATGATTCGTGCGCCACACCGAGAATCGAAACCAAAAGGTTTAGCTTACGATTTACTTTTTTCTTTGACGTTAATGCTTGAGCTATGAAAACATGTTTGCTGCAAGGCTAAAAATCAAAACATGAACCTATAGCTACTTACGCATGCATATTCGTAATGCCGTCGTTTGATCCCCACCTAGCAAATTTAAACACTTTTGCCCCGATTCTCCCCGGTTAAAACCCAAATATAAAATTTCGCATGTCTGTAGATAAAAATCTGACAGAGGAGGTAACCTTTTTAAACAAATGTATATACGCATACATAAATATATATATATATATATATATATATATATCTATATATATATATATATATATATATATATATATAGAAAGAGGTTTGTGTTTACTATAACCTTTTTACGCAAATATTATGCAAGTATAAATCATCTAGAATATCTTCTTGAATATAATTACACGTAATAGTTAACTAAAGATGATTATCTTATAAGAAGGCCGAAAATAACTATTATGGAATTAATTAAAATAAATGTTTAAAAGAATATGCAAATGAGCTAAATCATTTGCATATTAACGTAATTCGACGATCCATATATAACAAAGTTGTATTTTCTCTTTTTAATAAAGAGAAAAAAAGTATTTTTAATATGAATATCAATACACAAAAAAAAACAAATTTATATGAGCATATATATATATATATATATAGAGAGAGAGAGAGGGGGGGAGAGAGACAAAGAGAGAAAGACAG
Organism: Euprymna scolopes; assembly: GCF_053919585.1. NCBI lineage: Eukaryota > Metazoa > Mollusca > Cephalopoda > Sepiida > Sepiolidae > Euprymna > Euprymna scolopes. The sequence continues at coordinate 84,300,699 of NC_136510.1, forward strand.
TCTTGGAAGCTTTTTTAACTTTGAAAACTGTATTAAAAATTCTTTAAAAATTAATTTTTAGTTTTTTAGTCCTACTTTGGAAAATTATTTTGTTAGTAAGGTATTTAATCTCCTGTAATCGCTGAACAAATTTGCTTTCTCGAACTCTATAGTCCTAAGTTTTCAGGGATCATCGGTTGTATATCGGGATATTAAAACGGCACCGAACGGTTATATGTTGTATACTGGGATTGTATGTCAACAACGTAGCTGTATAACGAGCGTATATGTATGTCTTGTGTATATATATATATATATATGTGTGTGTGTGTGTGTGTGTGTGTGTGTGTGTGTGTGTGTGTGTGTGTGTGTGTATAACAGATGTGTGTTTCTATAATGAGTCTCTTTTAACTTATGAGGGTTAACGTTCTGATATGTGATTCGTCTAGTGTATTCTATATTGGGTGTTGGTGTGTTTATACATAAATTAACAGTTTATAGAAATCGTTGTCGGGTTGAACACCAGCAAAATATACTCTAAATCTTACTTCCGTGCGTCTCTTCCATGCGTCCTAAAATTATAGGGTTTTCTCCGAAAGTGAAAACGATCAGACGGGAATTATATTTTGATATAATTATTTATTCCTTGCTAGGTTTTTTTTTATTTTCAGAGTTGGCACGCTTTGTATAAGATTACATTTTTCTAAGTCGCTCCCTTCTGACTGCCATGGGCGTCCTGTCATAAAACACCATCTGTCTCATAACGTCTATATTTTATTACGCCATCACTACACGTAGCCTAAAGGTCCTTGCTGTTTCTTTATCACGTATATTTGTTTATATTATGGTTAGCTTAAATTCCATCTATCAAATTAACATTCCTGTAAATGTAAATTCGTTCAGAAAGGAATGAGACTTGCGTCTGTTGCTATGCATTGAAAGAGCTCTTTTTCCAGATGTGATGAACGATGGGACACAAACAACTCGGCGACACGATCAAGGGGAAGGCGAAAGCAGGATATAAAAGGTTTGTTCGGTTAAGTTTTAGAACCCTCCCCTCCCAGAATGGTTGATGTGCCGTAATTGTCAACATTGACGCAATGCGACACCACATTTTACAACAAATATAATATTCGATTTGATATCCGCGACCTTGTTATTTTCGCTTAATTATTCTCCATAACAACTGATGAACGAAGATTCGAGAACTCAGGACGAAAATCCAAAATTAAAATATTCCAGTGTTACACAAAGCATTGGCAAAAGAAATTGTATACAAAAAAAACACAGATTCAAACGTCGAATATGCAAGAAAATAAGGAAAATCTTCAAACCAGTAACTCGAAAAAACATACTGAAAATTGTGAGACTTTCTTTTTTGTTATAACGAAAAGATTTTGTTGTTTTTCAACCACGTAAAAACATTTATTCTGTCTTACAAAATTAATCTTCCAAACTGTAAAAGAAAAGGGAGACATTTTTACGATGATAAAATCTTAAGGAAAATGATTTTTCTTCAACACATTTTTTTAAAAAAAAGTGCTTGAATTTCGCTTTAGCTTTGAACGATGGACGGATTTGAAGATATTATAACGAACTTTAAAGCAGCTGATAAAGGCGCAAATTTATCATCAAGGATCAACTTCTTTTGCTTTTTCAACAAGAACAGGAATGTATACTACAGCAATAACAATTGAAATTAAAATTGCTTTTTCAAAAAAAGTACAAGACAAAAAATAACAATGACAGCAAAAAAGCAATAACAACTTTTCTTTTCATTTCAAAAGCAAGATGAGCAATTAGTAAAATGAAACAAGTGAAAATAACACAATTTGAATAATATTGAGACATTCATTTATCTTCGGGACGAAGATAAAACATTTGAAGCTTTCTATAGAATGGGCGCACGTACGGTGGCTGTAGTCAAATACTGGGCCGTGTGCGAAGTAACGTCACGGTAAGGAAAAAATAGACTATAAAAAGAACGTGTGCGCAGACTGACGAGCACGTTCGAGAGGACAGAGGTCAGAGAGAAGAAACAGAATCACGTTTTATTAAGGAACGTACATGGAAATAAATGTCATTCTTACAACAGGAAAAATGAGTTGAGTTATTACTTGTCTTCTCTTCCTTGCGACGTACTCTGCTACAACATGTCAAGTCCCGACTATTTTGCATGTTAGCATGTGTGTAAACGTGATGATTTTTCGGACGTTAAAAATGTCCGTCTACTTTTTAGAAAGTTGGGAACAGCAGAAGATAGTAATTTTGTCGACTATATCCTATCGAATAAAACAAACAAATTAACATTATCTGCTGCAATTAAACTTTTGTCTGTATTATTTAGCCCTAATACATTAATCCACAACAGATGAAAATGTTTCAAGTTGTCAACACCATATGGCGAGGATTATCTTACATTCTAGTCCATTGTAAACAAGAATTGTGAAGATTTTCGATTTGCAAAAACTGTCGAAGATTGCTAGCAAGTAATCAGTGTTAACAACGATTCCAAAAATATAGAGCAATCTGGTATATTTTATGTTAGAATAATTAAGTACAAAACAAAAACTTTCTCCCCTGGGAAATGTTCAGAAAGCAAAGGCTATGTCCATTCATAAGTTAGAAGTAGTCGACATTTAAAAAACAAAAATAATCTTCAATCTCATACGGTTGTTGCACGAGTAAACATTGAGGGACAGGTTGTTTCTAGCGAAAAAAGACATGTAATAATTGTAGCAATACTGGCCACAAAGTACTGTAGAAATAACAGAAACAATAGTCAAGCAAGCTAGATCAAATGATAAAGCAGATAAGAATCTACAAAAATACGTCGCGTCAACGTCCTAAATAAAACAGCTCTACTGCAACTAGATTCTGGCTTGGACCTCTACATCATTAATCCTTGCACAAGGGAAAAAAATTTAAACCATGCACAGACAGACTAAACAATCCGTGTAGTAGCAAGAGACAAAATTAAAATTTGATATTGAGTTAACGCTACTGGTGACACTAAATGACAAATAAATTAAGTTTTCGTTCATTAAAATTTGAAAACTTATTTGGAACTGATTGGATGGAGCGGTTAAATTTGTGGAACCAACCAATCAATAATTTTTGCTAAAAGGCAGAAATTCAACAACGGATGCCCAAGATTTGAAAGATGAATTAAAAGATAATTTTCCAAAGTTTTCTCAGCAGAGATAGGAAAATGTACTAAGGAAACAGCAAGATTCGATCTGAAAGAAACGATCGAATCATATTTAAAAGAAAAAAAATAAATGTATGTATTGCGCCAGGAGAAAAAATAAATTAAGAATTAGACCAACTAGAAAATGCCGGTATACTGTCCAAAGTGAGTTTCAGCGAATAGGCTGTCCTCACTGCATATGCAAGAAACAAGTATAACCAAATTCGCGTTTGTGCGTATTTTTAAACGTGCCTTAACGCGGCTCTAAAAGATTACTATAAGGGTTTATTTAATAAACTGAATTATGGAGTAATTATTTTTAAGGTAAACTTAAGCGATTCTTATCTTCAGATCCCTGTTAAGGAGAAGTGCGTAAAACTTATGTACCAATATTCACGAGGGCTATACAAGTTTGATAGTTCGGAATTTGGGGTTATGGTTGCACTTGCTATGTTCTAGTATGTCATGGATACTATACTGGGAAGTCTGGACTTTGTGTGTGCCTACCTGGGTGACATTGTCATAACAAGTAATTCTATCGAGGAACATCACAGATATACGAGTTTTTTTCTGGTTAATGATAAAAGAAACTAAATGCGACTTTTTATTAAGGAAAAACAGTTTATAGGGTATGTCATTGACAAGAACGGAAGACAACCAGCCAGAAAAGGGGAGAAGCTATCAAAATGTCACCAAACTTTAAAGCTTTCTTAGCCTATACAATTAGTATTTCTAAAGAACGTTCATTTATAAAATATGCGGCTTTCAACAAATTACTAAAAAAGAAAAAAAATAGAATTGGACAACTGAGTGCCAGTCAGTTTTTTTAATAAAAACTGCATTAACATTAGAACTATTTCTGACTCACTTCAATAACCAATTAACGATCATTGTTGCCTGCGTATGGTATCCGAGCGTGCAAACGGCATCTTATTCCACTGTACACACTTCGGGGATGTTACTTCCTGCAGAAAAAGCGTACAAACAAATAGAAACATAAGCTCTCAGTATAATTTCCGTGATAACGAAATTTCATAGATATGTATATGGAAGGTTTTCACCCCACAAACTATTTGGCTCGAAAAAATGAACTGCCAGTTTATACGGCAAATAGACGTTTAAGATGGAGTGCCAGGCTTTGTAACTATAATTTTAAATTAGAGTATTTACCAACTAATAGAATTGGCCATGCAGATGGTCCATCCAAATTAATCTCTGATTAAAGCTAACCACTAGAAAACTGAGTTATAGCAGCTCTGTGGTCAGACTGTGGAATAAAGTCAATAATAGCGAATATCGTTCATAATCTACCGGAAATAGAAAGATGATTTTATTTTCGAGATAAAACAAATCGCAACAAAGGATAATAGCGACAGTCCCTTATGCAGTGAAAGAGTTGTAATTTCAAAAATTACAAACATTAATCTTAAAAGATTTCTATAGAAACAAACAAAAAACGTATGGAGAGTCTCATGCGTAGTGATGACTACATGCGTGCAATGAACAAGGACATAATAGAAATGATTAACGCATACAAAGGATGCGTGTTGACAGCCAAAGCATCAGCTACCGTCTTTAAACTCTAGCCGAAAACAGACGAGTCATGGTTACGCATATATATTAACTTTGCTGGCTCAATTAACGAGCATTACTACTTTATCGTGGCAGACAATTACTTCAAGTGGTTCTAAGATGCAAGAGGCTGACAGCAGATGTAGCAATCGGGTTCATGCGTGAACTGTTTGCAAGATTTGGAGTATCAGATTGCGTTGTCAGTAACAAGGATTTTTGCGACACTTTCCTAGTTAAGCACATAAGAACGCTAGAATACTATCCGAGATCAAACGGGCAAGCGGAGAAGAGAAGTTTGTGAACACTCTGTAAAGAGTAATCAGAAAAGCTCCAGGAACATCTACCGATAGAACATTACAGCATAACGCCGAGCTGAATATACCATCGACAGAAAACATGTTTGCCAGAAAAGTGAAATTCGTGTTTGACATTAATTCCGAAACAGCCAATAAACGTTTGAGATGGGGTACCATGCTTCTTAACTATATTTTAAATTAGAGTATTTACCAACTAATAATGAAAAAAGTCTATCCAGATTAATCGCTAATCAAATCTAACCACTAGAAAACTTATAGCAAATCATTTTATAGGGATATTTTTTCGATACCATATATTCGTTATTATGATCTATAGATTTTATTTTTATTGATTTTTAAGTCGATAAATGTTTATTATTTCATCGTCCGTATCAGCAATACAAATTAGGTTTAAAATATTAAAAGAATCGTTTGGGGAATTGAAAATTAAACTATATATTCCTATACCGATTCCAATGCCCTCAAAAGTTCCGATTTGTCTAATTTCTCATCTCGATTAATTGTTCCAACACTAATCCTATCACTAATCCTGATACTAATCCTAACACGTTAATCTTAATCCAAATTTGTAACTTCTAATGTATTTTTTAATCAAATCCTACGTGATAAACAATGTTTTTAAAACACCCACGTACAAAGCTCGCTACAGTGGCATTTTTTTCTAAAATCTGAAATACAATGCTAACATTAAAAGACATAAAAAGAATTGGAAAATCGAATATAAAAATCAATTAATCATTTTGCGTGCGGTCGTGTCTACTCGTATTTAATTGAATCGATTTCTTGAGTTATATATATATATATATATATATATATATATATATATATATATATATATATATATATATATTGCTGAAAATTTACAAAACAAAAAAATGAGGGTCTATGGTCGTCTTCGTCACTCTATCTTTGATTGGTCTATGCTAATCCTAGCTAGAGTTCTCATTCACCATAATACCGTAAACACCCAAGAAGTTATCCTACTTAAGATTCCCAAATCAAATCGTCTTTTTTATGCTTTTTGTGAATAATATATGTATGTGTGTGTGTGTGTGTGTGTGTGTGTGTGTGTGTGTGTGTGTGTGTGTGTGTGTGTGTGTGTGTGTGGTCACGAATAAGCTCCTATATGGTTGACTATTTTAAAAAACTGATTACATATAATGATAGAAGATGTATCGAGACACAGGAATGGGTATGTTTGATCTGGCAGAACTGTGGTTCATTAAAATTGTGGGATCTGCGTTCGCGCCTGGTCCACAAAGTATGGAAATAAAAAATTTTAAAATTTAAAAAAAACGTTTACAATTGTTATTGATATAGATGTACATGAGAATACTTTGATAAGTATGTTTTAACTTAAATAGGGATGGTATAATAAATTTGTGAGGTCTGCATTCGCGCCTGGCCTCCATAGAATGGAAATAGGCACAAACTTTAATAAAGACTTTTCATATCTATCTGCGCAAGTATACTTTGATAATTATGTTTCAGTTTGAAGAAATATGGTATAATAAAATTATGGTGTGTTCGTTCGAACCTGACATCCATAGAATGGAAATATGTCACAAAGTTTTACAAGTTTTTTTTATCTATATATATATATACATATATATATATATATATATATATATATATATATATAGAGAGAGAGAGAGAGAGAGAGAGAGAGAGAGAGAGAGATCAACAGAATATTGTGATAAGTGTTTCAGTGTGAACCGGTATGGTATAATAAATTATGGAGTTTATCTATTTTATTTTTACTTTCATCATATTTTGCTTTGGATTTGATACCCCCAAATTCAATCCAAATTTACAACCCTTCCTTTTCACAACCTATCATACTTTCATAAATCAGAGTCCATTTTCTGTAGGCTGTTTTTGAACCCAGTCAACGACGGGTACTTTTGCTAGTATATACACATATATATATATATATATATATATATATATATATATATATATATATGTGTGTGTGTGTGTGTGTGTGTGTGTGTATATATATATATATATATATATATATATATATAATTGTAGTGAGTCAATGCATTTCAAAATACCCTTATTGAAATGAAGTGTTTCAGTTTACTATCAAAGATTTTTATTATTCTAAGCAAGACAAAGAATACTTTAGAAATTTAGTCTCTTCTTAACCTATAGGGTTTCGATGTCCACCATCTCATCAGAGGAGAGAAGATATTAGCAAATATTTATAAAGGTATGTACCCTATTTGCTAAAGTTAGTGAGACATGGAAAGTCAAAGTCAAAATAATTGATTAATCAGAAATCATGTTGCAAGAAGATTTTAAGAAAAGGATATGAACATTGTAGATCCACAATTGTGGACGTACAATTTTCATATCCTTTTCTTCAAATTGGATCTAATTCTTATTTAAATGAGATAATACTTATAGAATATTACTGCCAGTAATATTTTGTAAATCTTATAATCACATGTTTCCATACTAACTGATTGTTAAATAAAATTATTCCGAAATATATATATATATATATATATATAACTACTTCATTTACTCACATAAAATTAATATACGAAAGTATATATTTATGCGTAAACTTTAAGTATTTACTTCAAAAGTGCTCAATACGTAGGTAGAGCTAGTTAATAAGTTATAAAATTTTTATGGCGATTAAGCTACACTGAATATTCCGCGTTTCATCCACTCTAGGATTCTTCAGGCTTATGCGCGAATTCTGTGATTGTTTGCCGTTTTTATATGCTCAACTTCTATTGAAATTTTAGTTAGCCAATCAGCTTTCTAGTATCCACCGCGCCCTTCCTATCAGCCAATGAGAATGCATTTATCGGACAAAGGCCTATTTGACCTCTGGTTGACCTGTTCCTTTGTGTGTGCTCGATTTAGCCTGGATATTTAGCTTCTTGATCTGTTTTAAATCTAGGTTAGTGTTTTTTATGTTAGTTTATATATACATATATATATATATATATATATATATATATATGTACACACATATATATGCACATATATATACATATATATATACATACATATATGTGTGATCGTTTATGTATATTCATGTTTATTTAATCTATTTATTTGTTTATTTTCTATTGTTTTTGTTAGTATTAAAACTATTTTGTATCACTATCCTAGAGTAAATTTTATCTTGTGAACACAGTTGTTTGCTATTTCTCTTCTACAGTTTAATAGATGTTGGGGTTCTTTAAAGTACAGGATAGCAAATTTTTTTATGAAGGCATAATCTACATGGGTTGTCTAGGTCCCTACACGTGGTAGCTTGTCTTATTATTTTCCATTCGACTACCGGCGAATGTCCGCTTTCCTTGAGTTCCCAGTATTTATTCGCTAGTGTTGTTTTCATACGGTGTTTTTTTATTGTTGAATGTACTTTTGTGGTCATAATATCGAGTTTTGAAATCTAAGGAAGTCATACCTACGTAATATTTCTTGTTATTCGGGTTTTCTTTCTCAAATATTGTGGCCTGGTAAACTACGCTTTTGGTTAGACATTTATAAAAGTGGGCAAAGTGTGCGGTGTCTACAGTTTAATTTATCTTGTTCGTTATTAGTATTTTTATTTATAGTATGATTGTTCTTGTCCGGGGTTGGTTTATTATTATTATTATTATTATTATTATTATTATTATTATTATTATTATTATTATTATTATTATTATTTCTGCTAGTGTTAGTTTTATTTTTGTCATGGTGTCTACTTTTTTATTGTTTATTTTGTTGTTGTTTACATTCTTTTTATTTAATATTTTGTTATTATGTGCTTTAATTATCATCTTTAAATTTTCGCAACAACTGTAGGATAACTTTAAGGTATTTTTATTGAAAATTTTGTGCAAGGGGTTGGTTGCGGGAAAGTGTTTTTCAATAAGATTTAGAAATTTCTTGCTTTTAACATTAGGTTGTATGGGGCCGTATACCAAATTATAGTTCTTTTTCTTCTATTTTTAATTTTATTATAGTTATTGGTGTTTTGTTGCTCATATTTGATATCGATATTTTTGTATCCACTATTTTTTAGGGCTGTTTAATAGATATTGGTTGACCTGTTAAATGCATTTTCATCGCTTGAGTTATTACTGAGCCTACTTACGATCGAGTTAGGAATCTGTTTTATAATTGATGGTGGGTGATTGGACTTAGGGTTTACGTATATTGGAGTAGCGTTATCTTTTAAGTAGGGTTCATATGTGTTTTTATCTAAAGGTAGTTTGTTATTTTTATGTTAGCTTATATGTCTGCTTTTAGGCCTAGTTTTTTCATTTCCTTGTGTATGATTTTCTTAAAGTTATCTCCCTTGACTTTGTTGGAGTTTTTTATTATAGCTGGTCCGTCATCTCTATATAGGCCGATATCCGTAGTATCAAATATGCTTGTGAGGGTATATAGAATGAATAATCCCACAAGATCTGATGCCTCTGCAGAGTCCCTGGCACCCATCGCCAAATCAAACGAATTTTTCATTTTAGTTTTTATCCATTGGTTATTGTTATTTATTAGAACTGATTTTTGTTTTCTATATTTTTAAACCAGGTGATGGCTTCGGCAGTATTTGCCCACTGGTTTAATTCTAGGTCTTGTTAGATGTGCTTGTTTACTCTAGAAAGTATTGTTTTGCTAATTCTATCTATTTCTGGTTTAGTTGGGTTTATCAGGCAGGTGCTGGGATTATTTTTAAAGTCCCATTTGTGGTCTTTAAGCAGAATGTATGCCTCTCTATGTTTTTATTTGCCAACTTCATCGCTTATTTTAATTTATCGGTAATTTGTAGCGATACAAAATAGTTTTAAAACTAACAAAAACAATAGAAAATAAACAAATAAATAAATTAAATAAACATGAATATACATAAACGATCACACATATATGTATATATATATGTGTATATATATATATGTGCATATGTATGTGTGTACACATATATATATATATATATATATATTTATATATAAACTAACATAAAAAAAACACTAACCTAGATTTAAGATAGATCAAGAAGCTAAATATCCAGGCTAAATAGAGCATACACAAAGGAACAGGTCAACCAGAGGTCAAATAGGCCTTTGTCTGATACATGCATTCTCATTGGCTGATAGGAAGGACGCGGTGGATACTAGAAAGCTGATTGGCTAACTAAAATTTCAATAGAAGATGAGCATATAAAAACGATAAACAACCACAGAATTCGCGCATAAGCCTGAAGAATCCTATATATAGAGTACTAATTTCAAACGTTTAAAAAAATACTTGAGTGCCATCAACTAAAATCGAAACCAAAACATTCAACGCTCCAGCCACGTTCGCTATTGTTTGAGCTAACTGGAGAGATAGATGAGCTCGTTATAAAATTAAACTGCTTTTAGATATAACTAAACTAATAGAAATTTTGGTCAGTTAAAATGAACATTTTGCATTTCATTTTGCCAACTTCTGTACCCGTTATTTATCCATCCGAACAAAGCTTTTACTCGTTATAAATCATCTGTGACGTGTGATTACCATTTCCTGTTAATTCCAGTGTTATGTGACCAGTAGTTTAAGAGTTTACCTGTTGAATATTTGCCTGCAGACAGATACACATATATTTACTATTTTATTTATATGCATTGCAATTTGGAATATATGTACATACATATCTGTGTGTGTGTGTGTGTGTGTGTGTGTGTGTGTGTGTGTGTGTGTGTGTGTGTGTGTGTGTGTGTGTGTGTGTGTGTGTGTGTGTGGAAAGAGAGGGATTGAGGGGAGAGAAAGATATAAATCATCTAGGATGTATATAGAACGTTATAAAAAAATAACACTAAAAACAAGGAAACAACGTTCTGGTATAATGGCACCCAATGCTTAATGTAAATTTATGGCTATTCTCAAAAACGAGTTATTTTCCACGCAGTTAGATGACTCCGGCGATCGCAGAACGCCGTTATCTTTATTGATGGCTGCAATTTAATGAACACCGTGTAAGCAGATGTGGAGATGCGTAAAATAAAACGTACTTTAATCTTGTTGCAAATACAAAAGGAGGATCCGAATTTATCGCTGTTTAACCTTAGCAAAATGTCACAGATTCGATAAAATGTCACAGATTCGATAAAATGTCACAGATTCGATAAAATCGTGGAAGTGTAGAATTGAGAACTGTCAAAAAATAAATCATCTGTTGTGGTTAGGTTTGCTTTGCTTTGATTTGTTTTGCTTTGATTGTTTTGTTTTACAGCATATGAACCCCTTTATCGAGTTATGTAATATCGCATTGAGTAATTTTGAAGAAAGATAAACGTGTTTACTAGTGTTGGGACGATTAATCGAAATCGGAACCGGGAGTTGGTAAAATCGGAACTATAGGGGTATCGGAATCGGAAGAATTTATGTCTATTTTCCGGTGCCAAAAACATTTGATTTTCTTTTCTTTTTTTTTTTTTTAATCTATCACTGCTGGTTTATTGGTTTAAACTTCCAGTAAAACTAAAATCTATAGATCACCCCCTCCATAAATGTGTTTTTACCTTTCAGAAAATATACGCACATCTAAAGTGTGTTTCTACTGTAATCAGAACAAAATAACGATTTTATAGTTAAATATTTAGAGATTTATAAAGATTCGGAATCGGAATCGGTAATTGTATCGGAATCGGGAAAATACTGAAATCGTCCCATCACTATTTTTTTACGCTTAAGTTGTTTATAGTTTAAATATTTATTCAGGGTGTTTGATTTGGTTGTTCCGTTTTACCGCATATCAACCTTTTTCGGGTTATTTGATAACAAATTCAGTAATTTTTGAAAAAAAAAACAACATTTTAACGCTTCAAACTGTTTATATCTTCAAATATTTATTCATGGTGTTTAATGTATTTGTTTTGTTTTATGGCATATCAACCCTTCTTGAATTCAATCATTTTGGCAAAAGTGTTTATGCTTCAAGAACTTTATATAGATACAAATATACATGATGTTTTGTTTGGTTGTTTTGTAGAGAAAACTGTTGTTTTTTTTGGGGGGGGGGCTTCGCAGAACATGATTGAGTTTTACAAGTGGAAAGGAAAAAACAATAGCACCAATGTTTGTTGCATTTAAGTAGGAAAGCCGATATCTTCAGACAGACTGATCTGGCAGCACCAGATTTTGTGATTTTATTGTTTACGAGCTCAAAACTCACAGTCTGTGCGGACTTAAAAGATTACTTCTGTTGCAACGTTGTCCGGGAACTAACACGCATTGTGTCCAGTTTCAGTTGCAAAGAAGACCAAAACAAAGAATAGGAAATAACTCCAACTCGTTTTTTTTTTTTTTTTGCAGCAACAACATTTATTTCCTCATTCTCTCTTTACCGCTGTGACGTCCCTCACGTGATCGTCTTCTCGAGCGTCTTTCACGCCTCGCACGTGATCGCGAATGTTATCAACGTCTCTCACGAGATCCCGAACATTATCCACGTCTCTCACGAGATCTCGAACGTTATCCACATCTCCCGCCAAATCTCGAACGTTATCCACATCGCTAACGAGATCTCGAACGTTATCCACGTCTCTTTCGTGATCGTTCTCTTTCTCTTTTTTATAGCCCATTTTTTCCTTACTGGTGACGTCACTTTGCATACATACGCGCACCCACGCTATGTTAGAGAGGGATATTTGAGCCTTTCTTACCTAGAACAGTCTGAATAAGTTATATTCATACCAAATTGAAGATAGGCTCACGATAATCAGTTCGAAAGAGTTGGAGCCAATTTTGAGCATAGAATTACCTTAAATTTGTCTGGTTGGGGGATGTTTTTGATTAATCCTAGGAAGTCCACTCTCTCGGGTCTTCATAGGACTTCATACTATTAATTGAGCATTTATGTTGCAATATTTTTATACAATACGTAGGTATGATTCCAAAGAATTGAAAAGTTCTATTTATAAACAGGACTGATAGGAACTGACCAATCAAACGGAATCACGTTCTGCTAAAAATTAATCATAAACCAGAAAGACTCAATAAAACATACTGGATATGTTAAAATTCCAACGCATAATTTTCAATTTTGCTCTTCATCTGCAAACTTTTACAGTTCAAGACTTTATGGAAACTTAATTCTTAGTCTCATGAAATGTACAGATTAGCTACCCATCGGAAACTCTTCAAAATTAGACATGGCTTTCAATTCATAAGGTTATGGGTCCAGCAGTATTTGCTGAGGTGAATCTAATGTAAAGTAAAAAAAGCAAGTAATGGGATGTGTAAATGCGGAGGTGGAGCTAATGTAAAAATTTACCTCCTAACAAAATAAAAACAAGTTAAAAAAAATTAAAAAATATCTAACGTGTGTACAGTCTAGCAAAAGTGGTAAAAAAAATAACTTTCTGTAAGCCAATATAATTTACGTTCCAAACTAAAGCGTAGTTGATCGGTATCTTTATTTTTCTTTATCACGGCGTTTGTATTTTTTGCGGTGGGGGGGGGGAATGTGGATACATGTATATTTCCACCATCGAGAAAAATCATTCAACTTTACCACTTTCCTAGGTTTTCGGTGGCGCTGAAAACAAAAATAACGTTTACAATTACTGCCAACGCGTACTTTCTAAGATATGAGCAAATGTTAGTTTTATAAAATGGGGATCACTTTTCTGTAATAATTTTACGTTAAATGAGCACCCATTTTATGGCCACCTGTTTTGGAGGGGCACGTACAACGAACTAAATTTAACGTAAACTGACTACCCACACGTTGACTGCCCCCCCCCCAAAAAAAAATAAATAAAAATATTAGAGGTTTACATTTGCGGTAGGGAGCGGCCCAGACAATCGTCTTTGGAAAAAAAATTTTAAAATAACATATTTAAAAACATATTTTTTATTACAAATAGACTGCCAAAAACACTTTTTTATAAAACAAAATTATATATATATATATATATATATATATATATATATATATATATATATACGCACATACACGTGCGCACACAGACACAGACACAGACACACGGTGGCACACACACAGACACACGGTGGCACACACACACACACACACACACACACACACACCGGTATGTAAGTGTGGTCAACCGAATAGATTGACTTTGTAAAAACACACACACACGTGTGTAAGATTTTCGACCGATAGTTTCCAATCCTAAAAATATATATTGGTACCCGTATTTTATTCATTTTCTTCATGAGGGCGTTGTATATTTTTTATTGGGGGGGAGATAGAAAGTGGGCATATGTATATTTCCACAATCGAGAAAAATTATTTAACATTACCACTTTCGTAGGTTTTTGGTGGCACTGAAAACGAAAATAATGTTTACCAACGCGTAGTTTCCAGTATATGAGGAAATATTAGTTTAAAAAAAAATGGGTGATCACAACTTTAATAATTATACGTAAAATAAGCATCCACTTTATGGCCACCTGTTTTGGTAGTGGGGTACGGGAACGTATAATGAACTCAATTTAACGCATACTGGCACCCCCACCTCGTTAAACAAATATTAGATGTTTACAGTTGGGAGAGAGAGCGGGCGGCCCAGACAATCTATTTCGTCCAAATAAAAATAAAAAAAATTTTAAATCCTTTATTATTTTTTTTAGTAGAATATCGAAAAAAATGATTTTTATAATACAAAATAATAAATAAAGGAGTCCTTCCCAAAGCCGGCCAGAGGATTAGTTGCCAAAAACGCGATGAGACGACAACTATGGAAGGCAGTAATTGCTGAAGATGCAATTAGGATACACAGCATTCCTATCCCGCTGTGGTTACCACCTGACGAAACCAAGAGGAATAGTTGGCTGAAACGTCATGAAACAACATCTAGAAGATGAGGATGATAGTCCGCAATAAATAAATGGATGAATAATACAAATTACTCATCTCAATAAGAATTCTTATTTATTTCGGATGTTTCCCCATTAGAAAACTGCTAAGCTGGTCCTAGATTTTTACTATCGGCAATTCCGACAGTCTCCTCCGCTCGGAGCCATTACGGTCCGTATGCCGTCTCTCTCCCCCTGACTAACGACTGTCGCTATTCCTCTCTGACTGCCAACTCTTGACTCTGATTACCGTGTATCACTAATCAATCTTATTACGTCATCAACTCCACGTCCCCAAGACACAAACCGGATGATGTACTTTCATCACACGTTTTGCTTATGTTAGTTAACATTCTTATTTGTGTTAATTATGAAAATAATATTCCTTTCTATTAAAACATGAATATTTTTATCCTAAAACATATATAAAACGTCTTGATACATTCTTTTTAACATATTATTTAACGACATCAGTAACGATCATAATAATAATCGTTCAACTCGGATCAACTACGCAACAACCACGCGTTAAGATGGACGTAGAACTAACTTTTTGCGTAATAAAGCTATATAAAGAAACTGAAAAGTGATTCTTAAGTTATATATTCTTATCTGTATACGCACAGTACTTCAGCTAGTATTTTTAGTCGGGCGCCTTTACGTCCTAATGAGAAAAATATAATTTTGAATGAGAAATGATTACACAAAACCTAACAAAGAAATTCGTTTCAATTCACAGGAATCATAAAGAAAGAAAAACAAACATATTCCCTTATTTCAGTGAAACGCATCTTGGATGAAGATATTTGAGATGCTGGATGTATTGAGCCAAACAGTTTTAATTATTTATTGAGTCGTCTATAACGAGAAACCAACTGCGAAATGAAATGAGTTGCGAATTAATTGTATCTCACATTGAGTCACGCCCATTGAAAACGCCATTACCATCTAAACTAATTACGTTTTCAGCGTGTCAATTTTAACTTTGTAAGAGAGCGCGGATATGCGTATGGCGGCTGTAAGCAAATGCCGGACAGCTTGCGAAGTGACGTCACGGTGAGGAAAAAAGAAAAATATATTAAAAGGAGAACGTTAGCGCAGATCAGGAATGATGTTTGAGAGGATCACGATCATATTAGATACGTGAATGAAGCCACGCGTGGCTGGAGAATGAGGAATAAAGGTCTTTTCTCAAAATCTGAAACAGCTGGTTGAATTTCTTTCCTTCGATTTCAAGTAAACCATTTCCATAGCTATAACCCATTAATATATATGATTAAATAAGCATCTTCTTTCAATTAACTTAACCTATATTCTCTCTGATAATTTAATCACGCATATTGCACGCATTAATCAAACCCACCATGGCAGATATGCTATACACCGACTTTCATTATGTAATAAAAGCTATACTTCTATCTCGCAGAGATGACCTCCAAATAGTCTCAATATTTTATCTCTAACGACACAATTATTTCGCTCCTAATGTCACTATCGCTAAACGTCGCATCCTTATTATGTTACCTAGCATCTTCTCTCCTCTTCTGATGAGAAGCATTAGCCTTCGAAATACTACGGTATAAATAGCTCTTACTTATCCTAAGCCCCTAATTGATGTATGATTTTTATTGAATAAATCAATAAATCTATATGCATTAGTATATATTTTCATACTGTCGTTTTCTTATTTTATTGATACCTTCTCTCTTTCTCTCTCTCTCTCTCTCTCTCGCTCTCTCTCTCTCTCTCTCTCTCTCCATATATATATATATATATATATATATATATATATATATATTGTCGGTTTAACGGTAGCCGAATGGCTCGGGTCTTTGTTAATGAAGCTAGACATGACTTTTGTTGCCAGGATTCGAATCTCTCGATTGGCGTTAATCGTGGCATCCTGCACTGATGATTCCCGAAAGGATGAAACACTAGTGTCTGTAGGTATTTAATTATTATCATAGTAAATAATTATGTCAGCCCCTTTAAGAAACTTGTTTCTTATCGTTGAGCACTTTCAGTTGTAATAAGTCGGTCAACTTAGCTCATATGCATAGATCGTCATATAATCACTCTGACTTACGTTAAAAACATTAAAAAAAGAATAAATGTTTAATGTCAACTGTATTTATATATATATGTGTGTGTGTGTGTGTGTGTGTGTGTGTGTGTGTGTGTGTGTGTGTGTGTGTGTGTGTGTGTGATAAGTACATACACTTTACGACCTGATCTTCGCCAACTTCGCTATATTGAGCAGCCTTGATTTCGCGATAGCATACGTAGATGATATTATTATAATAAGTAAGATCAGATATCCTGTTGAGAACATGTCGACATGTCGAATACAGGATTTGGTGTTCAAAATGAAAGAAGGAAAGTGTGATTTTTCTATGGAAAAAATAAAATACTTGGGACACACCATAACCAAAAATGGTAGAAGACCGGATCTGGAAAGAGGCACATCTGTAAAGGATATGCCGGCTCCAAAAATATTACTGAAGTACAAAATTTGGGTCGGTTTGCGAACTATTATCAAAAAGAGAACGATCCCAAGCAATCACAGACGAATGACCTGTTTAACAACGATGTTGAAATGTAGTATTGTATTAATATGCTGAGACAACGTCGATTATTGTTATTATTAGAAAAATAAAACAATTAGATTTTGGAAAATGTGGATATATAACTTGACATGTTAATTCAGGAATTTTACTCAGAAATAAAATAAACAAAATCGATTAAGGAATTTTTGGAGCAGTTGTGGGATTTGGTTAGACGCAAACTGATTTTGGCTTACGTGAGAGATCACCTGTTTGAGTCTTTGGACATGTGATTGGGGTTTTACGGACGTGTGAACGATCCATTGGAAGCAGAAGGAGGACGATCCAGTGAAAATATAGAAAGAGACTCAGCGTGCTATACTACGACAAGGAATCGATAAGGCGAATAAAGGCTGTGTAAAATATAACTCGCTGTTATCGCATTTTTTCGGGATTTGGAAAATAAGAAGGTATGTGCCTTTTGGTCTGAGACAAGCAAACGTATTTTTTCCGTTTGATTGTAAGTAAAGCTATCTATAAAGGTTTGTGTGGCACATTTGTTAACTACGTGCATTTGTGAAGAAGCGCCCCACACACAATGAACATTTTATATACATACACAACACAATAAATATTTCTATATTCTGTATGCACGCATTCATTAGATATCAAAGATATTGTTATGTATACCATTAGGCGATACACGAGCTATGTGCTATATATATTGACACATGTAAGAAATAAAGACATATATATATATGCAAGACACACGTACACACACACACACACACATATATATATATATATATATATAGTATGATTCTTGCAAACTATACAATTAAGAGATCATCTCATTTGAAATAGATTTTATTAAATAGCGGTATCTTAGTTAATGTTTCTAGCGAGAGAATTGTTTTAATTGGTCTATTTAAAATTGTTATTTAATAAATGTAAAACAATAATTATATTGATAACATAGTTAATTTAATTTATTTGGAATTATTATTCCAAAACGTTTTTAGAGTTATTTACCCCTAGAAATTTCGGAACATGAATAGTTTATTTGATTAAACAAACTATTCACCAAATAAAATAATTTGGTAATCTTAATAAGTTTCTAGCTTGAAAAAATAATTCCATGTAGATAGAAAAATGATTCGCTTTCATTGTTTCTTTTTAAATATGAAAAAAAAACACTTACGAAAAAACTGAAAATATTTTATTTGTTTGTTTTTATTATTCTTTAAACGGCTATACAGAAATCGGTAATATTTTACGATGTAACTCAGTGTCGCTTACGACCTAAAAATAAAGATTTACTGCCCCCACCAAATTCCACAATATACACTTTTTTCTTTTTTCACGTTAATCTCATCGATTACAAACTTAACTTTCTAATTAAAAACAGGTAAATTTTTACGACGTGATCCAGCGTCGTTTAACCCCTAAAACAATGAATACCTACTTTTTGGGGGGGGGGCTAATACGTTTAATCAGCCTTTATAAATAATATGAAAGAAGAAATTTTGAAAAAAATAATCACATTTTAGAGTAGGGACCACTTTTCTATATAAGTTTAACGTCAAATGAGCACCCACTTTTTGGCCACGAAGCTTTCAACGAGATATGTTACCTTTAGCATTTTTTTCAAGTTTGGCGATCGAGGGGGTGCAAAACAATACAAATACAATTTATTTTGTGGGGAGCAGGAATTACATTTGAAACATGAAATAACGATAAATTTGATTAATTTTAATGAGACTATTCTGTATTTTCACCTAACAATTTCATAAACAAAACGAACCCCAAAATATGCCAAATTCAATGTTGGGTGGTCGGGAGAAGATTACATTAGAAACATAAAATGACGAAAAAAATTCCATTTAATTGTTTTTGGAATTCATTTTTGGTAGATCTTCATCTTTTTTAGAGGTTCTGCCTATTTGGCTATTTTTATTGTGCTAGTATATATATATATATATATATATATATATATATATATATATATATATATATATATATATATATATATATATTAGAAAAAAATTTCTTAAAGGTTTTATATATTAAAATATATTAGCCAGTGGCAATGTATACATCTCAATAAAAATTAAGCCAGGTAAATTGCCAAGAAACATTTTATTAAATGACATGTTATTGTCTGAGACTTTCCGTGTGGACACACATCCTTGTCAAAGAAAACTGTTGCTTTTAATTGGGAGGAGGAGCTCGTGTTTTTTTCTTCTTCTTCATTTTGTGTGCGTCAGCAGAGAAAGAAAAAATAGAATGTACGACCTGCTATGCATATCCTGAAAAAGGTTAAAAGCGTGGAAAAGAACATAACCATGGCATTGATTAACAAAAAGAAATCCTACATTAGAATCCCTTAAGCATAGATTATTGAATGCTCGGAATATACAGACAATCTGACAAAGTTATTAATGTTACTAGCGGGCGTCGGTTTTGCCAGGTCGTAAAATATGCTTAAATACATTTTCATTCGTGCAGATTTCACATTTATTATTACAGAGCTAATTCTCTATTGACCACTGTATTTGTATAAAATTTGTATATCATTTTAAAAAATGATTTTGGTGTCATCAGCTAGAATCGAAATCAAAACATTTACCGTTCCAGTCGTGTCTTCTACTGATGTAGCTATCGTGAAATAAAAAAAAAAGATTTAATATTAAACGACTTTAAGAAATGAACTGAATTTGGAAATGCGCAGAAAAAGTAAAAATGTGTAGGCAAGCTGAAATGCATAATTTGTATTTCAGTTTGCCAATATATGTCTGTGCACGTTATTCATCCATCCAAACATTTTACTCGTTATAAACCATCCTTGATGTATGATTACTATTTCCTGTATATTTTAGTGTTATGTGAACAGTAGTTTAAGAGTTTATCGGTAAAATATTAACACAAAGACAGACACACACATGAATCTACTATTTTATTTATATAGATAAAGAAAGCAATGGGAATTTAGAGATTGAGACTGACAACTGGAGAACAAAACCTAACTAAGATAAGAATACAGAGAGGTATCTTACATTGAGACTCACTATCACCATTACTGTTTAGCATAGCATTGATGCCACTCAACTAAGGAAATGTAATTCCGAATACAAATACAGAAAAAGAATATAGCATCTCATGTATATGGATGACCTGAAGTTATTTTTTAAAGCACACAGGTATTGGAAAAGCTTGCAAACACAGCTAGAATAGTTAGCCAGAACATTCAAATAAAATTTGGAATGGACACGAGTGTCTGCTAGAGTCGAAATGGGAAAAACTGGAGACATCGGAGAGCATGGAACGGCCCAACTAAGAGATGAAGGCACTTGGCGAACATGGTAATTATAAATGTATGGGGTTCTGGAATTACACCTCATCAAATCTATAGAAATGAAAACAATTAGAAAAGAATGCCTTGGAAAATCAATAAAACTCTTACAAAAGAAATAATATAGCAGACATCTAGTTAAAGGAAGAAACTGTGTAATCTGTATATCTACAAAGTGAAAGTGTTTGTGTGTGTGTGTGTGTGTGTGTGTGTGTGTGTGTGTGTGTGTGTGTGTGTATGTGTGTGCATTTCCCTACCAAACTACCCTGTCAAGTTTCAGTCTACAAACTCGAGATTTGACATAAGGTGTATTGAGATTTGGGAAAATTCTTTTTTTAATCGGTTTTCAGACAGAAATTTGGCTGTCAAGGGGTCAAAGTTCAATGATTTGACCTTTGAAAACTCTTCCGAACTCTTTCACCAAATCTGGGTCTAAACACTTGAAATTTTAGATGTAGGTTTCTTGGACATGGGTCAAACTTTTTTATTTATTTGAGGCCAAAACAATAAATAATAAGTCAAAATTAGGATCAAAGTTTAACTAAATTTGACCTCTTCGATCTCTACCAAATTACTCAGCCAATTTTGGGTCTAAACATTTAAAATTTTACATGAAGTGTATTCAGGCATTGGGCAAGCTTTTTAATCGTTTTTTGGCCGAGAATTTGGCTGCCAAGGGGTCAAAGTTTTAAAAAAAATTACCTCTTAGCGGTCTCTAGCAAACTATTCAGTCAATTTTCTATTTAAACATTTGAAATTTTACATAAAGGGTATTTAGACATGTAACAAGATTTTTAATCAGTTTTGGGCGAAACTTTTGTTGCCAAGAGGTCAAAGTTGAAAGAGTTAACCTTTACAGACTCTACCAAACTCCTCCGCCAATTTTGGGTCTAAACACTTGTAATTTTAGATGTAGGTTACCTGGGCATGAGTTAAACTTTTTAATATATATATATACATATGCACATAAAGTTATGAACAGTACATAGGGCCCGAGCAAAGCCGGACTGAACTGCTAGTATTACTGATAAAATACTTAAAACTATTCATAGATTAGACCTTTGATAGGCTAGCCTAAAAAGAGCTTAGACGTCTTGATCAGAATCTTATGAAACTAATGATCATGCACAATGCACTACGCCTGAAAGCTGATACTGACCGACTTTACATAAAAAATTGAAAGAGACTGGTAAGTATATAAAACTGTGTGGAAAACACGTAATTCTGATCGTAGCTAATCTCTAAAGAGGAGGTACATAAAATAGCACAGAAATATTAATCATCGCAGCAACAGACGTCGTCAAGATGTACAATAAAGGAAACAACGAAATCAGAAATAAAAAGACACGAGAAGAAAAGTGAAAAAAAACACAGCTACATTGAGGTTTCCTAAGAATAACAGCAGAGAATCACGAAAACACTTAGCTATGACTAAGAAATTGACACTTGAACAAAGAAATGAAATCGCTACTGACAGTTGTATGTAACAATGCGATTAGAACTAACTACATAACTCTATCAAAGCTAAAATAGAAAAAAAAAACAGGAAAACGGTAAAATGTAGACTCTGCATACAAAAAGACAAAACAGTAAATATTATAAGTGAATGCAGTAAACAAGCCACAAAAGAATACAAGAACAGACACAAATGTGTGTGGGGGGGTAATATACTGTGAACTGTGAAAACGACGGAATTTTAAAAATACAGATAAATGGTACAGACACAAAACGAAAACCACAAAATCATTTGGTTTATGGAGGTACAAAGAGATAAACTCCTTCGAACAAGGAATCCGGATTCCATAACAGTTAACAAGAAGAAAAGAAACTGAGAAATTGTAGATTTTTCCATCCCAGCAAACCAGAGGGTAAAGATCAAAGAGATACAAAACTGATGCAAATTCACAAAGTTTGCCAAAGAACTGAAAGAAATATGGAACATAGAGGGAAGTAAATATTAAAATAATTGTAGAAGCACTGGAAACCGTCTCGAAGAACTGAAAAAGGCTAGAATAAATTGGAATCTCAGTGAAAACTAAGACTATACAACCGACTGCAATGACGAAAAAAGCTGAAATCTTAAGGAAAATCCTCGAGTGCACAAACCAATCCACATAAACCTCGAACACTAACCAACCACATGAAAAATTCAACAGAAAGAAAATAAAAGCATGAAAAAACACCACACGAAACCAAGGAAACTGAAACTGCTAGAAATATTATATGTGTCCTCCTCTAAAAAAATAATCAGATACTACAAAAAAAAGTGTCAAAGATCAAGGAGGTAGAAAGAGATAGGAGGAAGAGTACTAATCAGACCTCCACTAGAAAAGTGAAGATTGTACTGGGACCTTATAGAGATATTTCCACACGAATCTCAAAGACTAATGGCTATTACCAGCAAGTAATCAAATGATAAGCGGCTATTATGATAACACAAAATCAAATGTTCTCAAAGAGAAATCTTTGATGATGGCTTGTGTGACTACTTCTGCTAAGTAAATAATAATAATAATAATAATAATAATAATAATAATAATAATAATAATAATAATAACGTTACCCACTCCCTAAAAAAAAACGATACCACACCAAATGTTTGAGAAGGGTCAAGGAGAAGATAAAGCACCTACTAAACTTCCACTAGATAAGTGCAAAGAGGATTGGGACCTTGGGGAGGTTTATTGCCATCCAAATTCCGATGAAGACGAAGGGTCCTGCCAACAAGAAATAAATGGTAAACGGCTGTAGCGATAACGCAAATTTATTTGCCAAGTTTATCGAATAATAATGTAGAAGGAAATAAACTTATTATTTTTAGTTCCGCAAGAAGGGCGTGAACACAAATATGTTACAATTCATAAACTTTCGAAAGAAATCAAATCAAAGCATAATAAATAGTGATTATGACCCAACGGGTCATGGGCGAGTTTAGTGAGGTTTAGTGACACAGTCTTACGAAAAAGTAGAAGTTGATGAATATATATGAATTTTATCCTTTCTTCAGAGTAATTACGTAGTCAACAGAACACTAGATTTTTAGATCATTAAAAACGGGCAAACATTTATAGCCCGTTGAATTAGAATAAATGCTTTACATCAAATTCATGGTTGCATATGATTAAATTTGGGTTCATTTTCTTTTAATTAAATACTAATCCTTATTAATTTCTATTAATCCCTAACTGTACATCGAATGGATACTATAATACTTAGTCTGCTGCAACTTATCATGACAAAGGTCCATACAAAATTTCATCCGATTGGTCCAGTAGTTTCCGAGAAAATGTGGAATTGACAGACACACAGACCAAAAGAAATATAATATATATTATCTCATAGATTTTGAAAAGAACTTATTTATAGTCCTATTTATAGGACAGTAGAGTCTATTATGAAATACTAGCGAGACCCGTGGAAATTCCACTGCGGCATTTTTCATATGTAATAGATTGCTACTGGGCATTCTGTGGACGTTAAGCGTGAATGGAGACACCGCGGTATTAGCCCTTTTGTTAAAACTGTAAGAGTATTCATCAAAGTAATCCAGTTAATGTAGTGCCAGAATATATCTGGTTATTACAGTTTATCTCCAATATCCTTATAATAGTCTATAACATATTTCCATTGCATGAGCGCTCGGCACAAACGGAAACCAAACGATATCATTATACAGTTTAACCCAGATATAAGAGACTCAAATATAAGAAAACGGATATAAGAGAGATTTTCTCTGGTCTCAAATTACAGTCTCTGTTAATGTACAATGTAACTCGGATATAAAAACTGTAGGATTCATAGAAGAAGTCTCTTATATCCGGATTACACCGTACTATCATTAGATAGAACAGCTACTACCCTTGGATCCTAGCCAAAAGACCAAGAAGGTATATCTTAGTTTCACGTACGGCTCAAAAACGATATTTTTATATTTTTATTTATTTATTTCCTTTTTACACTGCGTGTTCAGTAATCGGCAGATCTTATTATTAAAAAAAAAAAAAAGGATAGGAGGTGATAACTGGCGCTAGGACAACAACATATTCTTTTCATTGTTTTGACTCTCGAGTGTGTATCCCTTGATATCTTATGTTTTTATATAGAGTGATGTGGTTCTCGGTTCATTAACTGTGTCTAACTGTGGAGGGTGTATACTCGAGAGTCCAAATAATGATAAGAATATGCTGTTGTCATGGCCCTAGTGATAACATACTATGAATAATAAATTATTAGTATATAGATACGCTAATTTAAGTTTTCGTAGTATGTTATCATCTTATATCCTCCTTAAATAGGATCTCCCGATCGAATAATGTATAATCTGGAAACCGTGACACACGTACATACGTACGTACGTACATAAAGGTGCCAATATATAGATGATTTTCGTGGAACTACCATGCTTGAGTTTTAAATAGCATTTTCATTATTAACGCGTAGATTGAATGGACGCATCTTAAGAAGAACATGCGACCTTTGTTTTTCACCTTTTTCGGGCTATAGCTTTCGCTTACACGTCTGTTTTGTGCACACGTACGTGATGCTTAAACAAACAACGCTGTTTCTTTTGCTTTTCTTTCTTTTGTTTATTTCAATTGTTACATCTTCTCCTTTCGTTGATAATTGCGTTACAACTGTCGCAAAAGTCTTCTTTCGCATAATTATAAGTTCGTTTTGTTCGCGCACGAATTTCGCCCTCAGAAAACAGACTTTATGATAGAATTTCCCTCGGCTGTCCGTTTGCACGTGCGTTACGATTCAGCGAGACGAGATATTTTCTTTGTCGATGTAATTCCACTGCTTCGTCCTTATTTGTGTAAGCTATGTTTTAATGAAATAAAATGTATCATTTTTTTTTCTTTTAATAAGCTATTTTCTTTACGATTAGCTTAACGCCGTGTTTAATTATAAGCCCGTTTCTTTGCTTGTTCACATATGAAGTATATTATAACTAGGGCCATGACAACAGCATATTCTTTTCCTTGTTTTGATTCTCAGGTATATATCCATTGATATTTTATGTTTTTATGTAGAGTGATGTGGTTCTCTGTTGATTAATTGTGTCTGTCGGATATATACTCGAGAGTCCAAACAATGAAAAGAATATGCTGTTGTCATAGCCATAATTATAACTAGGGCTATGACAACAGCATATTCTTATCATTGTTTTTACTCTCGAGTATATATTCGACACAGTTAGACACAATTAATCAACCGAGAACCGCATCACTTTATATAAAAGCCTATAAGATATCAGCGGATACACACTCGAGAGTCAAAACAATGAAAAGAATATGCTGTTGTCCTAGCCCTAATTATAACATAGCATACCTTTGTTTGGAGGTGGATTTTACGGACATTAATGTACTACATATAGCGCGTTGGCTCATTAGTTCTCGTAAGATCACCGAAGATAAGCGACGTTGAGCCTGGCCAGTAACAGATGGGTGACCATTTGAGAATGCTAGGCGCCGTATGTAATCATCCCATAGCCAGGATATACATGCGGCTTGTGAATTTTATATTTCTTGTGAACTTTCGCCCTTGGATTAAGCCAGCATAGCACACTAGGTATTATCGTTTCGGTTTCGGTAATGCATCACGATGTCAAAAGTTATAGCATTGAATTTGTTGTTGAAGTCTTAACGTTGCGGATCGCCGGTTAGAAACTGCAAGCGTCGCTATTTTCAAAACCTACAACAACAAACGACAGAAGGTAAAAAACAAAGTTTGTTTTGAATTTGTTTAATTTGTTATTGGATTTTTTAACGTTGCAGATCGGCAGTTGGAAATTGCAAGCGTCGCCATTTTGAAAAGCTACAACCACAATAACAGCAACAATAACAATAAACAGCAGAAATGAAAGGGGGAAAAATGCCGGGACTTGAAAAGTATTTGCCAATGGAATTGTTAGGTAAGAAATCTGATGGCTTGAAGCAGGCTAGAGACCAGCCAACATCTCTTAAGAAGAGATCTACCAAGCAGAGGAAATCCGGACATGTGAAGAATGCACGAAAGATTTCAATGATTATACTGGCAAGCTTACCTGCTGTGACCGGTGCGGTAGATTCTATTGCTCAGTATGCATCGATATGTCTGATGCTCATTACGAGGCCCTTTTTTTTCCTGATTTATTTTGGTTCTGCCCCAAGTGTGCAAGCAAAGCTAAAGTATGATGGCAGCAAGATTATAAGCTAGAATCGAGATGGTGAGCTCATGAAGAAGACGAAAAACAGAATGAATGCCCTAGAAACGAAGCTGAACAACAAAATGAAAGTCCTGTCCCAGGAAACAAAAAGTGGTCAGATGTGATCAAGGAAGGCATTACAAATCCATGTAGAACTGCTGATTTCAGATCTAATGCGAAAGACACAATGAAACAGCAGAAGACGGAAGAGTCGGAGAAAGAAACCCGTGAAAGAATATGATCGTCTGCAATGTTGAGGAAAATGAGCAGAGTTTAGTAGAGGTCCGGATTGGAGAAGACGCCATGTTTCTTAGTCAGCTCAGCACCGGATCCCTGGATGTAGGGGATATTGAGTTGTAAGAAAGTTGTGCGAATTGGGGCTAAAGCTATGAAAGATGACACAGCAAAAAACAAACCTCGCCCACTGAAAGTGGTTTTCAATCAGTTGAAAGAAAAGAAAAGATTTCATGAGCTCGTTGCCGAAATTCAAAATGGCTGAAAAAAGGTTCAGACGAATAAGCGTAACAAATGATTACCTTTTTACAAGAACGGCAGAAAATTCAGATCAAGATCAAAGAAGCAGCAAAAATGATGGCCAAAGATGGTTTAAAAAACTGGCTGTACAAAGTTCGAGGTCCTCCATGGGACCTCCAAACAAAAAAGTTCAAAAAGGCAACATGGAAACCCTAAATTGATGAACTAAGAATTATTGCCACCTGCCCACATGTTATTGGTATAACTGAAGTAAAACCAAAGAACCCGGGTCGACACAGTTTGGAAAAAAACAGAACTGAACTTTATAAGTTGTTGTCTGTTCGATAATTTGAACGTCAGCCGAGGTCTATGCTTATATGTCAGTAAAGAATTAAATCCTGCAGAATCTTCACTGTGCAATGATGTATCTGGGGAATTTGAAGATGTGTTGTGGGTACAGGTTGAAACTGAGTCTTGGGGAAAATGATTATAAAAAATATCTACCGAAGTCCAAACAGTACAGAAGTGAACAACAACAACAAATCTTATTGTTGTTGATGACTTTAATTTTCCAGAAATTGAATGGACAAATGAAATGTCTTCAAAGTGAAAACCGTGTGTCATGGAATCTGTTATGGACTCATTTCTTTATCAGCACTGTACACATCCAACAAGATACCGGATAAGTAATATTCCCACTGTGTTGGATCTCGTGTTCACAAGTGAACAGGTCATTGTAAATGAAGTGCGGTGGGGTCCACCTCTGCTCATTCATAGTAGAAATTGATGTCAAAGCCTGCCAGCACAAGAAAAATAGACCTACTTTCAACCATTATAAAACAGATTACGATAGTATCAGGCAAGACTTAAAATCTGACTGAGATGAGCTTCACAATGCTGATTCGATTGAAGAATTCTGGTCCCATTTCTCAAAAAAATTGATTGAAGTACGCAATTGTTATGTACCCTGAAAGAGAGGTATATCCCATAACATGAAAACAAATCTGGATCGATAATACAGTACTGGAGAAATTAAAAAAAATAAAAAGCGCCAAAGATAGAGAAGCGTCCTACAATCCAAAACAGGGGAAAATACCTGGAATACGTAAAGCAAGAAATCAAGCAGGGTGGGCATCACAGACAGCAAAGAGATTATTTTGAAAACAGATAGCCAGGAACATGAAAGTAAACACCAAAGCATTCTGGGCATATGTGAACTCTAAGCTGAAAAGTAAACCTACCATACCAGATCTGGACAAAGAAAATGGTCTAAGAACACAGACTGAAGAGAAGAAGGTAGAAGCCTTGAACCTGCAGTTTAATAAGGTATTCACTTCGGAGGACACCTCACATATCCCAGCCCCCAAACCCCACCATTTTAATAGACCTTTTGTGGACATTAAGGTTGAGCCTGAAGATGTCCTAGAAAAGCTGAAAGAATTGAATACCAACAAAGATGCAGGACCATACGAGATTCATTTCGAATTGTTGTCTGGAACTAGGAAATAGTTGGCGCTGCCTTTAACAATTATTTTTAACAGATCACTTGATGAAGGGAAGCTTCCAGTTCACTGGAAGATAGCACATGTGTCTCCCATTTTTAAGAACGGCAGTAGTCATTTGCCTTCAAATTGCAGGCCTCCTAAAATTCGTACTAGGCGCAGGGGTTTGAGTACTTGGAAAAATCAATTGTAAAAAGTGATATTCTCCTGAAAGTTGAGGGTTCAATCCTCAGTGTGATCGACCGAAAAATACAATTGCGAATTACTTAAGACCTCTATCCAGTCATGGCTGACGGAACAAGAGCACGCTACCCTCGTGAAGTAAATAAAGGGTTACGCTCGAAATTCGGTCCAAATTCTCAAGTTCGACAGAAACATTTCCGAGTTCGACAAGATATACTTCAAGATGAGAACAGCAGTCCGGTGAATAAGTAATACAAATTAACTGATCATTATTGAGTTGGAACTCAAATGTTAGGCGTAAAGTGTCCAAACTTGAGCTATATTTAGTTTAATGTAGTTTTACTTAAAGAGTGTTATGTCATTGTTTTAAAATCATAAAATTGGATCTCAAATGCTAGAGTTATGTTTAGTTTGATGTAGTTTTATACAAAAAGTGTGCGATTCCATTGTTTGAAAATCAAATTCCTCAAATTTTTGTGAATTTTTAACAATATTAATGAATATTTCTCTAATTTCAGTTTATTTTGGGTATTTTAAAAGAGGTTTTAAGAAAGGGTATATTATAAGCATAACTTTCCTTTGAAACTTCAAATATTTCAGATTTACATTAAATTTGATTCATAATAATTAGACACCAATTAAGCAAGATTCCCTGAATTTTAATTTCTTCTTAAGACATCGTAAGCTTAAGACATTTTCTAGAATCAAAATCATGTAATGGATTTGGATCAAAATTAGAATAAGGATTCTAGACATAAGGTTTATTATCATTATATGCTGATTTTAATTTTTGTCAGAAGACATGAAAGTGGTGAAAAACTATTTTGTTTCGGAAATTGATTTCACCCGTCCTGAGACATTAGTCTTCTAGTTCCTATTAAGATTCTTGTTTTATATGTTTGCTATGGGGTGCTATACCTATTTCGGGAATTAATGAACTTACCCATTTATTTGGCTACTCGCTCCATTGATGCATTTTAGTCAAGATCGTGACCTCCATTGATGCATTTTAGTCAAGATCGTGACCTCCATTGATGCATTTTAGTCAAGATCGTGACCTCCATTGATGCATTTTAGTCAAGATCGTGACCTCCATTGATGCATTTTAGTCAAGATCGTGACCTCAATAATCAGTCTGGCAGAAACTGGTCATTACGGTAACCTTTTATCTAGTGGACTGAGGCATGCGTTATGGGTAGTCCTAAGAGATCCATTCCCCAGGCCTTTCCTCCGATCTTTCGGGTGGAGTAAATTTATTGCTTACTGTCTGAGGAGCCCAGACTTGGGAATACCGACGGAGCTGCTCAAGCAATTTTTTAAAGACCGAAACGCTCCTTCCTTATGGGCGCTGGCTTGACTCTTCCCGCTTTCCGGCCTTGTGTCACATCTTTCTGCTTTCTGCGGTGGGAAGAAAATAAATGCCAATGTTGAGTGGCAGTTATGTTCCCAGGATTATGACGTGTAACATACTTTTGTTAATATACTTTTTGTCAATAACATAACTGTGTTCGTCTTGATTATTACTGGCCTGCAAGCACACAACCGTGTTATATTTATTATTCATGTATATTTATGCCATGAATTGTCGGTGGATTTTTCTAGTTCGTACTATGATTATTCATACTAGGATTATGTTCATATTATGATTATGTTTTATATATCTTGTTCATTATTCATGTATTTCTGTATGTTCGGGCGTCCTTTGTTGATGCCTTTTTATATGTGCTCGGCATTTTATTTGTAGCGCCGATTTTATTAATAAACGCATAATGCGATTGTTAACACACGCGTCTTTTTATCCATATTTCCGGCCTCATGTAACGTGTCACTAACTTGATAAGACCACAAACATGTTGACACGTGTGAAGATGATAAAACCACCTCAACCGCCGTGTGCAACTCAATCGAAACGCATATCATTAGTGCACGTGTGTTTCTCTTGCTTGTGTTACATAACGAGGGCCATTTGAATTCAAAGGTTTGAGCGATACCTTAAAAATCAGAGGTGACCTTGAAATGAAGTCGATGAAACGACGTGACTTCGAATATGGGGAGCGGAGCGTATATGGTGACTTGGTGGAGCGAAATAACCTATCAATCTATTTGTCTGTCTTTCTCCCTCACACACATTATCACGTATATATTATTATAGTCAGGATTGAACCTTTATAATTCACTCTATCCCATTCGCTATCCCTTCTTTCTGATTTATTCTCTCTCTCTCTCTCTCTCTCTCTCTCTCTCTCTCTCTCTCTCTCTCTCTCTCTCTCTCTCTCTTTCCTTCACTTAATACGTGCTTGAGAGGGGCGGTATGCATATGGTGCATGGGTAGAGTGAAATGAGCTGTCTGTCTGTCTGTCTGTCTGTCTGTCTCTCTCTCTCTCTCTCTCTCTCTCTCTCTTTCTTCTCCCTCCTTTCTTTCTTATTGACTTTGGATGGCGAAACTTTAAGCAGAAAAAAACGTGTCAGAGTACTGTTTCCACTGTGGTGAGGACGCATATGGTGGCTCGATGGTGTGAAATTAACTATCTGTAAGAGTATCTTGTGTAGTTTCCGACGTGTAGGAGACGGGGAGTCTCGTCGTGGGCGACGAAGCGTTTCACTGAAGAACCACGGCAACACACAGCGAGCCAACAAACAATGACAGCCACGGCGCGAAGGTAATTAACAAAGAAACGAATAGAAACGGAACCCAACGGTCACTAACGGAACCCAACGGTCACTGTACTGATCGCCACGAACGTCAGAACCCGACTGCCTCGCACCTCCAATGGACCAATTTTTATTCCTCAAGATGGCCTAACTAATTTGCATCCCCGCGAGATCTCGCGCGATCCTGCGAGATTCCATCTCTAATAAAAGCAGGCAGGCGCCATCTTGGAACTCTTTCTTCCGCTGCCCCGAACACAGGATCAGCCACCACCCCGCACGCCAGGCACACACGGACCCTCTTGCACCGAGGGCTACGGTTAGTCTCACACTCCCCCCTGGTCTCCAGATCACATACGTGACACGGCGGACGTGGCCGTTTGATTCGAGCACTCCTGCGGAGGGGTATTGCCGGGACTTCCTCATCGGAGCTCTCAGAAGTGGCATCGGAAGCATCAGCATCAGCATTAGAGCTCGCAGTTGAGTCATCAGGTTCGTGGGGCACAGGTTGGATCCATCGCTCATCGTCGGATGACTCGCTCCTTCCACTGCTCGCAGTTGAGTCACCAGGTTCGTGGGGCATGGGTTGGATCCATCGCTCATCGTCGGATGACTCGCTACTTCCACTGCTCGCCGATTGGTCAGCGCTTAGAGCGGGCCAGACATCCCTTACGTGGCGCGGAGTATCATCGACTAGTATGGCCTGTTCACTGATGACACCGGTGACCCGCCCCCTCCAAAAGCTGCTGGTGCACCGGCTGCCGGGTGGCTTCACCCAGACGGTGTCTCCCACTTGGTACGTCCTCTGGGGTTCTCGTTGGTCGGGTAGACACACTTCAACGTCCTTGACGCGCACGTGGTAGTGATGAATCGCATCAGCGGGCGCACTGCCGCCAGTCATGGCGTCCGTAGGCGTTGTGTTGTATCTGTAAACCGCATCCGCGATCATACACTTCTTCCTGGCCGCGATCCTCTTCACGGTTCGGTGGCATCGCTCCGCTATGCCGTTGCCGCTCGGCACATACGCGCATCGGTGTCGAAGGCAGATCCCCCAGTTGTCCATAAAATGCCTGAATTCCCTGCTGCAGAACGCCGTGTCGTTATCCGTGAGGATCTCCTCAGGCGGCCCCCTTTCGTAAAATATGGATTCCAATTCATGGATGACACTGGTGGAATCCTGCCTCGCTAATTGGCGCCAAATCGCGAACCTCGTTGGCCCGCAGTCTATCAGCGTGAGGAAGTGTTGGCTGCCGTAGCGGGTTATATCCATACCCAACCGACTCCAGGTCGCGTCCACTCCCAGCTGTCCTTTCCGCCATCTGGCTGGGGCGGGGTCGATGGACTGGCACGTTTGGCACTCCCTGACGACTGCTCTTACTGCGCTTTTTGGTATTGATGGTCTAGCCAACTTCACAAAGTAGCAGGTCCGTTGTACTCCGGGGGGCCCACTGTCGTGATGTATCTTCCTGATTTCGTCCTCCTCGACGGAGGCAGCACACAGAGGCAATAGTTTAGCTTCTTTCTTCATAGCCTCATACCATCTCCGTGGTACCCGAGTGAGCTTGTCGGCGAGGTTGTAGTCCGAGGTGACGAGCACTACGTCTACGGACAGGTTGTACTCCGTCACCAGTTTTTTCACAGTCTCCAGCCTCCGTCTTATCAGCATTTCGCTGGCTGCCTTGGTGCGTGCCCTGGCCTTGCTCGTGAGTGTGTCCGACACCCAGTGGTGCACGCAAAGTGAGTCAGTGTGCACACGCAGTTTCTTCACTTCCCATTGAAGTGCCAGGTTAATGCCCTTTATTACAGCGTCGAGTTCTGCCAAGTTGATATGGGCAGCATCATTCGTCGGTCGCAGCCAGCAGGCATCCTCAACTACGGCCCCATCTTTCTCCAAAACTACACCGATCGCTAGAGAACTTGCGTCCACCCACACGCTCAGTTCGTCTCCCTGCACGCACCAGTCCCCTGTGGCGGGGTCATTCTTTTTAACACTAGCGACGGTCTCCTTTAACATTCGAACCAATAGTTCGTCGGTTATCTCATCGTCCCAGCCTTTGGTGACCGCATTTGCCCTCCTTTTTATGACGCCTGTCGCCGCACGAACCCATCCGCATACTGGAAGGTGCCCCACAAGTTTCCCGCACAGGGAGAACACGGCACATCTTGTGTAAACGTCGGGTACGTCGGGAACTGCGGTTCCACGCCTCCACTTCAGGATCCCTCGCTCCTCTTGAACGCTCAAGTCCAATACGCGGGTGCCATCCTCAAGCCGCTCAGAGTCCTTGCAGTTTAGATCAAATTCGGCAAGTTTGGATCTTACGCGCGAAGATGACACGATATCTTCGTTCACGTATATATCGTCAATGTACGCCGATGTCCCCTTTCTGATCCATTCTTCTTGTGACAACACGGCATTGACGATAGCCTTCATTATCTGGGGTGCTACGTTTAGCCCAAATCCGAGTCGCGTAAGACAGTATCTCTTCCCGGAAAACATCACTGTCTGGAAAGGCCACATCGCCTCGCCGATCCGGACCTGCAAGTATGCTTTTCTCAAGTCCAGTAGGGACACATTGGACCCCTGCCGGCGCCACTCTCGCAGCTTGCTGGCACAGACGTCGGCGTCCGCTGTGAACGCATCAACGTGCGCATTCAACTCGCGGTAGTCCATTATTGGCCTCACCTTTGACTTGTTAGGTTGGGCAACTGCCATCAGCGGTATCAGGCCCTTGGGGGGTCCAAGTTTGTTGTAGGGGTATGGAATCAGCCAACCGTTCTTAATCCATTCACGGAGCTCGCTTTCGTATGCAGGCCTTATCTGGTCGGGCATACGGTACTCTGCCACTTTGTTTTGTAGTTTGGCCGGTTCCTTGTCTTCTGACCACCTCCAAGTGGCGGTCCACGCCTTCTGTTGGTCGTCGAACTCTGCACTGAAGTCTGGCTGGTCGACTCTTAGTGCTGCGCACACCGGGGGCCTATCCTGAAACTCTACAACGCCAGCGCGCGTTATGCGCACGCCGCCCAGGGCTTTGATGGCGTCGTAGCCTAGCAACAGGTCGAAACTCAGTGGCTTTTCGCGTGTCACCAGCGCTTCGACGTTGGCCGAGTTTCCAGTTCTTGTGCGAATGTGTACCACACCCATGCCGCAACACATTCGTATTTTTCCAGTAATGGTAGTTATCCTGACGTTCTTCTTTTTCCACGCCCGACAGAAGTTCGCACACACTATGGTGCGGGAGCAACCGGAATCAAGGAGGGCTGAACATAACGTGTCATTAACTCGGACCTGAATGACAGGGAGCGCCTTGTTTATTTTCTGTTCGGGGAAGAGGTCGAAGTTGTCCCCGTCCCCGTTTCCCGCACAGTCTCGGGCCATGTGCCCAGTCTTGTTACAGCGGTAGCAGCGAACAGCCGTCGACCGCCTTCTACAATTTCTTGCCATGTGGCCCCGCCCGTTGCATCTGTAGCAGATGACATCACCTTGCGGGCTGGGTCCCTGAGACGGTCCTTCGCCACTTGATGGGGCCTGTGCGACGGCGACTACCGGTTCCTGCACCGTCGAGTCATCCTTCATTATTGTCCTGGCTCTGTCCACTAGGTCACTCAGCGGTAGTGAGGACATGGTAGAGGTTGCTCGCAGGAGCTGCTTTGCTCCAGCGGGGAGTCCTAACAGGAATTTGTAGGCTAGGGCCCTCTCGGGAAGACCGCCGAACAACACCGTCAGCTTCTTAAGCTCGGCGAGATACACGTCCACAGTTTCGCCCAAGCGTATAGACCTCGTCTCAAACTGCTCCCATGCAGTGGCGGGGTCAATGGCGAACGCCCTGTATAACGCCGCCTTGATACTCGAGTAGTCACACTTCTCCTCAGCGCTGAGTTGCTGATATACAGCGAAGGCCCCGCCGGTCAGCCGCAGAGGAATCACGCGCTCGATATTTTTCACGCCGGACAACTGACAATGTAACTCGACCTTCTCAACCCAGCTGAGTACCGGGTCGGATCCGTCGAATTCCGGTATCAACTTTAGATCGAACCTATCCGCCATTGAAGAAAAGAAAACCAAGTTCGGAGTGGGGAGGGGCGAAATAGCTTGTAAGAGTATCTTGTGTAGTTTCCGACGTGTAGGAGACGGGGAGTCTCGTCGTGGGCGACGAAGCGTTTCACTGAAGAACCACGGCAACACACAGCGAACCAACAAACAATGACAGCCATGGCGCGAAGGTAATTAACAAAGCTCAGCTGACTGCACGAATAGAAACGGAACCCAACGGTCACTAACGGAACCCAACGGTCACTGTACTGATCGCCATGAACGTCAGAACCCGACTGCCTCGCACCTCCAATGGACCGATTTTTATTCCTCAAGATGGCCTAACTAATTTGCATCCCCGCGAGATCTCGCGCGATCCTGCGAGATTCCGTCTCTAATAAAAGCAGGCAGGCGCCATCTTGGAACTCCTTCTTCCGCTGCCCCGACCACAGGATCAGCCACCACCCCGCACGCCAGGCACACACGAACCCTCTTGCGCCGAGGGCTACGGTTAGTCTCACACTATCCGTCTATCTCTCTCTCTCTCTCTCTCTCTCTCTCTCTCTCTCTCTCTCTCTCTCTCTCTCTCTCTCTTTCTCTCTCGCTCTCTCTCTCGCTCGTTCTCTCTCACACACACACACACACGTACACATAATCGCATGTTGTAAGGATTGAACATTCACTCTCCAACGAACTGTCAATAAAACTGATCGTTAATCAATACTTTTAATCGTTACGCCAAAAATAAAAATAATCTAACGCTTCTACACAATTATGCGCTCTTAGAAAGTTGGGAGTTACATCGGACGAAAGGCTGTGAAAATAACATCGAATAGTAATTCAAATAATGTACTGTTGATCTAAAAGAAGATGCGAACAACATGTTTAGATTGAAAGAATATATTGTACAAGAAAATAAACAAAGGTTTTCGGTACTTTTCGATTGATAAGCTAGGCAGTCTGTAATCTCGCGTTAGATCGCGATATTTCCCCAACGATAGTATGGCGTCATGGTTTATATAATAGTTAGCAGAGTCCATCATGTGTGAATGGGTAAGTTCCCATAACACCTTCTCCCAAGCCTCAGTAAGGGGTACTTGGTAATTTTTTTTTTCTTTTTGGATCGATGAATAAAAAATGTGTGAATTTCCTTTTCCTTCTTGCTCGGCGTCGTTCTAGAGCTGCTTTGGATGGTTCAATATCAAAAGTGTTGTATATCATCTCAATCATCTCTTCTTCTTCTTCTTTTTCTTCTTCTTCTTCTTCTTCTTTTTCTTTGCGAGGTGCATAATTTGGTTCGTTCAACAAACGCTTTCAGTTCTGATTGAAATGTCTTTTATCTTTAATTTAGGACCTTGAGTAATGTATACCATATTTCCAAATCTTTTGTCTATTGTGACCAGTTTCCCTAAAAATACGTGGTATTTTTGTAAATCTTGTAGAAAACCTTTTCTCGTGAGACATCGTGTTTCTTAGACACGGTAGAGGTCCTTAGTTTTAGTTGCTTTGGTAACAGTTTTAAAAGATGGGTTCTATCTTGCGCTGGAACATAATCTTCGCTGGTGATAATGCCGATGGTGTGTTAGAATTAGATGTGATCCTTTAAACCTGTAGAAATTGTTGCAATGCCGCATTTTTTTTTATTATGTTTTCTGTTTATTTTGTTTTGTTTTTTTTTGTTTGTTTTGTTTTTGTTTTCTTTTGTTTTGGGGTTTTTTATGGTTCGTTTTAAAGTGTTAACGAAGCATACAGCCATACCATTAGATCGTGGATAGTACTGGGGAGTTGTGATATGATTAATTTGGAACGTCTTAGAACACTTTGAAGCCTATGGATGTAAATTGCGTTCCGTTGTCGCTTGCAGTCGACGACTTCAAACCGGGCAAATAGTTCATGGTGGAAATTAATAACTATTCCTGTAGAGAATCGCTTACATCTTAGCACGTTTGGCCACTTTGTGTAGCTGTCTATCACAATTAAATAATACCAATTCTACAGTGACCCTGCGAGATCTATATGAATTCTAGATCAAGTTTTTTTTTAGCTACGGTTTAAGTGTGATTGAGCGTGGGTTAGTTGTCAAAGCACAACCCTTGCATGATTCGACCATTTTTTTATGTCATCTTTTGTCAATCTACGTAACTATGTATAGGACTCTTCATTCTGTTTATTCCATTTTAATCCATCTGAAAATCCTTCATTATCCTTTTTTGGAACGCTTTTGGTATGACGACCCTTTTGTGTACATTAGGATGCCATCGCACATAGAAAAGCTGTTCTGTACTTACTGGTCTTTATTCGCGAAAGAGCTTGAAGCATAACAACTTTTTTCACGAAATTAATGGATTCAGCATTAAATAACTTGAAAAGAGTTGATATGCCGTAAAGCAAAACAATCATAACTGTATTAATACAAATATGGGAACGTGATAGAAATTAAGATAAGAGTTTGGCAAGAGGGGCCCTTTTTGCTATGCTTTTCTTAGAAAATGTTACGGTTATTCTTGAAGGAAAAATTTCATTTCTCGTTGTGGAAATATTATATGAAATCCAAATTACTCTGATACGATCGTTGTCATATGTGACTCCATCACAAACTACAATATTTCTTGATCTTCTAAATCGGCTTACATAAGTATTGAAAATAAACTGCTCAAAGGACAAAACACATGCCTACAGACAAAGCTGGGGGGTGACGGTGGCTGAGTGATTAACAACACGAACTGACAACCTTGATGTGCCAAGTTCAAGTCCAATTTGTTCCACAGAAATCCATTCATCAAACCTACACTTGACCTTATACTGTCTCCAGGATCCGTGTACTTCATGAAAATGTACATAATCTTTGGGCGGTTAGCATAAACTCTCATTGATAAGCAAGACTCTGAGACATAGTTAATTTTACACAAAGATTTATTCGTCATCGATACAGTTAAAACGATGATTCTCAAAATATGTCGAGATATTTATAGGGATCGAGAACTATGCCATAGCGTTATTCATTGGGATCATACGCCGGTATGTAGAGATTATTTTACCCAGTATGAATTTTGGGGGTGCTATATTTACATTTCGAGACGGCCTGGCGGCGAACGGAGATGAACCTAGTGCACCTAGCGTGATTGATGCGAAAGTTCAGAGGTCAGCTCTATAGATAAAACGCGCTAGATGCAAATTTTGATGGTATTATATAAGAAATTACTTTACGTGTACGAAACGGCACTGAATTTCAAAGCAGTTTCTGACGAGGAAGTGGCCGAAGCAGATGTGCTGACAATGTAGAAATCTAAGAGAAATTTCCTCAAAATCTGTCCGTTCGTCGATCAGTTTTTAAGACTAAATAAGAAAATTAAATAAAACGGAATTGATTTTAGCTCTTTTTATTGTGATAAAATAATCTCTCGCTTCATGAATGAAGTTCTCTCCTCCAATAAAACCTTTGAAACCGTAACAAGTCTCTAATGTGTTTCCATACATTGGTTTTATTAGTCTGAGTTAAACAGTCTATCAACAGTCACTAGACGATGCAATTATACAGATCAACGGCCACACATATGGAAAAGCGACAACCAAAAAAAAAGGACTAGACCGCGCACGTATGTAAAAAAGACTTTCGTTAATTGATTTGTTTCTTGATCGCTTACTAGCGATAACGCACATGTACAGCGAGTACATGCTTGTAGAAAAGGCTATGTGCTTTCCTTCGTTTAATGTTGTTCGTTTTAATGGTTATTTATAAAAATGCTACAATAGAGCTGTGACTAAGGAATTAGGAACGGGCACCGGAAGCATCAGCTGGTGAGCCGGTTCGAAGAAAGCTCTTAAGAAAAAAGGACCGGAAAAAGAGAAATAAATGCTACATAATTTATTCTACACTAAACATAACATACCTTTCACCTAACCTTTTGGGCAGAGTGTAAATAAAATGACCACAGACTAAACTAATAGAAAGCTCAAAATGATAAAGAAACTCTTTCGAAGACTGATGCATTTAACTCTTTAAGTCACGTGATTTCCGTTATAAAAAACCCGAATAAAGCATCACATCAGTGCATAGACTTTGAACGCCTATTATTTCTGTTTTGTTTGTTTGTTTGTTTGTTCTTTGTTTGTTTGTTTGTTTGTTTTCTTGTTGTTGTTTTTTTTTTGTTTTCTTGTTGTTTTTTGTTTTGCTTTTATTATTGTTTTGGTTTTCGTTTGTTGTTTGATTTTTCACTCACGTTCATCCCTAACAAAGCATATCACCATTTGAACGTAAGAGGCTACTATTTGGGATCATGCCTAGGAAAGATAATGAAGATGTTGGTTTACATTACATTTAAACTTTTGCATATCAGTGCAGTAAGAAAAGCAGGTAGCAAGAAAGGGAATTCCAAAGTCTACTTGTTCGATGGAAAAAAAAAACGATTATAGTAGAGAGTTTTCTGACATTTAGGATCTTAAAAGTGAAGGGGTGTGATTTTGTTGCCAAGCAGGTTTGTCGGGGATACGTACACCGAGGGGGCACAAGTGCAATGAGTTTATCAGGGCACATTCCATTAAAATACTTGTAAAACAGGCATAGAGTTGCAGCATTGCGACAATGGGACAGGGTTTGGAGCGACGATGGGACAGGGTTTGGAGCTTAGTTGACAAATGGAGAGTTTAAAGACTCTTTTTTGGACTCTGTCCAAGAGGGAGAGACTAGTGGTCGATGCACCAGCCCAGGTGGGGCAACAATACTTTATGCATGGGCGAATGCTGGATTTGTAGAGGTACTGTCAGGTGTGAGTAGTCTTCTAGTAGGATAGAGGGAACCCACTTTCTTTGCAATAGTTCCCACTTGAAAGCCGACATTATCAACTCAGATCTGGTGCTACACAGTCTTCAGTGTGACAAAACAATAAAAAGGCTACCATCTTTCGAAATAAGAATAATGCATGGAGTGGAGTTAACGAAATGCATCAGAACTTTATACCTCCTTGGCGTACATACTCCTGACCGACCCGAAAAGCAGCAAAATCTCACCACTTCATTTTTGAAATCTCTAGACACCGGAAAACCTCTTCCCTCGGACTGCTAGACTTTGAAATTCCGTCCCTGTTTCCTGCTTCACTGACTGTACTGACATGCAAAAGTTTAAATCTAATGTGAGCAGACATCTCGCTACTCAACAGCCCACAATCCCTTTCCTAGACATGATCTCAAATAGTAGCTCTTTAAGTTCGTTGTTTGGGGTGAAAAAATATATTAAATAAATTATATTTATGTAAACATGACGCTAATGGCCATAATGTTTTCAGGATACGATGGGAGGTGACGGTGCTCAAATGGGTAACGACGCCGATCGATGACCTGGGTGTTCCAAGTTCGTCCCACAAAAATCAGTTTCACTTGTTGGGAACCTTTTTGTGGTTCTTCCCGTAGGTCAGTACACTTTCGTAAAACACCTTAGTCAAGGTTCCAACCTAGACAATCAGCCCGATAAAAACTGGGCCATTTCGATGGCCTTTTTGCTGTCGGACTGATGCAAATATTCTGTGTAGCCCTAGGAGGTCCACCCTCCAGGGCCTTGCCTCCCAGCTTTCGGGAGGAGCAAGTTTATCGCTTGTTGTCTGAGGCGTCTTGACCAGGGAATGCTGACGGGGCTACTCAGGCATATTTTTGCAGGGTGGAAGTGTTCCTTCTTTTGGAGCACTGACTCATTTCCCACCTTCCAACCTTGTGTCGCATTCTCTCACGGTGAGAGAGAGGTAAATATCGTTCCCTCCCGTAAGTACCCGAGATCTTTCTAGAAAGAATTCTGACTAGAAAAAATATCGGGAAAACTAATGCCAACAATAGAATGTTCGGATTCATAAGATATAACGGTCATAATCAACATAAATTGTCAGTGAAAAAAAAATAACGTATTATTGGATTTAATATTTGTTATCAAAAGAATAACTTTATAAAGAAAAAGTAAAGCATGCATAGTCCCCATGAGTGAACGAGGCATTTGCCCCCCCCCCAAAAAATAATAATATAAATAATTAGTTCTAAAAGTCCGCAGGGGGCGTCAAATCCTGGTGAAAATGAACAAACGGTGCGGTTTTAGGCCTTATATGAAATGTGAGTTCTGCACCATGCAAAAAAAGAAATGACTAAGTCCATCATTTGCTCCCACCCTCACTCCATTTAGCCCCCAAACTCCCCAAGGCCTTAACATATTTAAATTTGAGTTCAGCGCCATGCAAAACTGTATACATACACAGAACATTTTGGGCAAATATGGTAAAATACTCACAAAAATGGAGTTCTGTTATAAGCCCTAAAAGTCCCTGGGGCACACCCAAGTGTTATCGTGAAGTGTAGACAAAGAAAATTATATAGAAATCAGTTCTATACAACTTTTCAGAAAGTTTTATAAAAATCCAAGACATCAATTTTTTTTAAATAAGCACAAAAGTGTCAACTTCAGCCATTTTAACCAGAAAGGCACTCCTAAGGAGGGGCAACCGGAATTTTTCCTGAAATCCGTTCTGTTACTTTTTACTCATATCATGTTTAATGCTTGTGCAAAATTTCAAAAAATTCCAAGGCGTAGTTATTGAGAAAAGTGCGGACAGACGGACGGACGAACGGACTAATGGACGAACGGATAAGGGTGAATTTACAGGTCCACTCTCCTTTTGTCGGAGGACCAAAAAGCAAATTATGCTATATTTAATCGAAGCTCTGCAGTTCAAAAATTCATGTCTTTATGTTCAAAAGAAATGAAGAAGGTAATTGTTTTAAAATATTAGGAAGAGTAGAAAGTGAAGCTTGGGTTTACTTTTGCCAGCTTTGTGATTCTCGCTTTCCTTATTTAGTTCTCACATTCTATGAGGGGTGTTGGGGGGTGACGATGGTCCAGTGATTAACAACATAAACTGACAACCTGTGTGTTCCGAGTTCTAACCCAGTTCATTCCATAAAAATCACTTTCACTTGGGATGTTGACGACCTTCACCTGGTCTCTCCCGTAACTCCCCGGTGTATTTCTAAAAAGAATTCTGGCTTTTAAAAATATTGGGGAAACCAATATCAACAATGGAATCTTCGGATTCATAAGATATGATGGTGATGAGGAATGTTTCTGACAGAGGGGGAAGAATTGCTGGTTTCTGGATTCGAATCTATCCATCTAACACTTGTTGTTAACTAATTTTCGATCTTAAAATAATATTTTAAACTCCTGACATTAAGTGGCTTCATATTTTGTCCGGGATGATTTCCGATTTTAAAAAAAGTATATTCTCTGAAGTTAACTGGCAAGTGGTAAAACTATGCGAACGTAGTAAAGATCAACGCTTAATGTGAACAAGGAATGTCTCAAAAGTATGGTGGAAGAGTGCAAACAAAGATGGCAAATCACCAAGGAGACGACGTGATAATGAATTTCTTGGGGGGGGGCTTCCACATTTTTGTAGAACACCCCAGGAATTGTAATTTGCCACATAACCGATAGAGATATAAATCATTACACATGTAAAATTTCAACTAGATCAGACAACTGACAGTGGGTCAGGGGCATTACTTATTGAATACTCTTCGTATAAACCATTATAACAAATACTGATCAACATTCTTTAGTGAAAACATTTCATAGAACGTGTGTAATAGTGCACTGTAATTTCTACATATCTCAATTATATAAAACGAACTTTGTCTATGTGTGTATGTGAGAGTTCGTTCCCTACGGAATCGGAAATGGTTGGGCTGATTTTCTTTTCATTTCACATGAAAATACTTGATGAATCAAGGAGTGTTTCTTTTGTGTCGGAATTGTTCCAATAATATCGAAAATAGATAATCGAAAAAATCCTATTAAAGAAGAAAGTCCGATTTTGACCAAAGTTAACACTTTTATACAGCTAACATCACAACTACATTTGAGAATTTTTGTCACCGCACAAACAGAAAGGCCCAGCTTATAAAATCAACTGTCAATTCTTTTATAAGGCCGGGCGCGTTCAAAATAAATGTTTTTGTTTAGAGCATAACTGAACACGATGATACTTGATTTTTGCATTTTGAACTTTAAATGAAACATTATTTACAGATGATTTTATAAAATCAATAGTAATTTCTCTACAGTGCAATGTAAACTACAATGTATTGTGGACTAAGTCACTGCGGAGAGGCATGTGAAGCTTCCTCCAGAGAAACTGGGGGGGCTAACTAGAGCAGGCAATCAATCGATTTGATTGAAATCTGTTTTCATTAATTTCAAGGACACTAAAAGTATAGTAGGGTGAGACATTTTGTTATATCATAAGGGCTGCCCCCTTTTCATGTAAGTATAAAAATAGAGAGATTTAGTTAAAATGAAAATGAAATAGCATAGACGAAATTCGAACCTCGTAAATTAGGTTTAAAATAG
Organism: Euprymna scolopes; assembly: GCF_053919585.1. Lineage (NCBI taxonomy): Eukaryota > Metazoa > Mollusca > Cephalopoda > Sepiida > Sepiolidae > Euprymna > Euprymna scolopes. Next base: position 84,344,885 of record NC_136510.1, read on the forward strand.
ATTACGAGAGAGAATTAGAAAATGGAATGTAAAACAAACCATTGTTTAGCTTAGAGATAAAATAGTTTCAAGAAAAGAATGTGCGTTGTCAATTTTGTTATGAAAAATTAAATTGAGGAATGCAACTACAAAGATAATTTAATAAACATGTTTTTAACATTGGAAATATAGGTTACTGAAAATATAGGTTAAAATTCCTTTTGTAAACAAAGGAAAAAGTTTTGGACAAGCATTTCGAGAACACGTGAAAGAAGACACATGTTTTAACATGTGTATGACGTCATGGAAAATGGGAAGTTCTAGATATAGTTAGAAACTTGAGAGAAACAGGAGGAGAAACTGGGGAGAGTCAGAGAGAGTCTGAGGACGACAGACGACAGTCCAGACATGGACATTCGAACGTCTAGAAGCGAAACGGTTACTTTTGAAACTTAGAATGTGAAGCTTTGAATTCTTGACTCAGAAAACCACGGCCGGTCGTGATAAGAAATAAACCCATCATGTGTTTTTATAAACGTCGTCTTTGTGTTGTAATTCTACCAAAAGGTAAAGTGAAAATTGTTATTATATGTCTATATATCTGTGTTATAAAATGTCTTTACATATACATCTTACATACACAATATGAACACTAAGACTGTCTCCTCACTCTAAGAGCTTCAACACTTCTAAGTATGAACATTTTAATATATATAAATATGAATCTTTATAATACGAACAATCCCTCTCTTACAACAACATCTCTCTCTAAGACTCTAAGACTCTCTCCACATAACTTTTAACAAAGAACAATAACAACGAATAATAACAACAACAAAACAATAATAAGACTCTTATATAACAATTTGTTGATTCTCATTCGATCCCGAACAACGTCGAGTCTCCTTACTAGTGATTTGATTAGCACTATCCCCGTAGCAGGATAACAGGTAAAATAATACTGGGTCTTATGAGAAAAACATGAGAAAATAGCACTAAACAAATATGAAATTGGTATAGCGTAGAAGAAAGAGCTGAGCGTCCTTTGATATGGACGTTTGATCGGTATCTTGTGAATGTTTGGCATCATTTTATCTAGCAGAATACACCAAACTAAATACAGATAAATAAATAAATATAATCAGTCCAAAGATCATATAGGAGAAAGAATTGAAGGGCAATTAGACTAGTTGTTTTAAAAAACAACACGTACACAAAGAGTCTCCTTCGCACATGTATAACATCATCCCGAATGTATGCCATCAACTTTGCTTACGATCTTTAATCTCATGACAGGGTTTTATTATAAATAAAATAAAGTAAAACGGCGTTTATTCGTAGGCTCGGGATCTAGATATACTATTGGTTTCCAGAAGTAGAAAGATGCAGTTTTTCACTGGTTAGTAATGATTAGGGCAGATAACTTTGATTGATCTGGTTATCTTTCTTAGAAATTACCACTTAGGTTACTGTGTATTGGAAACAGTGTCTAAGTCAGGAGCTCTAAACTATGCTCCGCATGCCAGATCCGGCCCGTTAAAGTCTTTAATTCAGCTAGCGGAGCTCTTATGGAAAACGTAAAAATATTCAGGAATTTTTTTTTTTAATGAAAATGTGTGAAAAGAGTGTGATGTTTTCCTTTTTGTTCAGAAAATGATTAAAAGAATGAAGAAAAACAGTATAAAACAACATCCAGGTCACTTTTTTTTCTATTGTTTTTTTTTAATTTTATTTTCTATTTTTATTTTTTTTTATTTTTAATTTTTTTTATTCTTTATTTATTTTTTTTTTTTTTGCACAAATGGCTCTAAAAACTACCCACCCCGCCATTCGAAAACTTTCTAAGCTGAGCAGTAAGATGTTCGTTCACTTTTCACTTACATTTTTGCGTGTTAGTACAGTCGGAGAAGCAGGAAACAGGGAAGGATTCCAAAGTCCTAGAAACTATTAGATTAGAATACTCTTTGGTATTTGGGGTTCTCTACAATGAAAGCGTGGGATCTTCCTGTTTTTCCGTGCTGGTCAGGGGTATTTACGTTGAGGGGGCACAAGTGTTACAAGTGTTAAAACCAAAACTCACGTCAAATTAACGAGTAGTAAAACTTTTAAATAATAAATAAGGTGCTTCTGCAGTATAGCACCCATATGAACAAAACAAACATACTCTTAGCCGTAACGCACGGAAAAGTTAGCACAATAGAAAATTACATAAAATAATCGAAGAGTTTCATTTTTAAATAAGAAATAAGGTACGTGTACAGTAATTGACTCAAGAAATAAGATACTTGTACAGTATAGTATCCATATGAAAAACAAAGGAAATCTTACCTGTGACGCACATAAAAATGATTAAAACTCAAAATCACGTAAAATCATCGAGTAGTGTGACTTTTAAATAATAAATAAGGTGCTTCTACAGAATAGTACATATATAAAAAAAACTCTTCGGGGATACAAGTGTTACAGGTTCGTCGGAGCATATTCAATTACAGTAGTTGTAAAACAAGCACAGAGATGAAACATTGCGGTGATGGGACAGGGTTTTGAGGTTGGTTGACAGTGAAAAACATATATAATATATTGTTACATATAATTTTTCTTTCCAATGGAGATTATGTTAGCGTTCATGTATTCAAAATGTGTGCGTTTTATTATCTATGCTATGTCAAATTTCGTTTTTCAACCAGTCTAGACTTGAAGAACTTTCTGGTTCGTCTTCTTGATGTTTAATTCTTTCTATCTTGGACATCATGAAAAAATCAATAACGTCGCCAGTAAATAGAAATTCAATATTTCCTGATACACAAATCTTTTTCTTTTTCGTTTTTATTTTTTTATTCATTTTTATTTTTATTTTTTTTATTTTTTATTTTTATTTTGTTTGACAGACAAAAAATGGCGTCAGGTTTTCGCCAAAAATAAAACGCTATTTGATTGAATCGGGGAAAGCATGAAATATTCTTCAGATGCGCATAATAAGACATTCACAGCAAGAGCTTCCTTTGTTTTCACAACGAAAAGAAACGTTCCTTCTTCCTCCATGTGTTGAGCGACAGGCGGAAGTTCCAAAGTCTTCTCGTCTGTGGAAAACATTACCAAGAGGTGGGGGCTGCTTTCCTGTATATATATATATATATATATATATATATATATATATATATATATATATATATGTGTGTGTGTGTGTGTGTGTGTGTGTGTGTATATATATATATATATATATATATATATATATATATATATATATATACTAGCGAGGGGTACCCGGCGTTGCCCAGGTGTTTGGAGATGTGTATGGAAACTCCGGGGTGGTATGGGGGGGGGGTAAAAAAGTAAGTATGAGGATCGAACCCGAACCCTTGAGGCAAAGTTGTAAATTAAAGTGTGAAAAAAAAAAGTGCGACGTTAACCATTGCCCCACTGCGAGATGCTAACGGAAACACGTTTGAATTTTTGAATTTATTTAATTACTTGGATTTAGCAGGTGCCCGTTTTAATGAGTTAATGAGGTCAATTTTGACTGCGGGATTTTTATTTTCCCAAGATGTTATAGAAAAAAGACTAACCCACATGCGGCGAGCGACAAATGTTGAATATTTATCTTCCCGAAATCGAGAAAATTAAATAGACAGGCCAGCTTCGTTGTTAACTGTGAGATATTACGATTTATATGTGATATAAAAAGTTTTAAAAAGTTGTGAAGCGAGCGACCGCTTCTCTGAAAAAAAAACTTTTGTAGACATACAGAAAAAGCGAACACACATACATACATACATACATACATACATACATACATACATACATTTTCGCTTTTATATTTATAGATTACAACAAGGTCATTTTCAAATACAATGAAAACATATTGCTTTTATGAACCGTCCTCACAAGTAATTCGAACTTAGTTCATTCAACCAATTTTCCTAAATCCTTACCAACGACCTGTGGCGTAGCGGATAAAGTATTAAGTATAATTTAGTTTTAAGAGACATTCTTTTGGAGTGTCAATCCTCAATGCAGACGATACTAAGAATACAATTGCGAACTACTTATGATTTCTACCCGGTCATTGTAAACGAAAGGAGAACATGCTATTTCCGCGGATTGAATAACGAGTTATGTTCGAAATTCCGTACCGACCCTGACAAGATACACCTGAAGATGGTCGGAAGTTACATCGGTCGAAACCTTGTGAGAATAGCACTCAAGATGAGAAAAGTTGTCAAAGAATTCAAATAAGACAGAAAATAATATATATATATATATAACTTTGTACTATCTGAGAAAGCAAACAGAAAAATGTGTTGCTAAAACGATCGTAATAAACTAAGTTAACACTTGAGGTTGTAAAATAAAAACATATCCATCTCTACTAACGTATTGAGCACTTTTTATACTGTTTTTACCAATTTTCCTCTGAATTTATATATGTTAACTTTCGTAAGGTTAGGTTTCGTTCATTTTCTAATTTTGTTAGGACACGCCTCCTAATTTCTGCATCTCGATCAGAAGTCAGCCATTGCGCAAATACCAAAAATTTTAAATTATCTACACCGAGTTCTGCAAATTTGAATTCGTCGCAATGTTTATTTATCATGGCTGCGTACTCATCTTAGTCATTCTTCTGCAAATTCAGACATGACCAACGCTTATGGAATAAAGAGAGTTCTGTAACAAGTTCCACCGTCTCGGCGAAAGATAATTCTGACGTTTTACATGGTAAAATAAAATCTACACACTTGTTATGCTCGGCCGTCTCTAATTTCTGGTCTGCAGTGGTTTTCATGAGTTCCTGTTTTTCTCCTTTCATTAATGTTTTCTAGACACTTGCTTGGTTTAATTCAGTTTTCCACCGTGAGTTCTTTTGAATGCTGGGGGTATTTTAAATTCGAGTGACCTCTGTGAATTTGAAATCTGTTATAGCCCTGTTAAGGGTTGCAAAGAAAAACATAACGCCAAAATAAAGTTACAACATGTATTGCAAAGCAAAAATAGATGGGTGTTCGTCGTACTCAAAAGACGATCTAGGTTGGTCCACCATCGATTGTCACTTTACGGCTTAGTTCTTTCGATATTTATTGAGATTGGAAGAGTCTATTAGTTAGTAACATCGGTTAATTCCATCACAACACATTTGAACCCTTACGCTTAGCGCCTGCATTCCAAAGTTCATAATGATCAGTTAATTAGTTTCATAGCAATTTTCACAGAAATCGAATCAATCCCCTTTTACTCCTTTGCTTAAAACAAAATTAAGCAAAAAATAGTTCACATTTTAACCCTTTACGCTTAGCGCCTGCGTTCCAAAATTCATAATAATCGGTTAAATAGTTTCAGCATATGCATATAAATATATAAATATAAACACAAAATATTATTTGTATGTCTTTGGTATGGCTCGACAAAGAATTGAACCCTGGTCTTCCAGCTCATTGATGAGCGCTTGAAGAAATGAGGTTTATAGAAAAAAATAAAAGTATATAAATTATAGGTATTGTAATTGTACTATTGTAACGTTGACCGAAACCAACACGTTATAGCCTCAGTCGCAAATATATATATATATATATATATATATATATATATATATATATATATATATATACTAGCAAAAGTACACGTCGTTGACTGAGTTAAAAAAAAAAAACAGCCTACACAAAATGGACTCTGATTTATGAAAGTATGATAGGTTATGAAAAGGAAGGGTTGTAAAGAGATAGCTTCGAATTTGGGGGTATCAAAACCAAAGCAAAATATGATGAAAGTAAAAATAAATAGATAAACCCCATAATTTATTATACCATACCTGTTCACACTGAAACACTTATCACAATATTCTGTGGATCTATATAAAAAAAAACCTTGTTAAACTTTGTGACATATTTCCATTCTATGGAGGTCAGGTGCGAACAAACACCCCATAATTTTATTATACCATATTTCTTCAAACTGAAACATAATTATCAAAGTATACTTACGCAGATAGATATGAAAAGTCTTTATTAAAGTTTGTGCCTATTTCCATTCTATGGAGGCCAGGCGCGAACGCAGACCCCACAATTTTATTATACCATCCCTATTTAAGATAAAATATACTTATCAAAGTGTTATTATGTACATCTATATCAAAAACACTTGTAAACGTTTTTTTTTTTAATTTTTAAATTTTTTATTTCCATACTTTGTGGACCAGGTGCGTACGCAGACCCCACAATTTTAATGAAACACCGTTCTGCCAGATCAAATATACCCATTCCTGTGTCTCGATACATCTTCTATCATTATATGTAATCAGTTTTTTAAAATAGTCAACTATGTCGGAGCCTATTCGTGACCAGCCACACACACACACACACACACACACACACATTCAGCTTTATATTAAAGGTATATAAAATTTGACGATATGAAATTTAAAATAGAGGCTCCACGTTTTGCCCGTCTTATGCGGCCTTTCTCAAGAGGATCGAATTTTAGGGCTATGTATACTAATAGGGGGGAGTCTTTATGTAAATTAAACATTTATATACACATATACAGTTTATGATGGTTGTAAAAAAATGATATAAAAGAAATTAAGAAGGGAGTAATTAGGTTTATCCTGTATCTAAATTGTTTTCGTTGATAATGATTTTTGACAGCTAGGGAGAAATATGGAAGAAACCTTTTCTTTGCTTAATAGTATTAGTAGATTGACAAATGACAGCAAATTCGGTTAAACGACGTGTTGATTTATTGTGTATGTGTTTTAAGAGAGTCGCATTATTAAAGTCAAAATGATGATCATTCTCTATAATGTGACAGGAAATAGGATTAAGTTTATCATTATTTTTTATATCTTTTATGTTCGTCTAACCTATTATTAAGATGGCGTTGCGTTTCTCCTATGTATAATTTGCCGTATAACCCGGATATGGAACTTCCACTCCGGTCCTTACATCTCTCTTGTATCCGGGTTATACTTATATCCGAGATTCTTATATCCGGGTTACACTGTACATTAACACAGGCTCTAATTTGTTACCAGATAAAATCCCTCTTATATTCGTTTTTCTTATATTCGGGTATCTTATATCCGGGTATGTATATATATATATATATATATATATATATATATATATATATATATATAAAAAACTAGCAAGGTGACCCGGAATTGAATGATGATCAACGAATGCTTCACATTATCATATGTTGTTTTCATACGTTTATATATATATATATATATATATATATATATATATATATATATATATATATATATATATATATATATGATAAAAAACGACAACCTAATATTTTTATTGTCATCAAAATCGATGAAATAACCCATTTTTCAATAAAATTGATTGATTGGTTTCTTGATTTGGGGACCCCCTCGCGATGCACCTGAAGGAAACTTTACATGCTTCTCTCAGTGACTAAGTTCACAATATATTTCACTATTCACAATATATTGCATTATTCCCAATATGATGTCGTCTACATTGCACTGTAGAAAACCTACTGTTGATTTTATAAACTTATTTTTTTATATAATGGCCTGCATTAAAGTTTAAAATGCAAAAGTCAAGTATTTCATGCTTCAATTGTTCTCTAAAGACAAACATTAATTTCGACCGCGACCTTGTCATATAAAAGAACGTACTGTTGATTTTATATGCTTTGCATTACTGATTGTGCGATACTAATGGCTTGAATTTAAATATAAAATGAAAAAGTCAAGCATCATTTGGAAATTATGCTTGAACAGAAACATTCATTTGGAACACGCCCCTGTCATATAAAAGAACCTCTTGTTGATTTTATATGTTGGGCCTTTCAGCTTTTGTGGCAATAAAACTTCTCAAATTCACTTGTGATGTTAGGCTGTGTAAGATGTTAACTTTATTCAAAATCGCCTGTTCCTTCTTCGTCGGATTATTTTGATTATCGACACAAAACTTATCTAAGAAAACAAAGTACTTTCGTGTGAAATTTCATAAAAATAGACCCAGCCGTTTTCGAGTCTATAGGGAACGAATTGACAGACACACACACACACAGTAAAAGTTTCTTTTATATAATAGTAGAGAGTAGGTATATGAAAATCACACACACACACACACACACACACACACACATATATATATATATATATATATATATATATATATATATATACTAGCAAAAGTAACCGTCGTTGACTGAGTTCAAAAAAAGCCTACAGAAAATAGACGTTGATTTATAAAAGCATGATAGGTTATGAAAAGGAAGGGTTGTAAAGAGATAGCTTCGAATTTGGGAGTATCAAAACCAAAGCAATATATGATGAAAGTAAGAATAAAATAGATAACCCCCATAATTTATTATACCATACCTGTTCACACTGAAACACTTATCACAATATTCTGTGGATCTATATTTAAATACTTGTTAAACTTTGTGACATATTTCCATTCTATGGAGACCAGGCGCGAACGCAGACCCCACAATTTTATTATACCATCCTTATTTAAGTTAAAACATACTTATCAAAGTATTCTTATGTACATGTATATCAAAAACACTTATAAACGTTTTTTTTTTTTTTTAATTTTTAAATTTTTTATTTCCATACTTTGTGGACCAGGCGCGAAAGACGACCACACAATTTTAATGAACCACCGTTCGTCAGATCAAACATACCCATTCCTGTGTCTCGATACATCTTCTATCATTATATGTAATCAGTTTTTTTTTTTAAATAGTCAACCATATAGGAGCCTATTCGTGACCAGACACACGCACACACACACACACACACACACACATTCAGCTTTATATTATAGATATATATATATTTATATGATTTTCATATATATATATTATATGATTTTCATATATATATATATATATATATATATATATATATATATATATATATATATATATATATATACTAGCATTTCAGCGCGGCGTTGTGTATGTTGAGCAAAAAAAAAGTAGTAGTAGGAAGAAAGGCTCGAACCCGAATCGCGAAGGAGAAAAAGAACAGGAAAAAAAAAACTGACGTCTTTGCGGTTACGACCACCGCCAAATCTGAATGGACTTATGTTTACATTAAGGCTCAGCAATCGAAAGGAGAGGATATCTTTCAAACATATCGGCGAAAAGGCGCCCCCCCCCTGTAGAAAAGTGTAGTTGAAGGTGTTAATGTTTTTAGCTAATTTCTCGATATTTGTCGTATGAAAGGTCGAACTTCCAAACGATACTGATCTTTTAAAAATCCTTCGACTCTGTCGAAAATTTTTGGCAGACATGCAAATATACATACATACATACATACATTTATATATTGGTAACTAAAACTTTTCGACACAAATCGATTGAAAAGCTTGCCCAATCTCTAATACCCTTTATGTAAAATTTCAAATGTTTAGACTATAAATTGTCTGAGTAATTTGGTGGACATCGCAGAGGTCAATTTTTTTTTTTAACATTTATTGTTTTGGGCTCAAATCACGTTATTAAGTTAGATCCATGTCCAAGGAATCTATATCTAAAATTTCAAGTTTTTAGACCCCAAATTGTCGGAGGAGTTTGGTAGAGTTTTCAAAGGTCAAATCGTTGAACTTTGACCCCTTAACAGCCAAATTTCTGCCCGAAAACCGATCACATCGATTTTCCCAAATCCCAGTACCATGTATATCAAATTTCGAGTCTGTAGACTTTAAATTGACAGAGTTATTGCGTAGGGAAATGTACACACACAGACAGACAGATACACAGACACGTTATCTTTTATAGATATACTAACATGGGTGCCCGGGTATTTGGAGGTGTATGTTGAGCAAAAAAAAAAGCGGTCAATTTTTTTTAACTTTGACCACTATTATGACCCCTTTAAATTTATGGTTTCAGGCTCAAATACAAGTTATTAAGATAGATCCATGTCCAAGTAACATATATCTAAAGTTTCAAGTGTTTAGACCCAAAATTGTCGGAGGAGTTTGGTAGGTTCTCAAAGGTCAAATTGTTGAACTTTGACCTGTCAATCGCCAAATTTCTGGCCGAAAACCGGTCTCATCGATGTTCCCAAATCATAGTACCCTGTATGTCAAATATTGAGTCTGTAGACTTAAAATTGACAGAGTTATTGCGTAGGGAAATGTACACACGCAGACACACAGATATACAGACAGACAGATAAACAGACACGTTCACATTTATAGATATACTAGCATTGCAGCCCAGCGTTGCCCTGGTGTTTGGATGTGTCTGTTGACCAAAAACGAAAAAAAAGGAGGTAGTAGGAAGGATGACTCGAACCCGTACCGCGAAGGAGGAAAAGAACGGGGGAAAACCTGACGTCCTTGCGGTTACGACCACCGCCAAACCCGAATTGAATTATGTTAACATCTAGGCTAGACAATCATAAGAAGAGGATAACTTTAAAAAATATCGGCGAAAAGGCGATCCCCCCTCCCTGTAGAAAAGTGCCCAGTTGAAGGTGAAGATATTAATGTTTTTAGCCAGTGTTTCGATATTTGTCGTATGAAAGGTCCGACTTAAAAACGATACTGATCTTGTTAAAATCCGTCGAAAGTTTTATGTAAACATGCAAACATACATACATACATTTATATATTGGTACCTAAAAATTTTCGACCCAAACCGATTAAAAAGCTTTGTTAAAGAGCATCTCTCCTCTCTCTCTCTCTCTCTCTCTCTCTCTCTCTCTCTCTCTCTCTCTCTCTCTCTCTCTCTCTCTCTCTGGCTCTTTCATACCCTCTCTATCTTCTCTCTCTGTGTCTCTATTAGATAGTAGATCGAGAGAGAGAGGGAGAGGGTGGGAGGAGGTCAGAGAGATATTTTTGTAGTTAATCCACGTTGCAGGAAGTGACGTTTCATCTAACCGGATGTCATGTGATGCTACGTGGCAAGGTTGGTGAAACGTTGAGTTTCTCAGAAAATGCCGAGCCGAGCAGAAATCTAAAATGGTTCTCTCCTAAGTAAGGGGGAGATGCGCGCCCCAGACGTGGGACGTGGTAGGTACCCACAGTAGAGACCATCGATGGCGACATCTGCAGATCATGCCTGGGAGAATAAAAGGTTGAAAACCCAACATCTGTCTTCATCTTGTGTATTCCGGCGAAAACAGCAAGAGAGCTCCACCCAGATGAAGACTCTCCCAGAGCAGCGGAACCAGGTATGAACTTCTTTAATTCAAACACATAAATCCACAACAAGCGTCCTAACTACTAGACAAACGGTTTAAGGGATCTTGGGTCCCGTTCTCTCGTCTCTTAACACTCGTAATATCTCTCTCTCTCTCTCTCTCTCTCTCTCTCTCTCTCTCTCTCTCTCTCTCTCTCTCTCTCTCTCTCTCATCGTCGTAAACTTCTTCTCTTCATTAGTAAAATGGACACGTCATCACCAGGGTACCAGTATCCCTCAAGTAAAGTGTCCAAGTCCAATCCTCTTCTTCTCCCTCCCTTATGTAACAGCTTGCCCTATCTCTGAATGTCCTTTATGTAAAATTTCAAATGTTTAGACCAGAAATTGTCTGAGTAATTTGGTAGAGACCGCAGAGGTCAATTTTTTTTAATTTGACCCCTATTATGACCCCTTAACATGTATTGTTTTGAGCTAAAATCGAGTTATTGAGTTAGATCCATGTCCAAGGAATCTATATCTAAAATTTTAAGTGTTTAGACCCCAAATTGTCGGAGGAGTTTGGTAGACTTCTCAAAAGTCAAAACGTTGAACTTTGACCCCTTAACAGCCAAATTTCTGGCCGAAAATCGATCACAATAATTTTCTTAAATCTCAGTACCATGTATATCAAATTTCGAGTCTGTAGACTTTAAATTGACAGAGTTATTACGTAGGGAAATATACACAGACAAACAGACAGACACACAGACACGTTCACTGTTATAGATATATAGACTAGCATGGGTGCCCGGCGTTGCCCAGGTGTTTTTAGGTGTATGCTGAGCAAAAAAAAACAAAACACAAAAAAAACGGTCATTTTTTTACTTTGAACCCTATTATGACGCCTTAACATTTATGGTTTGGGGCTTAAATACAAGTTATTACGTTAGATCCATGTCCAAGCAACCTATATCTAAAATTTCAAGTGTTTAGAACCAAAATTGTCGGCGGAGTTTGGTAGAGTTCTCAAAGGTCAAACCGTTGAACTTTGACCAGTAAACAGCCAAATTTCTGGCCGACAACCGATCACATAGATTTTCCCAAATCTCAGTACAATGTATATCAAATTTCTAGTTTGTATACTAAAAATTGTCAGAGTTATTTCGTAGGGAAATGTACGCACAGACACACAGACAGACACACAGACAGACACACAGACACGTTCACTTTTATATATGTACTAGCATGGGTTCCCGGAGTTGCCCGGGTATTTGGAGGTGTATGTTGAGCAATAAAAAAAGAAGCGGTCAATTTTTTTAACTTTGTCCCCTATTTTGACCCCTTTAAATTTATGGTTTCGGGCTCAAATACAAGTTATTAAGTTATATCCATGTCCAAGTAACATATATCTAAAATTTCAAGTGTTTAGACCCAAAACTGTCGGAGGAATTTGGTAGGTTCCCAAAGGTCGAATCGTTTAACTTTGACCTCTTAATCGCCAAATTTCTGGCCGAAAACCGGTCACATCAATGTTCCCAAATCTCAGTACTTTGTATATCAAATTTCGAGTCTGTAGACTAAATAATTGACAGAGTTACTGAATAGGGAAATGTGCACACACAGACACACAGATACACAGACAGACAGATACACAGACACAGACACGTTCACTTTTGTAAATATAAAAGCATTTCGGCCCGGGTGTTTGGAGAAAAAAACGATCAATTTTTTTTATTTGACCCCTATTATGACCCCTTAAAATTCATTGTTTTTGACTCAAATACAAGTTATTAAGTTAGGTCCATGTCCAAGGAACCTATATCTAAAATTTCAAGTGTTTAGACCCCAAATTGTCGGAGGAGTTTGGTAGGTTTCTCAAAGGTCAAAACGTTGAAATTTGACCCTCTTAACAGCTAAATTTCTGGCCGAAAACCGGTCACATCGATTTTCCCAAATCTCAGTACCCTGTATATCAAATTTCTAGTCTGTAGACTAAGAATTGACAGAGTTATTGCGTAGGGAAATGTACACAGACACACAAACAGACAGACACACAGACACACAGACACGTCACTTTTGTAGATATATAGACTAGCATGGGTGCCCGGCGTTTCCCAGGGGTTTGTAGAGATATGCTGAGCAAAACAAAACACAAAACAAAAAAACGGTCAATTTTTTTTAATTTGACCCCTATTATGACCCCTTAAAATTTATTGTTTTGGGCTCAAATACTAGTTATTAAGTTAGATGTCCAAGGAACGATATCTAAAATTTCAAGTGTTTCTACCTCAAATTCTCGGAGGAGTTTGACAGAGTTCTCAAAGGTCAAATCGTTGAACTTTGACCTCTTAATCGCCAAATTTCTGGCCGAAAACCGAAATCCCAAATCCCAGTCCCCTGTATATCAAATTTCGAGTCTGTAGACTAAATGTTGACAGAGTTATTGCTTAGGGAAATGTACACACACAGACACACAGATAGATAGATAGATAGATAGATAGATAGATAGATAGATAGATAGATAGATAGATAGATTAAACAAAAATATATACGTATACATAAATATATATGGAAACAATAGTGTGTGTCCTGTAAACTTTTACGCAAATATTATGCAAATATAAATCATGTAGAATATTTGCATGAATATAATTACACGTAATAGTTAACTAAAGATGATCATCCTATAAGAAAACCGAAAAAACTAATAAGGAATTAATTAAAATGAATGTTTAAAAGAATATGCAAATTAGCTAGATTTTTTTCAGATGAATTCAATTCCATGGCCCATATATAAGAAAATTGTATTTTCTTTTTAAATAAATAGAAAAGAGGGCGTTTAATATTAATATCAATACACACAGAAGAAACACGAATTTATAGGAGTATAGATAGATAGATAGATAGATAGATAGATATGTGTGTGTGTTGTGTGTGTGTGTGATTTTCATAAATGCGTGTACGGATTATAATTAGATTAGGTTAGTTCTCAAGAGAGATGGAAAACAATCGTGGGTTATTTTGGCCATCTAAAACTGTAAAAGTCTGGTTTTCATACATAAATGCTTGTAGATATTGTAATTAGACTGGGCTAATGCTCACGAGAGATGGAAACCAATTATACGCCATTTGGGCCATCTGTAACTATAAAAGTCCGATTTTCATCCATAAAGTTTCGCAGGGATTACAATTAGACTGTGCTAGTGTTTAGGAGAGATGGAAACTAATTATATATTATTTAAACCATCCGTAACCATAAACGTCTGATTTTCATACATAAGTGCTTGCAAGGGTTCAATCAGACTAGGCTAGTGTTCAAGAGAGATGGAAAGAAATTATATATTATTGTGGCTATCCATAAAAATATAAGTCTGATTTTTTTTTTCATACGAAAATGCTTTTAAGTATATGTTGTCTTGTCTGTTCGCATTTAGACGACGGAAATTAAATAAATATCGGTCGCGTCTGTATTTTGATGTGAATGCCAGTGCCCAGAGCTTTGATTGTGCGAGGGACAGATTGTAGATTGAACTGTATCGAGACGAGGACATTTTCCATCCCCTGGCTAGGCGCCATTTTAGACGTCAATGTGAATGGCAATATTTGTGTGTATGTGTTGGGGGGATGTGCGTGTGTGTTTGCGTGTGTTCTATGAGGTGTCACTGCAGATTGACGGTTGACAATTTTGCCCATAAATTCCCAGCCATTAACTGGCCTAGTCATGCGATAAATGCAATTTTACAGGCGCACCAGTTTGCACTACTAATCGAGGATAATACCTTCAAAAAATCATTCCAACATAGTCTAAACCATATTTAAACTAGGTGGTCTTGTTTCTGTCAGATTGAAGTATAGATCTGCGCAGTTCTAGAAGGTCAACCCTTACGGTTATTATCGTCTGCATTTGAGATTTTATAGCTAATTGCCTGAGATATAAGAGGATGCCCACGTCTCCACACTGACTTCCTTACTGTAAGTGCATCTGACATGGTTCATCATCATCATCATCATCATCATCATCATCATCATATTATTATTATTATTATTATTATTATTATTATTTGTCGTATCTGGATTGTAATGTGGTAAGATGGAGGAACATAAACTGTGACGTGGTTCTTCTTCTTCCTTTTCTTCATCATCACCATCATAATCATCATCATCATCATCATCATCTTATTGGCTGTATTTGGATTCCAGTGTAGTCAGATGAAGGCACGCTAAGCCATACATAATAAAAATAACAGATACAGACATTGTATACAAGCGACTTGTTTTCGGCATGTGTGTGTCTGTGTGTGAGTGTCGTTGGGGGCTTCTAGATAGTAGCCAACTTTCCACCTCGTCGGCGTGATGGTTCAGTTTCGGGTTCTGTCACTGACCATTTCCTAACAGCCAGCGTCTCTTGAATATATATACTCTGGACTGGAAATTACAGAAGCCCGGCTTTCCTCAGCTTACTTCCATCAGCAACTAGATGCATCCTACCAAATTCTCTATCTTGACCCCCCCTCTCCTGTTGTTAGCAGCTAACTGCTCATTGCGTCACTTTGTCTTTGCAGTACAATGGATCTGTTATTAATTACCTAGCAAATAACCCTTGTTGGTCCTTGTTATGTTGGTAAGGGGCACCGTATAGTATAATTGTTATGTAGTGGGATACATTAGGATTAATATAACATAAAATATCTTACCACGGTGTGTTTTTTTGGGTTTTTTTACACAGTGATCACCACTTATCAAGGCCCGGAAGCCACTCATGGATAAGGGTTATTGCAAGTACATTACGTTAGTGTGGAGATTTGATGAAGTGTTTACTTAAGGGGGCGGTTCATTAGGAATTTGTTAACGTTGGACTTGAAGACATCCAAGATGTAGTCCGGTGGGAAGCAGGCAGACGGAACAGAGTTCCACAGGCGTGCAGTTCTAAGAAAGAAGCTTTGTTCATGGAATCCGCGTTTTGATTTAGGCACAGATATAGAATGGGGGAAATTTTTCACAGTGGATTCAGCTAGACGGGTGTTTTTCGTGAAAGATTGGCGAGGGGGGACCAGAGATTAGAGTTCAGACGAGCACCTGCAATGGAAATAACGATAAAACAAGGGTAGGCTCGCAACGTCTCTTCTGTGGGAGAGAGGTTGCAGGGTAGAGAAAAGGGCATCCCACACTAAGCCACGAAGTCTATTTTGTACTCTGTCAAGTCAGGATATGCTGTTTTTAGCAGCTCCTGCCCAGATATGGCAACAGTATTCCATCCTTGAACGTACTTGGCTTTTATATAGATAGAGAATTGCATCAGTAGTGAGATATCTTCTGGAGCGGTAGAAGGATCACACCATCTTTCCAGCGACCTTGGCAACAGACTTGATGTACGTGTTCCATTTCAGATCAGGAGTAAAGGTCAAACCCAGAAGCTTGTCAAAACACGGGGCCTCACCCAGACGAGAGCCATCCATCACAATTGATGCCAGATCGGGATCAGAGCGTTGATGATGTAAGGATAGGAGTTTGGTTTTGGATGCATTAAAGGTAACCAGCCACATCTTCCCCCACTGAACCACGCGCTCGAGATCAGAGGAGAGAGAATCAGAGAGAACTTTGTCATTTACAGCCTTTGATGTGTTGCCGTAGATGGTCGTGTCATCAGCATAGATGTCAACGAATGATTTAAGTATGTGTTTAGGGAGGTCATTGATGTAGATCAGGAAGAGAGTTGGGCCCAGGATGGACCCCTGAGGGACTTCAGCATTTATATTGCAGGCCTCCGATTTTTGTCTATCTACCACTACTCTTATGAGCCTATCGGAGAGAAATGATTTAATGATTGAGAAAACATTTCCAGTTATACCGTAGCTGGAAATCTTGTGAAGTAGATCCTTATGCCATACCTTGTCGAAGGCCTTTGATATGTCAAGAGCAATTGCCCTAGAAAGGAAGCCTTTGTCAAGAGATTCACTAATCCTGTGGGATATAACCGTCAGCACATCTGCGGTAGATCTTGCAGAGCGGAAACCATATTGTGTGTCACTAAGAAGGTTATTCCTGCTGAGGTGGTTGACTATTTCTCTATTTAATATGGATTCCAGCAACTTACTCATAACACACAGGAGACTTATTGGTCTGTACTGAGAGGGAGATGGCTTATCACCTGAATTCTTAAATACAGGGCAAACTGATGAGGTCTTCCAGGGAGTCGGAAAGCACTTCTCCTTAAGGCAGCGCTTAAATAGTTTCGTAAGTATGGGAGCAAGTTCTGGTTGAAGCTTTTTTAACACTATAATTGGGATGCCATCAGGGCCAGTTGCTTTACTGGAATCTAGGTTCTTGATTAGCTTGGCGACCTCCTACACGGATATTTGTATCTTACTTGCTTGTTCTGTGTTATAGGAGGAAATATGATGAGTTGATGGCCTTTTTCAGTTTGGCCTTGTCTGACGCTGACGAGATGACTTCTGGTCCATTGATAATGGTTGGGATAGAACGCACACTTCTGTTCAGGATCCTATTTGTAATTTTATTTGTGTCCAGCCTTCTTGAGAGTATGTTTGCATCTCATGATTAAAGAATGGAAATATTTATGAACAAATAAGAACAGCACTCTCTGTTACATAATGATATACGTTTATTATGAAGACACACACACGCGTAACGACAATTCAAACATAGTACATGAAAGGTTAGAAATCCAAGTATGATAACAGGAATGAATTGGAATGATGCTCATTTCTCCATTTTGAAAGTTACTCTCTTTTTCCTTGACACCGTACTTCCGGTCATTGATTTCGCGAGAAGTTGCAAGAATGAAAAGTCTATGACTCCGGACAAGGGGAGGCCACTTTGCCCAAAGAAGTAAAGAATTACTCCCCTTGCATTATACTTTTGTATCGTCCTAACAATAACAAAAATTCCTGCACTGGTAAATGCCAATGTAACTGCTCAGACATTTTTGTAGTTCAGAATCACTTCCTCTTGTGCACTCGATTTTTAATCTCCATTTTTCAACATTTTTGTTACATCAACCTCTGACCCTCTGATTAAGATTAGAGTGTGGATATTCTCTATCTTTACAAACCTACTATTAGACAATTTTTGGTCAGATACATTTTTCAATCCCCATCTGTCATTTTCGACAGAAACAGCTGTTCGTCTTAATGGCACATATGTTGTTGGTTCATTGATTAGTGATGCCTAGATGTGATAGTGGTCGTAGTGATTATGTAGCGACCCAAAATTCTGCTCTCTTTGCATTAATGTAACAAAATTCTCTGTGCAGAAAGTATTTGTCTTTCTGACATATAAGTAGTTGGTTCATTAGATAGTGACGTCCAGTTGTAAAGGTAGTCGTAGTGGTAATGTAGCAGCTGAACTTTCTGTATCTTATTTTCGTATTTTGCGGCATAATGTGAGCTTCTCATAGCTAGCTATCCGAGTGGACGAACACAGAAAGAGCAACAGAGGAAGGTTTTTCTCTCTTTGTCGCCACATTTCGTTTCAAACTTCCTGACAGTGACGTCACATCCTGATACATAGTTATAGTTTTGATTTTATTTTTAATCTTACGGAATTTTCTATTCCTCTGCTTAATTTAATCCCATGCAGGAAATACCGCTTTTAACACTATTTTATACAGTCTGTCCAATTATAACCAGCGTAGTAATAGATGTGATAGTAATAGTAGAAGCAATAGCAGCAGTAGCAGTAGCAGTAGTAGTAGTAGTAGTAGTAGTAGTAGTAGTAGTAGTAGTAGTAGTAGTAGTAGTACATCGCTAGATTGCTTATTTCATGTGTTATATGAAGAAAGCTTCATGCAAAATTTAGTAGAATTTTAGTCAATATTCTTATATACTAAATAGTGTTTATTAATATTATCATTGATAGTAGTAGTAGTAGTAGCGAAGCAGTAGTAGTACTAGAAGAAGAAGAACAACAAATGATTACTTTAACTTATTACACACTTGATATGCTAAGATTGTTTTCCGCTGCATCCAGTACAAATAGTCGGGGGCCTATAAATGTTTATAGTAGTAGTAGTAGTAGTAGTAGTAGTAGTAGTAGTAGTAGTAGTAGTAGCTAACTCTCTCGTGACATGCCTGACATTTCAAGGCCGTACCATTCCGAATGTGGTATGTTTTAGTCAATTATTTTCGAAACCTACAAGCAACCAAAAAAGCTACTAAAAAGTGCTCATTTATAATATAGATTATTGTTATTATTTTTGTTATAAATGTTTCGCCATTTTCCTTCCTTTTATTCAGTTACTTCAGGGATAAAGTAGAGACACAAGTTATTTCTGTTTTCGTTTTTGTTTTTCTTTTTTTTTTGTTTGTTTGTTTGTTTGTTTGTTTGTTTGTTTGTTTTGGTTTGGATTTTTTTTTTGTTTCTTTGTTTTTGTTTTGTTTTTTTTTGTTTAGAGCCTTGGCGTGATTTTGTTTCTTTTCAATTTGACAATTTGTACGATGGACTGTTATCATCCAGACGTTCAGCAAACATTCTGGTCTTCAATTATCAACATTTCAAATATATGGGAATTGGAGAAGCGAGACGGTTTCATGATACAACTAGCAAAGAAACCCGACATTACTCGGGATTTAGTAAGAAAATATCGAGCACTCCTGACAGTCGGCAATGTGAATGTAAAAGTATATAAACATAATTTCACTTTTGGGCGGATATAATAACGTGTTAGGTCAAATGGTGGATTATTCATCAATTTGCGTTAAACAAAAAAAACTCGTCACATCTAACCACACTATACAGCCGTGATACGGTGAAACATGATGATGATGATGATGATGATGATGATGATGATGATGATGATGATGATGATGATGATGATGATGATGGGAGAGGGGGTGATGCAGAGTTCTTATAACACAGAAGAGGTGAGGTACATTTCTTGTAAGAGTTACATAACGTTCATAATAACGGTGATTACACATTACCTTCAATTCGTGGAATGATGACACGACAACAGTTTTACAAAAACATGATGATGACTTATTATCGGATCGACCGGTCGGATGATGATGAAGTCAGGAAGTCAAAGTCGTTCTACATGATTAAACATTCTCCCTTCGCTTCTAAAGGGACCCTCCTCCGATCATGTCAGCTCTGTCCGATCGACTCTGGTGACTGTTCGATCCTCTCTCGACTGCCTCTGATCTTCGACTGAAACTAGTTCCTATATTGAGAATTCATTTTTGCCATGACGTCAGATGTGTGGTTTCAAAACGTGATCGACTCACGTGGCTTAAACATACGTGGCTTGGCACATTCTCCAAATACACTTCTGCAACAAAGAATTCTCACTAACCTATGTTTCAACCTAACTTATTTTTCAGTATATTTTTAAATTGTATTGTTCATTATTTTTTTTAGCTGACCTTTTTTAATTCAATTTCCATAAAAGAATGAACAATTAATTCTTTTTACAACAAACAAAACAATAGCTACATTCTAACATTCCAGTCCGAATCTATTCTGAACCTTGTTTACCAGGTTCGAATCTCGGCCTATCCCAATCTCATTTTCACTTATCTAATGTTCTTCTTACTTACAAGAAAAGGAGACCCTTTTCTTGTAACAACACAAGTGTCTCTCAATAATACTAATAAATGTTTACATAAAAATATTGCATATATATATATATATAAAGCAAATTGTATGTCGCAGCATCACAGTAAAATGGTGAATCTAAGAGCCAAACTTACCGCAGATTTATAATCAGCACATTCCATATCGTTATCGATGTCAGAAGTCACGAACCTTTATTCAACTGATTATTAAAAATGAAAAGAGTAAAACTAACGTTAGAAATAAAGTTCCGACATTTTAGCGCTTTCATTTAATCGACGCAACAATTACTTTTCGAGTCAACTCATCGTACTATTTGACGTGTTGTTACTTTTTGAAGTGAAATGATTTATCCACTTTTTTTATTAAAAATTGAAAAAAATATATGGGATAAATTTTCACATATTTTTACTGTAATAAAAAATTTTTACAGGGTTGAACGATAAATTTGTCGTCCTAAAGTAAACAACACTGCTACTTTATTTTAAAACTTTTATTGAAAAAATCAATTCTCAATTCAATCAATGATTATGTAGTAGAGTTGACGTATACTCAATGTGGCCACGTTTAGCCTCAATCGCCGCTTCGATACGGATCCGAAACTGAGAGCATGCCTTTTCCACAAGCACCAGCAGGCGCTAGGCGAATACTCGGCGGTTGGCGGCGATCAGGCTGGCTTTGGTGTCGTGGGAGGTCATGTTGGTTATGTTCTCGCTGCATGACCAAACAAAGTAGTCCAATGGGTTCAGGTTGGAGAGAAGGTTACAAAGTTGTAGCACTTCTTCTGAAACTAAGCCTGGGTCTATTTGAACTTGTGGGCCAGCGCTGTCCTGCTATCACACCCAGGGTCTGCCAGTGGCCACTTGTTTGTACCAGGGATCACCACACTCTTCAACTTTCAAGCCGACTTCGAACGTGTGGAGTGGCATGATGTGACCCACACTTGAAACCACACAAAAGACCATAACCGTGGCCGGAAACTTCGTTGATTTGTGCCCTCAAGTGTTGGACAATCCGGATTTGCATTTTGAGGGTGCTGGCAATGGTCCTGGTGTCATAACTTGGATCGATAAAGAGCATGAAATGGCTTCATGAACTACTCGTCTGTGGAACACAGTACCACGGAGATACTTCCCAGCTGACTATAACATGGTCTTTTTCAAGTACAATGTAAACAAGTTTTTGATGATCTGTCCTCTAAAACAAATTAACTCCTATCAAATTTCCACCATCGCCGATCAAAACGATGTTGTCTCACCTGACACTCGTTAACAATAATCCTTCTGGGCCTTGATAAACGGTGGCTCTATAGTTCTAAAAACTAGCACGACTCGTAAATCGTTGTTGCCCAGTGGAAGCCTACCCTCTTTGCAGAAAAAAAAGTAGCAAAAAGTATGCAGGTACTGTTTGAATTTTAAAAAAGCAATTAAGGAACATGATTTACGAAAAATGGTTTATTAGAATAATAATGGAAAATAAAACAGAAGTTTTAGAGGTTAGGGATTTTCACGGTATATGAACAGTTTAGAATAATCAAAATCAGTGGTAACAGTCCTAGCTATTTCTGCTTGTTGTTCAAGTCTTCCTCTTCTTTTCAACTCTTCCACCAATAGTATTAAATTGAATTCCAGTTTTATGTCGTCTTTTTTTAACGTGTAAAACAAAAGAATTACGACTTTTTTCACTTCGCTTCTTTGAGTATTGTTATGTTAAGAACGTCGTTTGGAATAGACATCCCAAACTCCCCATGTTAAGAACGGCTTTTGGAATAGCCTCCACCAACCTCTCTATTTTAATAACGGTGTGCGGAATAGACACCCTCAACATCCCCATATAAAGAACGGGTTTCAGAGTCGACAACCCCCTTTTTATTGGGGGGGGGGGGAATGTGGAAAAAAATTCCCTCAAATTTAATCGTGATAATCGTTGTCAGCATACCCATCCGCAAATGCTAAAATAAAAATGTGGGTTGGCAGTGTCACTAAGAGAAAAGTAGGTTTGTTTATCGCGCATGTGTACAAACTTAGTAGCCAGTGAATTACAGTGCATAATACAGGTCTTTATATCTCTATAAGCACTTGTCTCAGCAAAATTTGAACGAGATTTTCTTAATCAGCATAGTCGAAAATTTTTAGAAGTCGTCATTCTAAAGAAAATTGTGGAGGTGAACCTAATGTACAAATTTACCCCCCACAAAAAACTTAACGTGTGCGCAATCTCGCGAATGACCAGAAAATAAATTTAAGTAAAATACTCCACCAAATTCCATTCCCTATGTAATGAAATTTACGTTAAAACTGTAGCGTAGGTAATTGGTGTAAAACAAAATCGGTAATTGTGACTAAAACCAGACCCTAACTTGCAAACACGTGCAGGTCTGTTACTGGAGGTATGGAAGCAAAAAATGGAAAATATCTAAACAGGTAATCTTGCATAATTTGACCTGGATTCTCGGGATATCCTATCAATCATACATTGGGCGCAACCGGCAATCATTAGATTAAGCCAAGCGCAGTAACAGACACAGACTAATTTCACAACAAACAAACAAACTGGGAAAATAGAAATACATCAAATAAAAATAACAAAAACGTAATAGTGACTGAATATAAATATTTTGTTTTTTTGTTTTTTCAATATTTTAGTTTTTTGTAAGTTATTTATCAATATTTTTTTTAAGGAAAGATGAATGTTTTATTTTTAACCGTAAATTCTTAGATGTAAGTACAGTTTTTATTTTTTCATTAATTCTTTTTTTTTTATTATTCATTAGAAGATTTTTTTGTTTTAGAAAAGCTAAAAAAATTGTTTACGAAAATCGTAAATTGTTAGGTGAGCGAGAGAGAGATGAAATATTTGTTTTCAAAGAGAGTGAGAGAGAGTTGGAGAGAAAGAGAGGGTTGGGAAGGATATATACAGCCAGAGAATCCAGTAGCTCGCGCAGGTTTTAATAAAGTACATGAAAAATATAACCATGTTTGTAAAAAGTATAATTAATTACTGAAACAAAGGTACAAATCGAGCGAGCGAGCAATTTACTCATAGGGCGAAAGTAAGTATCACTGCGACGCCATGTTTAAATGGTACATTAGCGTTCGTTTAGCATACTAATTCCCTTATTCCGGAATATAGGAATGGCCAGAGATAATCTAATCAGAAGAAGCGGAATTATTTTGGGGAGACTTTAATATTTTTTGTAACATTTCTGATTCAGTTACAAAGGGTGAAACCCCACATATGTCCCAAGTGCAGAATATATCCCAGTGATGACTGGAAGCGGTAGGAGTACTTGTTATTTAGAAGTAAAAATAGGAACTACTTCTTTTAAATGTGGTTGTGATTGTGATTATATTGTTCCAGGATGTAATGTAGGATTTTATTATAACGACTAAATGCGTCTAAAAATGGCGTTCTAAAATTGCATAAGATAGTGGCTAATAGTCTAGACATAATAAATTTGTATGTGACATCCATTGTTGGAAACCTACGGTACTTTGGTCCAGAGGGGAATTTTTGCAACCAAAATATTACATAGGAGATCTAGGGACTAGAAAAAGGCGAGTATTTTACTTATTAACTTTTGCGTAGCTGGATGGAAATACACTTATACGCACATAATTGTTACCCTGTTAAAATTAATAAAAACAAATATTTTCATTTAAGACTGGTGCATACTTTTCGGCAAAAATGACAGGAAAAAGGGTAAACTTTAAATTTTAGACATTTTCGACAAACAAAATCAATTCATTTTTATCAAAATTGAAAAACGATTCTATACATGAGGCTTATGATTACACGTTGATTTTAATCTTCTTAAATAGATTGTTTGGTTGGTTGTTTTTGTTTTACGGCATATCAACCCTTTTCAGGTTATTTAATGCCGAATCCAAAGATTTTGAAGAAAATTTTTTAATAGAATATATCTTTTTTCAAGTCAGTTTCTACTAGACCCATGCTTGGGACCCTAACAGGTACTACCACTCTAGGTCAGAGTGGACCTGGGAGCAATGGCAATTAAAGGGTGGCTCCACACTCCCCAAAGCCCGCAAACTGGAGCCTCACCATCGGATATAGTTTAAGGTCATATCCAGGACCTCGTAAATACAATAAAAGTGGTGCAAAACTGTTGGAAAGTTAAATTTTACCCATCCTGGGACGGGTAATCTCCTACTGTGAATTTAGTTTCCTTGATTTCTTGAATTCCTCGAACGAAATCCCTAGTCACTAACTTTGTCCTCGATAATCCTAAATGAATGACTAGTACAACCCGAGGTGCGACATAACCTGCTCGGGGTCATACTGAATTAGAATATGAAAAGTTTGTAAGAATACCTCCGATAGCAGACAGCCAAAAAATATAACTTTCTTTTATACTGTGGATGTGTAATTGAGCGATACTAGAAATCTAACTAAATTCCAAGTAAAGCTGTCAAATGGAAAAACAGAAAACAACTATCGATCGGACTATCGTGCGGCTATCATTTCCATCATCTGGTCTGAGTAAGTAATGAAGGGAAATTATCTGTCGTGATTAACCGTGATGTGCGCCGTGCGTTTATCCATTTACTGATTGGCAAATAAGAGACCAAGCATCAGAAAGTGGGCGGGGTTTATGACCGAAAGACCGAAAGATCTGCGTGACGCAAAGAACCCGGAATGATTGAAAATAAGAAAGCAGACGAACTGAACCGCGACAGCTAATTGGGCAACACTGAATAAACTGCATGGAGTTTGTTCTTTTTTATTATTCATTTATTTGTTACACCTACACACACACACGTATATATATATATATATATATATATATATATATATATATATATATATATATATATATATATATATATATATATATATATATATATATAATTCTTAGTCCTTAATTCCCTCCATTCCCGTAGTAATTGTTTGGTAGCCCTGAGGTAGAGGTTCAACAAATGTCTGGGTTCGAATCTCATGACCGGCAGGAATTGTTACCCTACACTGATGATTGTGCATGTAGGTAAAAATGAATAATTATTATTATTATTATTTAATTATATATATATATATATATATATATATATATATACACAGATATATATACATATATATACGTATATACATATATACATATATATATACATATATATATATATATATATATATATATATATATATATATATATATATCCAACCAACAGCATGAACTCTAAAGGGGTTAAACCGGTCCTCTGAAGGAGGAGATGTCTACGGGATATAGAATTCGCAAGTGGTTCCTAGTCGGATGTATATCTTGCTTAGGGGAGATGATGACGTTATGTTTTTGCAGGAAGCTGTTGACGTCCTCCTACATATAGCGCTTGGAATTCTCAAATTGCAACCCATCTTGTATTGAACAGGCTCGATGTTGCTTAACTTTGGTGATCTACGAAGAACCGGTGTGTCAACGTTATTTGAAAATATATATAGCAATAAAGCTAACCAGAATTTTTCGCGTTTTATCGTCGTCAACATTCGTCAGACTATTATTACCTAGCTCTACTAACATGTTGAGCAGCACTGAAGCAAATACTGTAAATCTATCTTTATATCTATAAAGCAAAAATGTGTGTGGACACTAGGAACAGTTTTGATTGGCTAATCTAATAATCAAAACTCCTCATAAACGATGATTCAAATTGTCTTAATTTCAGCATCAAATGAAAGACAATAATTTATTGTTAATTTTGGGAGGGGGGTAATTTTTTCTAAGTGAACATTTACAAAAATAAAATTATACGAAACTACCCCCAAAAGACATTGTATATACGAAAATTGCCATTTACATCCAGATTTTACGCCAAATCAACCGCACACAAGAAATATTATTTTTAATGTTGAACTTCTCTTGTATTTAATATGTTTTTACATTTTTGAATTTTTTTAAACTGGCATTTTAATTAAACAATTACAGTATAATTACAAGCAATAACAAATTCGGTAATCTTGAAAATTCGCCTTCCTTTGTTTACAAAGCCATTTGGCAGAAGTGACGTCCGAAATATTTTTAGCTACGGATGACCAAAACTATATAGAATTAACCTTTTTTTTTTTTAGAAGTTTTATTTAAACAGTCTTTATTTGAACTTAATGGACTTTTTTTTTAGCTTTATGAACTGTTTCCCCCCATGTATATATTTATGAACGTTTGCCTAACTTTTATAATAAAGGTTAGGTAAACGTAGATATCGAAATTTGAAATTAAAGTTAGTTTTATTTTTTTTTTTTTTTTAACGAGGTGGGTTTTTTTTTTCAATTACATTATGAACTTTATTTGAACTTTTCAACAAACTTTTACATGGATAAAAAATAGACTTTATAGATAATTTATAATAATTTTTTAAATTATATTTAACGAAAAGTTGTTGGGGCTTTTTTTACATTTCGCAAGTATTTAATCAAACATCAACCGTATCGAATATTCCCTACATAATTCTTTGTTTATTTAAACTTTTTAACTAATTTTTGCATAAAAAAAGACTTTATTGATCTTTTATAGCATAAAATTTTATATTTTTTATGATTAAAATATTCCTTTAGCATATATAATTAAAAACGTTTGCTTCAACCAATATAATAAAAATGTTTGTTTTAGCAAATATAATTTGCAATTTTTACTGTAGCAAATATAATTATTTTTTTTTACTTTAGCAAATATAATTAAAATTATTTATTTGAGCAAAGATAATTAAAAAAAAATTACTTTGGCAAATATAATTAAAAATTTGTATTTTAACAAATATAATTGAAACTTTTACTTTAGCAAATATAATTAAAATTGTTCATATTTTTTAATCAAACATCATAAAAGAATTGTATCCAATACATGATATTCCCAGAATAATTGTCTTTGATTCACTGCCGCCAGGGGAATTCTTGTAGATGACTATTATGTTTTGCAAACACCTCGTCATTCTTTTTTTTTAAATAAAACTAACTTTAATTTTTAAATTTCGATGTTTGAAAAACAGTCCATAACATATATTTCATTATAAAACTTCTATTTGTTTTTTTTTCTTTTTTTGATAAAAAATACAAAATAGTAAATAAATACAAAAATAAACAGTCCATGAAGTTCAAATAAAGACTGTTTGAATAAAACTTATAAAAAAGGTTCATTCTCTATGGTTTTGATGATCCGTAGCTAAAAATATATCGGACGTCACTTCCGCCAAATGGCTTTGTAAACAAAGGAAAGCGAATCTTCAAGATTACCACAAATTATTTTTTTTAAATACTTGACACGTCTGTTTCCTATTTAAAAAAAACAAAAAGTGTTGTTTTTTTTTTCGTCGATTAATTTATTTTTTCTTTGGTTACACAGCTTTAGTAACCGAAGATATAATAAATTTATCGATAAAAAGAAATAAATAATTTTTTAAATGCATACAAAGAAGAAACCTAGCGTGCAATAACTTTTTTTTATTATTGCTTATTATTATCTGAAATCCTTTCCTTTTGTTGAAATAATTAATTATATCACATTTTCCTTGCATGCAACTTTTCCTTTGAGCTGGTTTGCTAGAGTTGTCAAATTCATTTAACTGGTATCGATAATTTACAGAAATTCCTTGATATAAAAATTATATTGATATAGAAATTGTATATATATATATATATATATATATATATATATATATATATATATATATATATATGTATGTATGTGTGTGTGTGTGTGTGTGTGTGTGTGTAAATATATATATGTATAGTATAAATATATATATATATATATATGTATAATATATATATGTATAAATATATATATATATATATGTATAAATGTAGGCACCGCCAAAACTGGGGGGGGGGGGGGGCAGGTCAGTACTTTTTGACGGACCGTCTTTTTAAAAATCTACCAAAAATCAGGTAATTATCCGATCAATACGAAATTTTCAGCGATTATTAGGAGAATAATGAACTTTATAACAGTGTACTTATTTTTCATAAACGATATTTATATATATATATATTTTTTTGCTTACAAAACCCCCCCCTTGTTTTGAAGTGGGAACAAATATGCTTAAAATAATTATCTGAAACTGAACAAAACATATTGTGTTGTTGTAAGGGACAGAATTATAGATTAAAAAAAAAAAAAAATTGTTTGCATACCTTATTTTGACGTCTGAATATCAGAACTTCGATTGTGTTTAATTATCCCGCTTTTGAGTTTTGAAGTGTGAAATTCGGTGAATATGTTAAGTAAAATAATTAATTTAAGTTAAGCAAAACAAAAAAAAAATTTTTTTTATATTTATACGAAAAAAGCCATTTTAAAATTTTTGATAAATAAATTAACAATTTTTTTTTAGCGAGCCGAATAATGCATGACTATTATTAAACAGAGCATGCTTTGAATAATCGATACAAAAAAAATTCGATAAATATTGTGCCCTTTGTGTTAAAAATAGCATCATTTTTTTCGATCTCGTTTGAAAACGTTTGCCGCCTTTCGACTACGGTGGACCAAACGCGCTGAAATAATTTTTTTTATTCTGCTTTAAATTGCCCCTCCCCCCATTTTGGGGAGCCTGGCCCCCACACACATACACATTAAAAACCAAACTCATACAAATGGTCACCCATCTGGTACTGGCCAGCCTCAGCTTAATAATACATTGAAATTTTCGTCACTGAAAAATAAGTTTTTTTGGCCTGTTTGGTCTTCCATAGTTTTCGTCTCATCAAAAGAAAACGTAAACAGAGTCGATCTGAACTCTACGGCGACGCGAAATATCTGATTACCTATATGAATAAGTGGAATTATTTGAAATTCAGGTACTTATATTATAATATTTTTGCATATTCTCTTAGAAAATCATCCTAAATCTTAGTTAGACAATAAATGAATAAATAAATTATTTCAAAAACCCTTTTTTTTTAAATATTTAAGTACGTTTTTTGTGCAAGACAAAAAATATCAATTGTTAACTTTTTGGGAAAATTTAACATTTAAAATTGAATTAAAAATAGTAGAAAAAGTTTTACATTATTCTGTTTTCTATATGATAAAATTCAGGGTTTTATCTTTCTGGAAAAAAAAAAGTTACTCAGAAATAATGGATTTTAATAAATGTAATTTAGTTTTAAAAAACAACAACAACTTGATTTTGCGGCCATTTTTGGCGGTGCCTATATAAATGTATAAATATATATATATATGTATAAATATGGTTACTTAATTTAATCACGTAAATTAATATACGAAAGTATATATTTATGCGTAAATTTTAAGTATTTACTTCAACCGTGATTAATATGCAGGTAGCGCTGGGTAGTAAGTTATAAAATATATATGGCAATTGAGCTACACAGAATATTCCGCGTTTCATCCAAGCTAGGATTCATCAGGCTTATGCCACTTACTCTCTCTCTCTCTCTCTCTCTATATATATATATATATATATATATATATATATATATATATATATATATTTTATATATATATATATATATTTATATATATAAATGCATAAAATATATATATATGTGTATAAATATATGTGTATAAATATATATATGTATATATATATATATATATATATAAATTCGTATTCTTGTCTCTTTGCTTGTTTTTTTTTTGTTGTTCACAATTTGATTAATATATACGAAAGGTCCGTTAGTTTAGTATTTCATTTATTTTTATATATAATATGATTCTTAAAAAAATATACGATTAAAAGGTCACCTCATTTGTATATTATATTAAGGAAAATCAATTGTACTAAATAGCTGTATGTTAGTTTAAGTTTCTAGCGAGAGACTTGTTTTAAGTGTTCTATTTAAGATTGTTATTTCATCAACTCTAAATAACAATTATATTGATAATATATTTAATTAAATTTATTTGGAATTATTACTTCCGACATCGATGTTTTTATAAAACGAGTAGAATTATTTCCCCTGATTAGTTTTTTTTATATGTTCCGAAGTTCGAAAAAAAAACTTCCCAAATGAATTTATTTCGTAATCGCTAGGCACTACCATTTTCATGTGAACTTTTCCAAAATGTATACATGATCTGGTGACGTCATCAATTGATGTGCTTGATGCAAGCCACGGCGAACAATTTTTTTAACTACTATTTATTACTGTAATTTAATAATTTAATAGGAATTTATTTTACATTCAAATAGTTTACTTAAAGATTAAATTATCAAAATATAAAAAAAAGATTCACTATTATCGTTAGAAATAATTAAGTAAATCTGTTGTTTTTTTTTTCAGTGGGGGTAGAAAGCATAACACAAAAATAAAATGTTACGTGACTTTTTTGACATCTACGGAAGAGCAAAAGTTACAATAAAATAGTTTGTTAGTTCACTACACATGTTATTTGTTTAATTAAGTTTTCGATACTTTGGAAGGATTTAAATTATTTATACGAAAGGCCATTTTCCCCTTGAATATTACTTGGGAATAATTTTCCCTTTTACCAGTTTGGTGCCTCCAACCACTTCATTACTACTAAAAGTAAAAACAAACGTTAACGAAAGAATTTTTTAAAGTATCCAAAATTGAAAAAAAAAAGTTTAATAAACTTTAAAATTAAACGTAAAACACAAGAAAAAAATTTATAAAAATAATTTAACAACTTACTTTTAATAGATAATTTGGTTACTTTTTAGTAAACACTAACAGAATAATCGAGTTAAGCTGTGAAGTTTTAGAACAGTGAATGTAACTGCGGAAGAGAATGTTTTCAATCAACCAGTTCATTTTTGTTCAGTCTATGCTTCTGTATTTTATTTCATAAAAAAATGGATTTTAATGCAATTTTAATTTTGAATCGGTCAATCTGGCCATAAAATAGGTGGCAAAAGTCATGTTTATATTATAACTCTATACTTAAAAAAAAATCACACAATTAATTAAAAAATCTATGTTGTAGCGGACATTTTGAAATAATGGAATTTTTTCGTTTTAATCTTTTAAAAGTCAGTTAATTTTTAAGAAGTTACTTTTTCTTGGCAATTCAACTGATTATAGTATATATTAATTAGAAAAAACTCTATTAAAAAAACGTAATGATATAAAGTTTATATCAATTTTTTAATTGCAGCTTCAAGGTAAATTTTTGTTCAATACGTGTGTTTAAATTTTTAAAACTAAATATTTTTTACTTATTTGAATTCTTATGATAATTAGAAATTTCCATAGATTTAAATATATTTTGTTCGAATTTCGAAAAAAAAATAAATATGGGGGAGGGGAACACGCAGTAAAAAAATATTTCCCCTTATATATTTTACGGAAACTGCATTTTATATGTAATTTCATTCTAAAATGTATAAGTATCGAAAATTTCACGAAAATCTGACCATTAGTTGATTTTTGCTAGATTTATTAAACACGGGTATGTTTTCACGTTCGGAATGTCTACGTCATGAGAACGTTATTTTAAAGCACCAATTATGTAAACACGATTTTCGTCTCGCAATTTCATTATTTTCGTTCGATCAAAAAAAATTTTTTTAATTATTACTGGTTTATTTTGCCCTTCTTCTTTTAAATGGTACAAAAGTTATACTGATAATATTAATTCATAATAAAGTTACATCGTGTTACATATAAGGTGGGGTAATTCTGTGGTGAATTTTGGCAGTCGCTAGTAATAGCAAGACGTTTCTAGCGTGGAAAAATAATTTCGTGTAGACAGAAAGATGTTTTGATTTATTTTTAAATATTCGATACTCTTGCATAATTTGACCCGGATTCTCGGGAATTCCCGTCAAGCATGGATCGGGCGAGACCGGCAATCATCGGGTTAAGCCGAGTGTTGTAATAGACGCTTTAAAAACAAACCAACCGGAAAAATACAAATGTAAATAATCAAAAATAACAAAAACCTACCTTTAGAGGACTGAAAATATTTTTATTTATTTTATTTTATATATTTTGTTTTGTTTTGTTTTGCAAAATATTTATCAACAAAAAGTTTGAGTTTTTTCTTTCAAGAAAAGATAAAAGTTTTACTTTTTTTTCACCGTAAATTCTTAGGTGTAATACAAGTTTTATTTTTAAGACTTTTTGTTCAGTCAAGGTTTGGGGGCACAAACATTTTACACACACACACACACGTATATATATATATATATATATATATATATATATATATATATATATATATATATATATATGAATTAAAGAAAATACGTAAAAATATGTTTACGAAAAGCATAAATTGTTAGATGAAAGTACAGCAAAAAATTTACTTCTTTTTTCAAGAAAACTTAGTATCTTTATTTTATTTATTTATTTATTTATTTATTTATTTATTTTACGGCTGTTCATTGCCGGTTCCTTGGGAATCTTTTACTTCGGTCGACAGTTGAACGGCCATCGACGGCAAAGAGGGAGGAGATAGGGTAAAGGAAATGTGTAAGTGTGCTCCGATATAATACCGCATTCCGATCGCATATTTTTAAGGGTAGCCATTTCGGACCCCATAAATGAATGACTTTTACTATTGTTAGAATATCACCTGGTGGAGAGGGTATCACGTACTTCTTTTTTGGGTGATTACATTTACATGTTTTTATCCGTTCTTTTATTTTTGAAATTGTTGTGTATGTGTGTGTGGGGGGGGGTATCGACGTTACCTACGATGAAAATGATTAATATCCTTAGTATAGTAGGTGTGTTCGAAACCATTACATAATATATATATATATATATATATATATATATATATATATTAATTCGAAACCATTAAATAATATATATATATATATATATATATATATATATATATATATATATATATATATATATATATTATTACGTGATGTCACATGTGTTTTAGGGGGTATTTCTCAGATTATCATCTTGGAAGTGAGTTCTTCACATTGTTTACTTGTCGTTCTTCTCATCTTTCTTAGGTATCTTTCTTTTCTTTTCTTTTCTTTCGGAACACTTCGTCGATCTTTACTGATATCTGATCGCCTGTGAAGAGCAGACAAGTAGACTAAAGAAGATGTTTTTTTATTACTTAACACATACTAAGCTTTATCATTATAAATCTGATCTAAATTGTTCACGATTTCACGATTTTGTGATTTTCTCACCAAAAATGTTCATAAAGATAAGAGTCTAGCATCTGAGATCAGATATCGTGCTGGATTTTGTTTTTTTAATATATACATGTGTGTGTGTGTGTGTGTGTGTGTGTGTGTGTGTGTGTGTGTGTGTGTGTGTGTGTGTGTGTGTGTGTGAGAGAGAGAACTAAAGAGAGAGTGTGTGAGAGAGAGAGAGAAAAACAGACAGACATAGCAAATATGATTTTTATTTCAAATAACACTATACATTAGTTCAAACGACTATCGATCCCTGCAGTTTCACGGAAACACTAGAAACTCACTCTTTAGGGCTAAATATACCAAGTAATTACGTACTCCAGTCGATATAATATAAATAAATAATTATATTGCGTAAAATATAATTATCCACTGACACGTGTTTCGCCGCCTACGACTCATCAGAGTGACTGATCAATCGTAGACGAAGAAACACGTGTCAGTGGATAATTATAATTTAAACAATATATATGCCGCTCCTCAGTTGGTAAAAGGGAAAATTATTCCGAACTCGCATTTAGGTAAAAATGTACTTTCGTATAAATAATTGAATTCCTTCAACAACGCGTTCCGCAAACAAAAACATATAAATAACATCTATCTATCTATCTATCTATCTATCTATCTATCTATCTCTCTCTCTCTCTCTCTCTCTCTCTCTATATATATATATATATATATATATATATATATATATATATATATATATATATATATATATATATATATATATATATATAATTAGTTTATTGGGAAAAAGAAATCCAGCAGAGTGCTCAATTAAAAGGAAAATCCGAAATATAAGAGCGTATTTATATTTTTATATTTTGTGTACAGAAAGTTTTTAAATGAGTGGCTGAAGAGAGCTTGATAAGGATATTTTAAACGGTCCTTATTATCGGGCTTGAAACCGACGGTACCAATGACTTGTCTCATTTAAAAAAATTTCTGTACACAATATATATATATATATATATATATATATATATATATATATATATATATATATATATACTAGCAAAAGTACCCGTCGCTGACTGGGTTCAAAAACAGCCTACAGAAAATGGACTCTGATTTATGAAAGTATGATAGATTATGAAAAGGAAGGGTTGTAAAGAGATAGCTTCGAGTTTGGGGGTATCAAAACCAAAGCAAAATATGATGAAAATAAAATAGATAAACCCCATAATTTATTATACCATACCTGTTCACACTGAAACACTTATCACAATATTCTGTTGTTAAACTTTGTGATATATTTCCATTTTATGGAGGTCAGGTGCGAACGAACACCCCATAATTTTATTATACCATATTTCTTCAAACTGAAACATAATTATCAAAGTATACTTACGCAGATAGATATGAAAAGTCTTTATTAAAGTGTGTGCCCATTTCCATTCTATAGAGGCCAGGCGCGAACGCAGACCCCACAATTTTATTATACCATCCCTATTTAAGATAAAACATACTTATCAAAGTATTCTTATGTACATCTATATCAAAAACACTTGTAAACGTTTTTTTTTTTTCGTTTTTTTTTTAATTTTTTATTTCCATACTTTGTGGGCCAGGTGCGAACGCGGACCCCACAATTTTGATGAACCATCGTTCTGCCAGATCAAACATACCCATTCCTGTGTCTCGATACATCTTCTATCATTATATGTAATCAGTTTTTAAAAATAGTCAACCATATAGGAGCCTATTCGTGACCAGACACGCGCGTGCGCGCAGACATTCAGCTTTATATTACATATATATATATATATATATATATATATATATATATATATATATATATATATATATGGGCGCGGTTCTTCATGTTTATTTACTGTTTAATTTTTAATTTTTCTTTTATATATGTATATGTACTGTGTGTATGTGCGTACTTTATATTACATATATATATATATATATATATATATATATATATATATATATATATATATATATATATATATATATATATATATATATGGGCGCGGTTCTTCATGTTTATTTACTGTTTAATTTTTAATTTTTCTTTTATATATGTATATGTACTGTGTGTATGTGCGTACTTATGAAGACTGAAGAATCGGTCGAAAATATGAACTTGTAAAAAAAGTTTTTTAATTTTTTTTCATAATATTATTTTGTATTCCTGCACGTCACCAATAGAAAACGAATAAAGAAAAGTCATAAGCTTTTATACTTTTCGTATTCTTTTTTATACATTTTCATATATATATATATATATATATATATATATATATATATATATATATATATATATATATATATATATACACTAGCAGTTCCGCCCGGCTTTCCAGCTTCGCTTGGGCTCTATGTACTGTTCATAACTTTATGTGCATATGGATATATTAAAAAGTGTGGATATGTACGGTAATGCCTTTCTATATAATAGGCCTCCTTAATTACCATAGAAAAAGTTGGTAGAGACCGCAGACGTCAATTTTTTTTAACTTTGATCTCAATTTTGACCCCTTAACATTTATTGTTTTGGGCTAAAATTAAATTAAAATGTTTGACGCATGTCTAAGTAACCTACATCTAAAATTTCAAGTGTTTAGACCCAAAATTGACGGAGGAGTTTGGTAGAGTCTGCAAATGTCAACTCTGTAAACTTAGACCTTTTGGCAGCCAAATTTTCGCCCAAAAACTGATTAAAAAGCTTGCTGCATGTCTGAATACCCCTTATGTAAAATTTCAAATGTTTAGACCCAAAACTGGCTTAATAGTTTGCTAGAGACTGCAAAGGTCAAATCTTTTGAACTTTGACCCCTTGGAAGCCAAATTTTCAAAAAAAAAAAAACGATTAAACAGCTTGCCCAATGTCTGAATAACTTTTATGTAAAATTTCAAAAATTGGCTGAGTTATTTGTTAGAGACCGCAGAGATCAAATTTTTTTTTAAATTTGACCCCAATTTGAACCCATCTGCATTTAGTATTTTGGCATTAAATCAAATAATAAAATTAGATCCATGTTCAAGTAACCTATATCTAAAATTTCAAGTGTTTAAACCCAAAATTGGTGGAGGAGTTCGGTAGAGTTCTCAAAGGTTAAATCGTTGCAAATTTCTGACTGAAACCCAATTAAAAAGATTTTCCCAACTCTCAATACCCTGTATGTCAAATTTCGAATCTGTAGACAGATTTTACCAAATTCCTCTGCTAATTTTGGGTCTAAACACTTGAAATTTTAGATGTAGGTAACTTGGACATGGGTTAAACTTTTTATTTTGATTTGAGACCAAAATAATAAATGTTAAGGGGTCAAATTTGGGGTCAAAGTTAAAAAATATATATACCTCTGTGGTCAAAATTACTCAGACAATTTCTGGTCCAACATTTCTGGTCTAAACATTTGAAATTTTACATAAAGAGTATTCACACATAGGGTAAGTTATGAACAGTACATAGGGCCCGAGCAAATCCGGGCGGAACTGCTAGTATATATATAAAGTTAGTGAGTTCTTATTCTTCTGATGAGTCAGGGTGAAAAATATTAAAAAATTAACATTATAATTATATGATTTTTCTGCGCTACGAAACAGGTGCTATCAAGAATTAAACTTTTACCATTCTGAGAGAAATAAACGGTAAGATGAACAACATCTTGAAATTTGAAATATAGACTTTTTGTGATTTATTTGTATATGCTCTGTAGTTATATTTAACATACATCGAGCTTCATAAATAAAACGATTGGTATAATTAAAGTGTGAAATATAATTGAATAAGCATATTTTCCCATAAATACACACGCGCACACACACACACACACACATATATATATATATACACACTGCTGATCAAAAATTTAAGATCACTTAAAAATCTTTAAAAAGAAACCTTTTTTTAAGGAAAGATTTAAAACTCTTCCGACTTAAGGTTACTAATACTACAATCCAAAAGGTTATGGAAACAAAAAGGTACATTCCAAATATTTTATTTAAAAATTTGCATTTTTATTAAATTAGGCATGATCAAAATTATATTGCATTTTTATTAAATTACACATGATCAAAATTATAAGACCAAGGGTATAAATTGTTAGATTTATGGTAATTTTAATGTTTTTAGTTCAGTTCGAGATTAGCAATCACTGTGTAAAGCTGTCACCATGCCAAAAGCAAGAAAATTAACCGAAGGTGAGCGCTCTCGAATTCTAGGATTCTATAAGCAAGGTTTGTCACAGCGAGCGATAGCAGATTAGGTAAATCGCAAGTAAACTGTTATTTGCAACTTTCTAAAGAAACTGAGAATTATGGAAAACAAAATCCTTTGGTAGGCCCCCTAAAATTTCTCCTGCATTGAGTAGGAGAATCAGACGGGTTGTTATGAATGACAGAGGACTTTCTTCTAGTCAAATTAAGGCGGTTACAGATGCTGATTGCAGTCCAATAACCATCAGACAACACTTACAACAAAAATGCATGGTAAATTAAAAGTGTAAACAAATTCCTTCGTTGCTTCTACGTCACAAAGTGGACCGCTTAAGATTTGATCGTGAATATCAAACCTGGAAGAAAGTCTTGTTTTCCGATGAGAAAAAATTCTATTTAGATGATCCTGATGGCTTCCAGCGATAATGGTATGACAAAAACATGCCCCTTGAAATTTTTTCTACACTTCATAGTGGTAGAGGGTCCGTAATGGTATGGGATGCCTTTTCTTACAGAGGGACGATGGAGCTCCAGGTAGTGCAGGGTCGTCAGACAGCAACTGGTTATGTTAGCATGCTACAAAAAGCAACTTTGATAATGGAGGGTCATCGTTTGTGTGGGGATGGATGGTTATTCCAACAGGATAATGCTGCAATCCATACTGCAAGACGGAACTTGAGCTTTCGACAAGAAAATGGAGTCCATCTCTTGGGACATCCTGCATGCTCACCGGACTTGAACACAATTGAAAATTTTTGGGGATGGATGACAAGAGAGGTTTATCAAAATTGCAAACAATATTCAACAAAAAATGAACTTCGCGAAGCCATCTTCAGAAACTGGAGCAGGACCCCCACCCCCGTACCTTAATGGAAACCCTTATTTCTAGCATGCCCCAAAGAATTTTTTAAGTCATCAAAAGCAGTGGTGATAGAATTCATTATTAAGTTTGATTGTGAATGTTTTCACACACTTTTCATACACTTTTTGTACAATTTAATAGAAGTTTTGTATTTGGTCTTATAATTTTGATCATGTGTAAAAAGCCTAATTTAATAAAAATGTAAATTTTAAAAATAAATCTTTGGAATGTAGCTTTTTGTTTCCATAACCTTTTAGATTGTAGTCTTGGTACCATTAAGTCAGAAGAGTTTAAAATCTATCCATTAAAAATAGTCTTTTTTAAAGATTTTTAAGTGGTCTTACATTTTTGATCAGCAGTGTATATTCAATGTAGTCCATATAATATATATATATATATATATATATATATATATATATATATATATATATATATATATATATATATATATAAAAATGTATGTAAAAGTTAAAAGAATCAAGAACCAAAAGCCCGATCCCATTATAAGTTTATTTTGACTCAGCTGGACGCCAAATATCAAACAGCCCTCTCATTTGAAAAGCTCCTATAAAGTTAAAATAAATTTATAATAAGATCGGGCTAAATTTTGGAGTTTTTTTTTTAACTTGTATTTTTGCCCTTTTACGCAGTGCACTCGCCTACTTACATAAATTACTCTATCATTTAGCGATATAACATTCTCTCTCTCGTTCTCGCTCCCTCTCTCTCTCTCTCTCTCTCTCTCTCTCTCTATCTATCTATCTATCTATATACATATACATATATATATATATATATATATATATATATATATATATATAATGTGTGTGCGTTATATGAACTAATTTCGATGCAGAGAACAAACTCTTACAACTTCACCAAAAATCATGTATATTTTCCATTCAGAGCATACAATTGTATCGGCCTACCAACGTTCAGTATTCATAATTTTCACAATGTATGATTTGTCGTTTTTTGGTAAGGCTCTTACATGGTCATTCAGTGCGAACATAATTTTAAATATCTGGTATAAATGAAATCTCTGTACGAGTTAATATCGGATATAAAATTGATTTAACAATCGATTAGATGAAACAATACAAATGGGGAATAACCGAAACGAAATTCCTCCAATAATACATTCAATAGCAGCGAAATTATGTTTTTGTTTTAACTGAATGTGAGGAGAAAAATATCGACATGAACCCCAAATTACATGTCTGCCTCAGACACTCATGTTGGGAAAAAGGGTCGATCATTATTCTTTCAACTCTCATCATGACCTCACGTACCAATCTTGTTTGCCCTTCTTTGATTATACTAGAAAAGAGATACAGAAATAATAAGTCATGACAGATTAGAAAAAGTTTCCCGTCCACTAATAAAAATAATAATGATAAGAAAATATAGTATAATCTATATGTTAATAGGCTAATTCGCTTCGACCATTATCAGCCTAAACATTAACTAATGAACTAAAATAAAATGGAATATTCCAAATCACACTAATTGTTATTATACTAAATTCTCTTATTATGAAAATGGAATATTCTAAAATGCCCAATAAACAATTGTTTCAAATAGATAAGTTATCTCCAGCCAATATTGGGTGAGTGCAGATCAAAATACTAATAAGCTATTTATCGCCAGCCAGTGTTCAGTCGGTGCAGGTCACAATAATAAGTTAGTTATCGCCAGCCAATTTCTGGTCGGGGCATATCAAAATACTAATGTTATTTATCGCTAGCCAGTGTCTTAGTTCTATTTCTTGTAATAATATATCTCAAGCAGTTGTCTACATAAATATTTAATTTTTAATTCAAGGTCTGATCGGAACTAATATTACACTGATTATTTTATTGAAGGACATTTTATTGTTTGCTTATGTGATAATGTTTTCAACTACCGTGGAATTTCCATGGGTTCAGCTTGTATAACATTAATATATTAACATATAAATCAATATTGTATATACTAATATAAAATATTATCTATATACCTATAAAAGTGAGAATGTGTGTGAGAGCACTTCCCAACATATATACTCAACGAATTTTTTATCTACAGACTTGAAAATTGGTACATAGAGTATTCAGACATGTGAAAACTTTGTAATCTGATTTTATCTGGAAAAAAGGGGCTTCAAGGGGTTCTTTTGACTAACTACCCTGATGAGGCTAATTTTAGCGAAATATTGGACTTACGACACCAACAAAAGAACATAAAAATGATTTTATCATTTTTCTGACACTTAAAGTTTTCAAAATATTCAAATTTCTATTGAAAACAAGTGTCTTCAAATAGTGTGCAACTATTTTCTTAGTTCATATTCCTGCTCGAAACTGAGGCGAATGCACACGTCAAAAATGTACAGCTCGTGCTTTTAAATTTCTTCTCCAGGACTTCCTCTATAACAACAAAATGAAGAAAAAAAAAAAAAGCTACAGCCTGACTAACTGCCCTGATGAGGCTATTTTTAGCGAAATATTGGACTTACAACACCAACAAAAGAACATAAAAATGATTTTATCATTTTCCTGACACTTAAAGTTTTCAAAATTTTCAAATTTCTATTCAAAATAAGTGTCTTCAAATAGTGTGCAACTATTTTCTTATTTCATATATATATATATATATATATATATATATATATATATATATATATATATAATGAAAATTACAATTGAATTTACCAAAATGATCAAAGATGGTAAAATTAAAGTAAATTATAAATATTAAAGAATTAATATTTATAAAATTATCTCAGCCAGACATAAAAGCTCGCTAAAACCAAATAGGAAATAGAGCTTATAATATGAGCAAACAGTTAATAAAATATGTTAAAAAACACTTTGAAATGAGTTAAAAACATATTTAATCTGAAAAGGAAACACTAGATAAATGGATAGTCCTTAATCCGCGGAGTTTCGAAGAAATACTCTCCTTCTCATCAGAGGGTAGGAATTAGCAAAATGCGGGATCGGATTTTGCATGCAGAAGTATTTGATGAAACAACAAATAAGTCAAAGATCTTACTTGAAAACAAAATAAGTTAAGCAGAGGGAATATGGTAAAGAAAAAGGTGATTACACATGAATGGATAGTCTGGTGGAAGATAAAAAATCCAGTGACGGTAAAATCCAAATGTAAAACTTCAAGAAAGTTAAAAGAATTTCCATTTGTACAAGTAAAATCCAAAGACATCCCGTAATTGGAAGAAGATGGTCCATAATAATCCAAAGGCAGAAATCCATGGAATAATTCACAAACATGTGTACAAGAAAAAAAAAATAATATTAATAAAAGAAAAATAAGATGTGCTTTTCACTCTACTTCCGAGATATAACTATATATATATATATATATATATATATATATATATATATATATATATATATATATATATATATATATAAAGACATAACTATATATATATATATATATATAAAGATCCGCATACTGTACTGTTTTGCTGTAGCACAGCCCATCAGTGCAGCTAGACAAGTAACTACCTCAAGCTAGAATCGAAACTCGACCACCCTAATGACAGTCAACGTTTCTTACCATAACGCTATATGGCTGCTGCTATGTGGGTAGTGAATTAACAATGTTTTGACATTGTCTAAATGCCTAAGCTCGATTTATTTAAACAAAGAATATTGCTTAATACACAAATGGCAAATTGTTTATCACTTCCCAATATGTTCAACCCAAGACAGGGAGCATTATAGTCATCCACATACAGTACTTTTTCACTGTATCACAGCTCATTAGTGTGGCTTGACAGGTAACTACCTCAATATATATATATATATATATATATATATATATATATATATATATATATATGATTTTCAGAATGTGAGAGATTGTATAATAAATTCCACAGCCAAACAACGCTGCAGCTCACAAGAGCCATGACAGTCAACGAACCGGAAGTCCAAGACTCGAGTTTCGCCCTCATTTGGAGTCATCAGTTAGACACATCCGAACTCAGGATTCGAAACCCGAGCCTCTTGCATGCGAGCAAACGCCCCGCACACAAGAATTTCTATTAACCAACACAAATGAGCCCAAATGAGGGCGAAACTCAAGTCTTGGACTTCCGGTTCATTGACTGTCATGGCTCTTGTGAGCTGCGAAGTTGTTTGGCTGTGGAATTTATTATATATATATATATATATATATATATATATATATATATTAATGTTGGGATGATTAATCGGAATCGGAAAATCAGAGTTTTTTAGGGTATTGGAATCAGTATCGGAATCGGGAAAATTTGAGTTTATTTTCCGATGCCAAAACCGATTCCTTTAATTATCTATTTTATTTTATTTTGTTTTTATAAAACGTCTTCATCTTATTTATTGATTTAAAATTCCAGTAAGACTAAAATCTCTAGATCACCCCCTTACAAGTGTGTTTTTACGTTTGAGAAAATATATGCACATTTAAGATGTGTTTTTACGGTAATTGGGACAAAATAACAACTTTATAGTAAAATATTTAGAGATTTATAAAGAATCGGAATCGGGAATTTTGTACAGAATCGGTAATTGTATCAGAATCAGGAAAAATATTAGAATCGTCCAATCACTAATATATATATATATATATATATATATATATATATATATATATATAAAATAAGAATTACAGTTAAGTTTACCAAAATGATCCAAGATGGCAAAACTAAAGTAAATTACAAATATTAAAGAATTAATATTTATAAAGTAATCTCAACCAGATATAAAAGCTTGATAAAACCAAATAGGAGATAGACCTTATAATATATATATATATATATATATATATATATATATATATATATATATATATATATATATATATATATATATAAAACCTTTCATTTTCTTCCTTTGCTAAAACATTGCATTTAATTCATACCCAAATTTAAATTAAATGTTGGTGTGGTTCTTAGCAATACCCACAGACGCTACTGCCATTCAAAAATAGCCTTTACTAAGGCCAAAGGCCACGCCACAAAATAACAGTCTCACTTTTTTGCTTTGATGTAGTCCCTTACATTTTTGTTGTACTCTGCAAGGTGGTATTGGGGGGGGGGATTAGTAATTTTTTTACCTTTGTTCATAAAAAAAGGCAGCTCATCACTTGCACGTAAGAGGTTATAATTTGGGCCCGTATGTTTAAAAAATCCCAAAAAAGTGTGAAGGGGGGGGGGGTCGAACTCGAATCAATGAGGAGAAAGCGCAAAATAAAAAAAAGCCTGATGAATTAACAAAATAGTGAATTAGGTCAACTATCAATTCCGCAGTGAAGTTTGTTTTGGTTTAGTTTCAGTAGTTACATCAAACTTGAATTCTAAATGAATGTTTTTGTTTTCTCGAATTGTAAACGAATTTATTTGTTTTAATTTAAGTGTAATGCAAGTGAATTCACGCAATCGTTGCATTGTAATCTTTGTGTAAAAATAAATGTTGAGTTGAAAGTACTACTAAATAAAGGTCATAGTTAGATTTCACGATTAGAGTCATTAAAACTGGAAGTAAAATCCGGTTAGTCTCGCAGATTGCGTCCTACACTAACAAAAAGAAAACAGTAATAGTAATCGCGTATTCGTGTTTTGTTTAATTTTTTTTTTTATTTCTATTTTATTATGGAAAAAAACAGAAAGCGTAAATCAGGGGGAAAAAATTAAAAAAAAAAAAGAAAACGGCATAAGTAACCTTGTATGATTCCAAACCGGTGTGTTTCCTCGTACTGTTCCTTGTGAACGCATCCGCTGCTGTGTAAATGGAGAGAGGGGAAAGGATGAATCTAATAGAGAGAAAAGATGTTGCAACTTCCATTGAATCTGAGCGATTTTGGCAGTGGACTCTCACCGGAAAAAAGTATGGGAATGTACCATTGTCAAGAAACTGTAGA
Source organism: Euprymna scolopes (assembly GCF_053919585.1). Taxonomy (NCBI): domain Eukaryota; kingdom Metazoa; phylum Mollusca; class Cephalopoda; order Sepiida; family Sepiolidae; genus Euprymna; species Euprymna scolopes. The sequence continues at coordinate 84,389,603 of NC_136510.1, forward strand.
GGTAATAGGCCTATAGCAAACCTCAGATAATGTGCTACAGTCTGTACGCATTACATTTGCATGTAATCTCATGATTTTGGATCCTATTAAGGTCAAAGTCGGAGGGGAAAAAATGAGTTCATTTTATTTATATAGATAGAATAGATAGAAGAAGAATAGATAGAAGAAGAAGAAGAAGAAGAAGAAGAAGAGAAGAAGAAGACGAAAGAAGAGAAGATAGATAGATAGAAGATAGATAGAAGAAGATAGAAGAAGATAGAAGATAGATAGAAGATAGAAGAAGAATAGAAGATAGAAGATAGATAGATAGAAGAAGATAGAAAGAAAGAAGATAGAATAGAAGACAGATAGAAGAAGAAGAAGATAGATAGATAGATAAATAAATAGAAGAAAATAGATAGAAGAAGATAGATAGATAGATAGATAGATAGAAGATAGAAGATAGAAGAAGATAGATAGAATAGATAGAAGAATAGAAGATAGATAGAAGAAGATAGAAGAAAGATAGAAGATAGATAGATAGATAGATAGAAGAGAAGAAGAGATGTAAATCTTCATATATCGATTTATTTTTCAAAATTATTCACATAAATCAGAAAATATAGACTTACTGTTCGACATAACCTGGATGGTAAATATATTTGATAATTTCGAGAACATACATCTTTTTCTCAAAAAGAAAACAAAACAAAAGAATGCTGTAAAAACAGAACAGGAATAGGTAATTTTGATTGAGATCTTGCAGTCCAAAGTTACAGCAAGGCAGGCAGGTTTGGTGTGATTCTCAAGTTGTATTCCAGACCACGTGATGTTTAGGGGTAGGTTGACCTCTCGGTTCCTGAGATGAAATGAGCAGAGTTAAATTTTTAAGGGTTTGTATCAAAGTGGTTATTCTTGCAGTAGAGAAGTAACTAAGTAACAAGGCTGATTTGAAGTTTGTTTTTACTGATTCAAACATTTGATGTTACATAGACATCGTTACCATAGATGAACAGTTTGGTGTTCTGGCACGATCCTCTTTAAACAGGCCTGTTTTGTCGAAAATGACATCATACACTTTGGTACAAGCAGAACATAATAAAAAGTTAAGATGTCAATAGTAAGCGATAATTTTTTTTTTTAAGTTGTCTAAAACGTAACGTAATAACGTGATCTGAGTTATACTGAAATTGAACTTTATTCACTACTAGCAGATGTACCAGGCGTTGCCCGGTATTAAAATGTAATGTTAAATTCCTTAAAAAAAAAAAAAAGAAGTAAAAAAACGGAAAAAGCTGAGACATGTGCATGGAAGTATTGTTTTATTTTTTTCTAAACAGTTCACTTCTTGTAAATGAAAAAAAATATTCAAGTTAAGATTGAAATCAAAAGCTAACGATGGCGAGTCAAGTACGATAACCATTAGGCCAGCTTGACACATCTCTTTAAAAAGTGTTTTCAAACCTCCTTATTATTAACATAATGAAGCTTTTATGTGAACAATTAACCGATGCGCAATCATGAAACAGTTCATAAACATAAAAATCCGATAACCCCCAAATATCAATTTTTTAATTTTGACCCCTGAACAGCCCTTTTTGCGGATGAAAACCGATTAAAAGGTTCTCCACGTGTCTGAATACCCTATATACTAAAATTCTAGTCTGTAGATTAAAAATTCGTTGAGTATATAGGTTGATAGTTGTCCAACCCCCCTACACACACACACTCTCTCTCTGTCTCTCTGTCTCTCTGCCTCTCTCTCTCTCTCTCTCTTATAGATATATAGATTAATTTTAAAAATAAACTAATTTAAAATGAATAGTTAAGTTGTGCGAGTTGCTGCATAAAGTGAATACATATAACCTTGTTACGTGAATTCTAAAGTGTAAAATTCATTTGCTTTTATGCTTGACAATTTGAAAAAAATTTCATTATAGAAATTATTAAAATAAAAACATGCAAAGTCAAGCAATGAAGATTATAATTTTTAAAAATTTTTTTTTTATTAACCTATTTTTTGTGTAGAAACAAACAATGATTAAATAAACAAAAAAGGTCAAATTACAAAAGAAAAAAAAAGCGATAAGTTTGTTTAATGGCTTAAATTGAAGCAGTTACCCCCCCCCCAAAAAAAAAAATGTCTGCCAAATGTTATCAACTAGTTTGTCTTTGATTTACCTAGCGACAACAGTGTAATCAAACCAATGTATAAATTTGCTGTCTGATTTTTTGTGGATTTTTTTAAATATTAATTTATTTTCTGTTTTTTTGTTTTTTGCAGATCAAATAATATTTTTAAAGACAATTTCATCGGCAATATTCTATATCGGATACGTCATTGTAATGAAAATTAATTTTAAGTATATATTTCAATTTCATTTTTAATAAACTTGTTTGATTTTATTGTTTCATACAAAAAAAAATACTCCCTTAATCCTTCCAATAACCCTAAGTCAGAGTGGCAACAATTTTAATAAATAGTTTGATTCTATTATTTGTTAATTAATATTTGCCAAATAAATTTTTTTTTAAAAATCCACAAAAATAAAAAATAAATTAAAACGATGGATTAATTGGCCCAGTCACCGTCACAGACAAAGCTAGTCGATAAAATTTGGTAGTTATTTGGAAAGCTAATCTTTTCAATGTAACCGTTTGAAATGAAAATGATAAATAAGTTAAAATGAAAAAAATCATAAATAAATAACTTTAAAATGAAGATAGGCAAAAGTTAAAAAAATAAAAAATAAATGAAATTCAAACAAATAATTTCAAACAAATAAAAAAGTTAGTAGAAATAAATAAATAAAAAAACTCAAACTTATTTTTTAAAAATCTATTGCATAATTTAGTTGAATATTTGAAATTTTATTTTTACAGAGCAATTTGTTCTTATCAGAGTGTAGTATCTGTTCTGATGCTATACTTCACCTTTTCTGTCCGCAGTTAGTGGATGAGAAATCCTTCATGACTGAGACAATTTTATTTCTTTTGATCCTATTTAGAGTGCCCCTTTTTGGGGAGCTGGATGTTCCCCACATTAAAAACCGACCTTGGAATATCATTTTTATTACTACAAAAATTATTTAACAGAAAATTTAAAGCGTGCCAGACAATCATTTTATTTTGTTGTATTTTTTATCCTGATTGTGATAGTCAACAGGAAAGAACATTAGAGAAATTCTATTAATCCCTTAAAAAAAATTAGTTAATTTCAGGAATTTTGTAGTCTCGTTAGGCGACGGTCAGCACCAACCACTGTGACGTCAATCGAAAAACGAAACTCAATGAAAAGGCCTTGTCTTTACGAAGGCCACAATTCCGACCCATTGTTTGGTCGTAGGTGTAAATGTTATATAATAATGGATCCAGCACATTACCTTTATCCAGTTCCAACGATTTGTTGGCACATAAAAATTCTAAAAAAGAATTAATTGCATGCATCTAAGGGGAAGAACTACCAAATAACTCACTAGAATAACTTCCCTTGAATAGATGTACGTAATTATATTATTGTTAAATTTCAGTGGATGAGTAGTTTGTTCCGAAATGTTTGTACAACAGTAGAAGTTATTAATTCATTCCCTACCACCAACGAGCAGGATGATTCTACGCTGCACTGAATCAAATGGGGAAATTTATATCCTCTTGATTTTATAGCCACCTTATATAAAGTTGAGTTTATTTCTAGTTCTGACATTGATATTAAAAGCCTACATTTTCTATTTAAATATCATTAAAACGAACTTCTTAATATATTCAGTCATGGAATGTGAACGACAAAAAAAAAGGTTAACTAACTTTCATATTCTTTGAAAGTTCAACTTTAATTAATTACTTATTCATTTTGTTGCGGGACTTAATGGGTGTCGGTGTTTAGCCCCGCAAATTCAAAAAAAAAAAAATAAATAAAAAAATAATAATAATAATAATAATAATAATAATAATAATAATAATAATAATAAATCAAGTGTAAAATGGAGTTGAGCAATCAAACAAAGATGACTGAGACAAATGGTTGGTTGGTTGTTTTTGCTTCACGGCATATCAACGCTTTTCAGGTTATTTAATGCCGAATCCATTTATTTTGAAGAAAAAATTTTTAATAGAATTTCTTTTTTTTTTTTTTTTTCAAGTCGGTTTCTATTTAACCCAGAGTTGGGTCAGAGTGGACCTGGGAGCAATGGCAATTAAAGGGTGGCTTCACACTCCCCAAAGCCCGCAAACTGGGGCCTCACTATCGGATATAGTTTAAGGTCATATCCAGGACCTGAGACAAATGGATAAATTAAATACAAAATTTATTTTTTAAAAGTTGTAAATAAATGAACAGAACAGACAGAATTGTTTTCTTTGTGAACAGTGACTGAGGTAATTAAATGTTTTTGTTATGTAATGAAGAAAACAGTGCTTTTTACGGAAGAATTAAACAATCTAAAAGTCCCTCGTTTACTTTAGTGGAGAGATAGAAAAGGGTAAAAAGTCCATTAGTGTAAACAAGTCCATCTCCATGTGGAGGAATTAATTGTCGATCGTGCACGCGTTTACCGTCCACGTGGATGAAGTCGATGATGATGATGTTGCAGTATGCTGCCTTGTGGTCGACTGACTCGTTTGGGCGCAAAAATGCGCTTTTTATAGATTTCAACCGGCTCCATTAAATTTGTCTTCCTTGTAATCCGATTGGATGAAAAGAATAACATTTGTGTGACGTAAGATGCTTCCTACGACGTCTGCATGAACAGGTGGAGTTTCACTTATAAGTCCACCGAATTTGCGTGGATGGAGAAAGGAAAATGTACGTACAGCTGAAACGATGTTTATACATCTGCGCGTGCGCAACTGGGTTTTACAGTTGGGGCAGCACACCATTATTCTGTTTTGAGTAGATTCGACGCAGCTGCGTCAGGGCTACGATAATTTGGTGTTTGTTAAGATAGAATCGACAGATCGATTTTTTTAAGTATGTAGTTATAAGCAAAAAGAATAGTACTTACTTGTCATGTCGAAATAGTAATATATCCAAAAATTACGAAAATTTATCAAGTAGAAAAACTACTATTCTGTTTTTAGTAAAAAAAAAATAAATAAAAAAAAGTCTATCGCTATGATCTAAAACAAAATTTCAACCATTAAAGTGGCGGAAAGGAAGATAAGTATGTCCCCTGTATTCGCAATCTTCGAAATGTTCATATCTAGGGAACATGCCATTATCCCAAATTTTCCATAAAAATTACTTTTAACTATAAATAATTTTCTACTAGGGATTAATTATATCCATCTGATGCCAGACAGAAACAGGTAGACAAAAAGAGACAGACAGACAGACAGCAGGAGGGGGAGATTTCGTATTATAACTCGCAGGGAGACCTAATGTTGCTTGGGATTGAATGATGATCAACGAATGTTTCACATTCACATAGTAGAAAAACTACTATTCTGTTTTTAGTAAAAAAAAAAAAAAATTAAAAAAAGTCTATCGCTATGATCTAAAACAAAATTTCAACCATTAAAGTGGCGGAAAGGAAGATAAGTATGTCCCCTGTATTCGCAATCTTCGAAATGTTCATATCTAGGGAACATGCCATTATCCCAAATTTTCCATAAAAATTACTTTTAACTATAAATAATTTTCTACTAGGGATTAATTATATCTATCTGATGCCAGACAGAAACAGGTAGACAAAAAGAGACAGACAGACAGACAGCAGGAGGGGGAGATTTCGTATTATAACTCGCAGGGAGACCTAATGTTGCTTGGGATTGAATGATGATCAACGAATGTTTCACATTCACATATTTTTATTGTCATCGAAATCTGAAATTGCCTATTTTTCAATCAAATCGATTGCTTGCTGCTCTAGTTGGGGATCCATCACAGAGTTCCAGAAGAAAGCCTCACATGCCTCCCTGCAGTGACTTAGTGCACAATACATTGTAGTCTGCATTGCACTATAGAGAACCTACTATTGATTTTATAAATTTATTTTTATATATATCGGCTTGAAGTTTAAAGTTTAAAGTGCAAAAGTCAAATATCATGATTCAATTGTGCTTAAAATAGAAACATTCGCGCCCCTGTCATATTAACGAACCTACCGTTGATTTTATATGCTGGGCCTTTCTGCTTGTGTGGTAATAAAACTCATCAAATGCACCTATAATGTTAGGCTGTATAAGGTGAAAACTTTAGTCAAAATCGCCTGCTCTTTCTGCCAGCGGATTTTTTCAATTATCGATGAATGATACTTATCGAAGACATTCCAACACAAAACTTATCTCAGAACATTGCTAGCTACATAAAGTACATTTGTGTGGAATTTCATAAAAAATTCGCCCAGCCGTTTCAGAGTCCATAGGGAACAAAAAACACACGCACAAATTTTCTTTTGTCTTGGTGGTAGTGGTGACTGAAGAAGAAGAAGAAGAAGAAGAAGAAGAAGAAGAAGAAGAAGAAGAAGAAGAAGAAGAAGAATTTGTGATAGTGATTTCGAAACTGATAGTGGCCATCAGGGTTCGGCGTAATTTAAGGGAGGTAACTTAGACAAAGGGAAGGAAACTTAGTTAATCTCGTAATAAGACACGTCACAGTTTTTGTAAACATGTGAATTTTTAGGCGAAAATCCTGTCAGAAAACTAATATATCATTTAACCGAAGATTTTATTGTATTTTTCTTTTGTTTTGTTTTGTTTTGTTTTTTCTCTTTTCGCGTTTTAAAAGATTTAAATTAGTTAGATATTAGACATTGTACAGTTTAATCAAGATATTTAAAAATGAAAATATCGAAAAAAAAAAAAAAACATTATATTGTACGTATCCGTTTTGGACTGTCTCCGAAAAAAAAATTCATTTAATTTGATCGAGTATTTTTTTTTTTTTTTTTTTTTTACAGCAGAAAAACACGTTTTTATGAGAGCGGGTTGAAGTCAGCCATTATGAAATGTGTTGTACTCGCCACGGAGAGATAATTCCAGTTAATGTGCCGACACTCCCTCCCCATGTTTATTACTAGCTTTTCTTCCTAAAAATTGAACCTTTTGCTTGGTTTCATAACAAATTGTTTTTTCGCTGTAAAATAAAAACTACTTGATAAAATTAAGTGAATTTTTTTTTCGGGGAACTTCATTCCATAACGAATACGTACAATATAACCTTTTTCCGATATTTTCATTTTTTTAATGTCTTGGTTAAACTGTACAAGTACCGGCATTAAAAAAGAAAGTTTTAAAATGAATTTTTGTAGATAAAAAAAATTGTTTTTAGTACGAGGAGCCTTCAATAAGTTTCCAGATTTTTTTTTTTTTGTAAAGGCATTTAAAATCGTCTTAGACTCTTGAAAATTCAGTATGTTATTGCTATACATCTTCTAAGATGACTGGCCAATTTTTATGATTTTAGGTTAAAATGAACAGCTGTAGCATGAATTGGAATACACCCTACTAAAGCCTGATTGTCACAGCTGATGAATTTCAAAAATGAAATATGGACGTGAGTACACGTTGAAAGAACGATATGCAATAAAATTCTGTTTTAAATTTGGCAAAAAAATGCCACAGAAACGTATTGAATGCTTCAGATTGCTTTTGGACAATTTTGGATGAATCGAGCATCAGTTTTTGAGTGGCATAAGAGATTCAAGGAAGGCAGTGAGTTTGTGAGGAATGATGAGAAGTGTGAGAGGAGTAAGGAAGTCAAAATACCAGAGTTGATTGGCCAAATAAAGAATTTCATGAATAAGGACTGTCGTGTGTCTATAGAGATAATAAGTGCACAGTTTGGTGGTAGTGTGGAAACTGTACATACAATTATTCGCGAGGCATTGAAGATGTGGAAGATTTGCATGAAGTTTGTCCCAAGGGTTCTCAGAGAAGATCTAACTATTTGATCGAGATGGGCATCAAGACAGTTCCTCACCCTCTCTATAGTCCAGACCTTGCTCCCCGTGACTTTTGGTTATTCTTTAAGCTCAAGGAAAACCTTAGAGGCTGTCATTATGAGAAAATTTAGGAGATGAAAGAGGCTGTGACGAGAGTCATTGACACGCTTACACAAGAGGACTTCGATGGAGCCTTCCAGAAGTTGTCGGAACGGTAAAATAAGTGCATTGCAGCCAGAGGAGATTACTTCAAAGGGGATTAGAGTTTCATGTGTGTACTATCAAGAAAAATGCTCATGTGAAAAAAGTCTGGAAACTTACTGAAGACACCTTGTATATTTTCTGAAATAACATTTCTAAAAGACTTCAACCAAACATGTACATAAAATATATTTAAACGTGATCTTTGAACACTTTTGGTGAATGGAAAACCATGAAACTGTAGTAAGAATGTTGAAATAATTAGAATAGCTTACTATTGTTAAAAAAACACATATCGGAAAAGATATTGGGCATTTTATATGCGGCACAGTCTATTGTCTTGATTCTGTTTGGTGGTTAAAGAGCCGTTTATTAGAATTTCTTTTTATGTTATATAAATTGTATGTCCCTTTTTTTCTTCCGTAATATATTCCGTAGTTGTGCGATGATCTGTTTACTTTCATCACTATTTGCAACGTTCGGTGGAGGGAATCATTTTTGATCCAACCAGATAGCCTTATAGGATTAACATGTCTTTTAATTATACATATTTACTGACCAAATGAGTGAGCGAAAACACACAAGCCACACCCCAGATACAAACTTTTATATTTTATGTGTGTGTGTGTGTGTGCAAAATAATGTTCCGAGAAAAATAGAGAATTGTAAAAATAACAGTCAAATCTATGCACTAAAATCACTTATTTGCACTCAAAAGCAAATCCTTCCTAGGATCCAGTGTGCTTCCCTTCGCTTGACAATAATTGCCGACCCCAACTACGTGCTGTGAATTTCTTCTCTTTCATCTTCTCTTCTGGTTGTGTCATTGTCATCATATCTCATATTGGCGACTGCCAAAAGAGCGAGTACAGGTTCACGAGTATAAAAAATAAACAACACAACAGAAAATACAGAAAACACAAACTGATACATTCTGTAGATATCAGTTAGTCTCTGGGTGCGTGTGTGACACCATCGCAGAAAAATGATCCTCTGAACGCTAATGTATACCTTAGTTTTCTGTGGTGGCCATGTTCGTAAGTCATCTGATCGATTCATTTCGTTATCATGGCTTCCTTAACTGGAAACTGTCCCTAACTGTTGCAAATCTAAAGCAGTTTTGTATACTGTCCCTGTCGTAAAATACACTGCCACTTCTAAAACTGTCTCTAAACTAATCCCAAATATATCGACCTATATGTCCAATCTTCTGTCCCAGTTACTGCCACACCTTGATTAACAATGCTATTTCAGCTTTGTTTTGTGTGCCTTGGTGAACAACTTCCTCTCCATTATCTTTCTACTCATTTCCTCTTTTTTGTTATGGTTTTTCCTCTTTTTTCCCCCTCATTTTTTTTTTTTTTTTTTTTACTTTCTAACACTTTTCTCTCAGGCCTGGGGGGGTACATCGATAGTATCACACCAGCACTAGAGGGAAACAGAAAGAAAGCACAAACAGGTAGAGACAGCATAGTCAGCCATTACGCTCAATGCAATCTCCCTCCCTCTCTCTCTGCTCCCAAATGACTGCTATCAACTTACTTTTTAATTCTCGAATAGAGATCATCATGTATTAAACTATTGACTGTTTCATTAGTTTTTTTACATACAATAATTTTAGAATTATAGATTAAAACCGTATTAACAATGCTATTTCGGCCTTCTTTTGTGTGCCTTGGTGAACAATTTCCTCCCAATTGTTTTTCCACCAACTTTATTTTCTATACCTTTCTTCTGCTGATCAACTTATTTCCTGTTTTTTTTTTTTTACTTCATAACACTTTTGTTGTTTGGGAAAATAGAATCTCTTTTTTGATCTTTGAATTTTCCATCAACAGCAGATTTCACTGAAGGACTAGCACAATAATAAATAATGCATTTGTTTGTGGAGAAAGGTTTTGACATCGTATTGTGAAACAATGTGTCCTTCCTCGCTCGACAACAATTGCCGACCCCAATGTTATTTGCGGTGGTTTTCTTCTCCCTCATCTCCCCTTCTAGCTGTGTCGTCGTCTCTCACATTGGCAACTGCCAAGGAGCCAAGCATGGGCTCACACGTATAAAAAAATAAACAATGCAAGAGAAAATACAGAAAACACAAACTCCAACACATTTCAGAATTATCAGTTGGGTGTGCATGCGACCCTCTGAAGATTAACATTCACATCTTAGTGTTCTATTGAGTCTATGTTCATCAGTTCATCTCAATCTACACCGAGCCACCACATACATTGAACTGTTCCAAACTATACTGTCGCAAATCAAGACTGTTCGTAAACCGTCCTTAACTGTCATAAAATTCACCACCACCTCTAAAACTGTCTGTAAACTAACTCTAAATATATAGACCTCTATATCCGATTTTTTATCCCTGTTACTGCCGCACCTTGATTAACAATCCTATTTCAGCTGCCTTTTGTGTGCCTTGGTAAACAACTTTGTCCCCTTTGTCTTTCTACTATCCTTAAACACATTATCAATTGGGTTCTGGGTGCACCATCGCAGGAAACAAATCATCTGAATGTCAACATTTGCATCTTTGTGTTTTGTCTAGTCCATGTTTGTCAGTTAATGCCAGCTCATCTCCATCTGCTCCGAGCCACAACCTATATTCAACTGTCCCAAACAAGGAACTGTTCTAAACCAAGACTGTTTATAAATTCCAAGTCACTGTCACACCTTGATTAACAAATCTATTTCAGTTGCCTTCCTCCCCATTTTTTTTTTTTCATTAACTCAATTCTCTATATAAGAGCCAGGTACGTCCAAGGATGGAATACTGTTGCCATATCTGGGCAGGAGCTGCTAGAAAGGACTTGTCCTGCCTTGATAGAGTTCAAAATAGACTTCGTAGCCTCGTAGGAGATGTCCTTTTCTCTTCCCTGCAACCTCTATCTCACAGAAGAAATGTTGCGAGTTTGTCTCTGATGTATCGTTATTTTCATGGAAAGTGTTCGACTGAGCTTCAGTCTATGGTCCCCCCTCGCCTAACTTTCACAAGAAACACCCGTCTAGCTGAAAATACTATCAATAATTCCCCCCACTCTTTATCTGTGCCTAAACCTAAACGTAGATTCCATGAACAAAGCTTCTTTCTTAGAACTGCACGCCTGTGGAATTGTCTTCCGTTTTCCTGCTTTCCGGCTGACTACAATATGGTTGTGTTCAAGTCTAACGTAAATAAGTTCTTGATGAGCCATTCCATATAAGTTATCAAATTTACCGAATTTTCATTACTAATGATTACTATATTGTCCAATTTCTACTGTACACTCTTTAATCCTTATCCTTGAGTTGCCTCTTGGCCTTGATAATGTGGTGATGCCTGTGTATAAAAAAAAAAAAAAAAAAAAAAAAGAAAAACACTTCCTGTTCGGCTGATCAACTTATTTCTATTTTTTCACTTCAATAGTATCACACAAAGACCCATGGTGATATAGATGTAAGTGCAGATAATGAGCATGTCATTAGACTCACCTACTCCCTCCACCCTCAGCATTATTTTAACAAGATTATGAGGAACGTTCCAAAAGTAATGCTTCCTATGGATCAGAGGGGATTGCAAATTGTATTGTTATGATAACTGAACTTATGCATTCATGAGCTGAAGGTTTCATCTCTCTGTTGCAGCTTTTGATGGTGTGAGACTCTGAGAAAGCAACCATAGACGTGTCTCAGAAGAAAGAAAGCATCATTGTATTCCTCCATCCAGAAAAAAACATCATTGAATTCCTCCATCCAGAAAAAAAGTATCAGAATTGGTATCAGAAAAATTTGTACCTATTTTCCGATGCCAAAACGATCCTTTGATTTTCTTTCTTTTTTTTTTTATTTGATTTTAAAAAATCTTCCACTGCTGGTAGTAGTAATAATAATAAATATTTATTGATTTAAACTTCCAGTAAAACTAAAATCTATAGATCAACTCCTCACATGTGTGTTTTTATGTCCGAGAAAATATACGCACATTTAAGATGTGTTTTTTTTTTGTTTTTTTTACACAGTGATCACCACTTATCAAGGCCCGGAAGCCACTCAGGGATAAGGGTTATTGCAAGTACATTACGTTAGTGTGGAGATTTGATGAAGTTATTACTTAAGGGGGCGGTTCATTAGGAATTTGTTAACATTGGACTTGAACACATCCAAGTTGTAGTCCGGTGGGAAGCAGGCAGACGGAACAGAGTTCCACAGGTGTGCAGTTCTAAGAAAGAAGCTTTGTTCATGGAATCCACGTTTTAATCTAGGCACAGATAAAGAGTGGGGGAAATTTTTCACAGTGGATTCAGCTAGACGGGTGTTTTTCGTGAAAGATTTGCGAGGGGGGGGGCAGAGATTGGAGTTCAGACGAGCACCTGCCATGGAAATAACGATAAAAGTTTTTACGGTAATCATGACAAAATACCCATTTTATGGTTAAATATTTAGAGATGTACAAAGAATCAGAATCAATAACTATCGGAATTGGGGAAAAATATTAGAATCGTCCCATCACTACTTTCTGTACGTATAAATCAGATCATAAACAACATGCCTCAGTTTAATTCAAGTACATTTGACTTCTGTAGAATGTCGCTTTCAAAAATAAAAGATTTGCTTCAAAATTCCACTGAAGAGGCACACATCACACTTGCAGTGATTGTTTTAGATTGATCCTATCAACCTGTCACTTTAAAAGAACGATTTCTCTATCTGGTATCCTTTGTGACTGTTCCATTTTGATTACTAAAGCTCCTTAAAAAATAAACATCAGCATTCAAGTGACTGCATCCACAGACAATTAAAAGTTCCCGATGAGACAATGGGCTTATAACGATTTATACACAACACAGACAATCAAATTTTGTAATGAAAAATAAATAAATCATTTTTGTAGTCAAAATATTTTCTCAAAATAATTCATTTCTTTTATTATTAATAAAAAAATTTTTCCATAACAAATATGTACATATATATCTATATATCTATAAAAGTGAGAATGTGTATGTGTGTGTGTGAGGACAATGCTCAACCTATAAATTCAATGAATTTTTGATCTACAGGCTTGAAATTTGGTTTATAGGATATTCAGACATGTGGAAAACTTTTTAATCAGTTTTCATCCAGAAAAAAAGAGCTACTAAAGGAGTCAAAATTTAAAAATTGGTACATGGGAGTCATCAGATTTTTATCTGTTTATCAACTGTTTTACGACTGCACATACACGAGTTGTTCACATTATGTTAAGAATAAGTAGGTTTGAAAATACTTTTAAATATCATGTCAAGTTGGCATAATGGTTACCATACTTGACTGACTGACTGACTGACTGACTGACTGACTTTAGGTTTTGGTTTCAATCTCAGCTCAAGTATTTTTTGTTTTTCTAAAAAGAAGTGAACTGTTTAGAAAAAAACAGAACTCGCTTGCACATCTTAGTTTTTTACTTCTTTTTTTTTTAAGGAATTTAATGTCATGTTTAATACCAGCAACAGCAGGCAGATCTTTTAGTATATATATATATATATATATATATATATATATATATTTTAGTGTGAAAAAAGTTCAGTGCCTTGATAAAAGAATATTCAGAAAGGAAATATCTAAAAGGTAATCTTCAATGAAACAAGCCATTTATTCTTGCTCGCTCTCTTTCTCTCTTTCTTTTAAACTTGTTCACGCATATGCCTCCGTAATCGATTTAGAAGCCGTGGTAAGTGATTTTGAGTGATCTGTTGAACTGCCAATATGGTCATGAAGACCAGGGCAAACGCACATGCGTACCAACTGGAACCTTCAATATTTTTCGTAAACCAATTTGAATACATAGAGAGACATAAAGTCATGTTCACAAGGACGGTCACAACAAGCCCAGATAAAACATGGTAGAGTCGGACATCAACAACCTTAAACGTAGGTAACAGTTGACGTGAATATTTTGCGACTACGCCACCAAGAGCTTGCATGGCAAAATAGCCAAGCGTTAGGATTCCAATGTATCCATGCCAAGAAGTGAAATGAGGTTTGTTGTTGATGTGTTTATTGTAATAGATGATGCCCATGCCAACAGCCGCTGCAAGTAGAGCTGCAGTCAGGATTACCCAATGCCAAGTAATTCTTGCAACCCGGTTTTTGGGGTTAATAAGCGAGCTGTGTGGTGAGAAGACAAGCAGACCCTCAAACATTAACAGGCAAAACTGAAAAAGAAAAAAAGAAAAAATAATAATATTAAAGTGTTATATATTACTTAGCAGTAAAAAGAAAAATGATATATTTTATATGCAATATACATATGATACTTCTAAAAAAATGTTTTTAAGTCCAATTGAACCAGAGGGATTTAATAAACAAAAGAAGGAGTTACAACGATCTGCATTTTTTTTTTTTTTTTTTTTACAACAGAAGTATTCGTGAAAAAGCATTTTTCTTTTAAATCATATAAAAGTTATGATGGTATCAAATTAAATCACAGTTACATCATATTACATATAGGGGGGGGGGGTAAATCTGTGTCTCGCATTGGAGATACCTTATAATCGTCAATGCTCAATGGAGAAAAGTTTAATTTTCTTGAGTCAGCTTTCATAGGGCAGATCGCATAGACCTTGCACCATTCGAGTAGCCAGTCTTTGAACTCTCTCGAAATACTGGACATCACATATTAAATATAGACCAAAGGCCTGGACACCATACTCTAACAGGGAGATAAAGTAGGATACATATTTCAGAATTGAGCTTGCAAAAACAACATCAAATGAAAATAAATACATTTATAAAATAAATGATGTTAAAAATAAATGGCACTTACTGCTATGGCCATCAGAGTTGGATGCCAAGAAAAAAGACCTAAAAAATAAATTGAAAATTAAAATGTAGATAGATCAAAATAAAACAAGAAAAAGATAAATGCATGCATTATAAGCTTGGTGGTGGGCCGAAGCAACTGATTACTCTGCATGGATATTACAGATGTTTTAGTGAACTTATAAAAGAGTCTGTTGCCTATATTCAGTGTCGTTCATACAAAAAAAATATGTATGTATGTAGAGAGAGAGAGAGAGAGAGAGAGAGTATATATACATATGTGTTTGTGTATCTATGTATCTATCAAAGTGAAAATGTGTGTGTGTGTGAGGACAACTCTTAACCTGTATACTGAACGAATGTTTGATCTACAGATTTGAAATTTGGTATATAGGATATTCAGGCATGTGCAAAAGTTTTTAATTGGTTTTCATCCAGAAAAAAGGACTGCTAAGGAGTCAAAATTGAAAAATTGATAGATGGGAGGGGTCAGATTTTTTTGTTTGTCAACTGCTTTACCACTGCGCATGTGCAAAGCTTCTTTATGTTAAGAATAAGTAAGTTTGAAAACACTTTTTAAAAATCATGTCAAGCTGGCCTAATGATTCTCATATTTGACTCACTGTCCCTAGGTTTTAGTTTCGATCTCATCTTGAGTATTTTTTTTTTTACTTATAAGAAGTGAACCGTTTAGAAAAAAAATAATACTCGTATACATATGTCTCAGTTTCTTTTCGTTTTTTGTTTTTTTTACTTCATTTTCTTTTAAAGGAATGTAACATTACACTTAATGCCAGACAACGCCAGGTACATCTACTAGTATTTGATATTTTTGAGATATCATTGTTCAATATTAGTTGGGTTTATTTAACTTTATGTGTAAATTATGTGGAGAATCATGTGCATACACATATATAAACATATACACAGAATGGTGGTGGTGTAGAAACCAATATTCATCCACACAAAAAATTATGTTATTTATAACATACTAGCAGGACCTGTGGAAATTCCATGGAATGAGAAATATATTGAATTAACAAATGTGTTTTGATAAAGCTGATATTTTTCTGGATAGTGCAAAAAATATTAGTACTTATTGATTTGTCTCATTTGGGTCAGTTCTATATTTAAAATACAATGGACACTAATTTCATAGAAAGATTAATAAAATCCTGTGTGTTATTAGTTTTCCTGCACCATGAAAAAAGGTAAAATGTATGGCAATGGAGAAGGAGGATCAGCCGAAGCAAGAACAGGTGTCTCGTGGGGTTGAGATTCTTGCTTCCCTGGGGTAAGATAACATGCCTCAGGTTGATCCAAGTCATATACATGGGATCTGATGCTGGAAACTGGTAGCCGAACTTCAATGGGTACTGAAACTGGTAGCTGAACATTGACAGGAACTGAAGTTGGTAGCCGGACATCAAGGGCTACAGGAGCTGGAGGCTGTAAAAATAAGCTGGAGTCACTGGGGTCACTGCAGAAGTAAGCAAGAAGTTGCTGGGGTCACTGCAGGAGTAAATGAGAAGTTGCTGGAGTCACTGCAGGAGTGAGCTGGAAGTGAGCCAGAGTGTAAGCAGATGCAGGAACTGGGGTTACAGTCCGTGAGGGGGAGTTCAAGGAGGCAGGCAGCAGTAGAGACTGGAGTGTGAATCACATTATTAGTTTGAAAAATGCTGTTTGGATACTGCTGCAGCTGCTGCTGCCCCTGGTGCCTACAGCAATTGGGTCTCATCAAGTCGGGATGGGAGTGCTCCTAACTCCCAGATCAAGAATGAAAATTTCCTGTGAAGTCACTTGTTTTATGGAAAGGGGTTCATGCTACAAGTGATGGTGTCAATAAACAAATGAATGACTATAATCAATTTTTAACCAGGTTATTTACAGGCAAAAATATCTTGGGTGTTTATTGCCTGTATATGTGCTAATCTCAGACCAAAAATAAAAGTCTGTTATTTTTGTTTAGTTGCAAAACTTGAATTTTTGTATTTTTTCTTTGTTGTTTGATAAAAGTTGTTGCTATTTTTAACACATGTGCTTGTGACATATTTCGAGGACTGTCAGTTCTCTGCCAACGGCGTATTTGTGTTTGCTCCATTCTGATGGGTCGACATATGGTTGTCTCATGTTAGTATTATTTGAGAAGATATATATACATATGTCGACCCTCCTCCCACACTGCACAGCAAATCAATGTCAGCTAAAAACGTGTTATATTAAGAGGTGAGAAGATTCAAAAGGAGGCCAGAGATATGTGGATGAAAATATATTAGTCATATGTAAACGTTTCTAAATCTCATTGGCTGTATTTTCCCCACTGCTACCATCACCCACTGCACACCTATTCCTCAATATACTGAAGAAGGTTGAATGAAGTTACTGAAAATTCTTTTTTCTGAAAAAAAAAATAAAAATAAAATTTCTATACATCAATAAATATGAAATAAATATAAAATATGAGCCTATATATATATATATATATATATATATATATATTGTAAAGTTCTTTATTTATACAAACATTATTGGCTACATATATGCATACATGTTTCAATTTCTTTCAAAATCACAACTGAAACATTAATGCACATGTGTAGAACTTTATACCATAATACTGCTCTACTTGTTATTGAGTACTATTTTATAAAAAGCGAAATTAACCACAGTAACACAATCATTATATATATGTGAAAGAACAAGTATATATGAAATCCAGTTATC
This sequence comes from Euprymna scolopes, assembly GCF_053919585.1. Taxonomy (NCBI): domain Eukaryota; kingdom Metazoa; phylum Mollusca; class Cephalopoda; order Sepiida; family Sepiolidae; genus Euprymna; species Euprymna scolopes. The sequence continues at coordinate 84,407,170 of NC_136510.1, forward strand.
ATACATTGTCCGTGATAATAGTTTTTTTTACTGGAGTTTGCTGTTATGTAAATATATTGCAAACCGTTATTAATCTATGGTGTGATTCTGCTTAATTGGCAAATCAGAATAAAACACTCATGCCACCTGTCACCTGAAAAAGAGCATAAAATAAATTTTATGTTTTTTTGTTGATTTTATTATTCAGTTTTAAATCAACGTTAAAAAGAAACCAAATTAAAGAGCTTCGTGACATGATAGATTTTTTTAACAGGGGAGCCACCACTTATCAAGGCCCAACGGCCACTCAAGGATAAGGTTTACTAAGTGTACGGTGGTCACCAGGACAACAGCATAATAGTTGTTAGTAGTGGAAATTTGGTATAATTTGATTATTTAAGGGGTGGCTCAAAAAGAACTTGTTTACATTAGACTTGAAGACAACCATATTGTAGTCAGCTGAAAAGCAGGCATAGCGAAATAGAGTTCCACAGGCGGGCGGTTCTAAGAACAAAAGCTTTGTTCATGGAATGTGCATATAGATTTAGGCACAGGTAGAGAGTGAAAGGGGGAAATTGTTGATAGTGGTTGTAGAGGGACAAGTGTTTTTTTGTGAAAGTTTGACGGGGGGGGGGCATACATTGAAGCTCCGAGGATTTCTTGTCATGAAAATAATGATAGAGCAGAGACAGGCTCACAATGTCTCTTCTGTGGAAAAGAAGTTGCAGGGAAAAGAAAAGAGCATCACCTACTAGGTTTTGAAGTTGGTTTTGAACTCTATCAAGGCAAGATAGGGTGCTCTGAGCAGCTCCTGCACAGATGTGGCAATAGTACTCCATTTTAGGGTGTACTTGGCTCTTATACAGAAAGAGGATTGCATCATAGTATACTCAACACCTCTCTAAAAATTTAAACCATTTTCGGTATTTGAAAAGAATGGAAACCCAGTTGCTTTCAGGACTTACGCAGTCAGTTTCGGATATGGACAAAGAATCTCAAGTCAATCTTGGAAATTGCCGAAGCAGTTTACAATCAGAAAAAAAAAAATGTTAAAATGCAGACGATACTAAGCATACAAAACGTTAGGTTAAGGTTATAAAAACAAAGTTAAAAAAAAAAAAAAAAACTTTCTCAAAGCATAAAATAATAAAAGATGCATACTTTGCATCAGAAATTACCAGAACTGAGTTTGGATTCTCCGTTGATACTCAGAACTGACTCTATAAGAACTGTAATCCTTGTCGAGATGCCCATTCATTTTAAGTACCTAATTTCCCCCACCAACATTTGAAAATTGATCTGCAAAATTGACTTATAAAGGTTCCATTATGGCGACTGTGGCATGTAGCATTTTGTTATTTTATTTATTCATTTTTCGTATTGCCATACAGACTTGGGGTTGATGTTAGGATCAATGAAGATAGGGATGCTGACCTTGAATTTAACTTTTATTGTCGTTATTGTTGTTTAAATTGGCACATAACATTTTGTGTAGAGGGAGGTTAAGCGTTATCGACGCAATACACAATACGAACCAAATTAAACCGACTTTCCAAACTAAAACTTAAGCTAGGGTTAGTTTAGGGTTATGGGCGATCATGAAGGGAAACCTGTTATTAAACAGGCGAGTAAATGCAAGTAAAAAATAAAATAAAATAATCTATTTCAAACAAAAAATGTTTTTTAAACTACTTTATTTAATGTAATAAAAAAAAAAGCGTATTTTTACGACCTGCCCCAGCATAGTATAAATACTCCCAACCTCCCCATGTTAAGAACGGCTTTTGGAATAAACACCCCCCAACCTCGAAAGCCGTTCCTTAACATGGGGAGGTTAGAGGTGTTTATACTACGTTGGGGCAGGTCGTAAAAAAATTTTAAAAGTAAATATAATAGGTAATTTTATTGTTTTTTGAGGGGTTTTTTTGTTGTTTTGTTTTGTTTTGGGGGGAGCTGTTTTTGGTTTTACTTTTTCTAACATTTACTCGATCGAATGTTTTTAGTAAAAGTAGAGTTATCTCCCTTAGACGAACAGGTAAATTTTCAGATTAGGTCCACCAGCCACCACTACAACTTTCTTTTAAATAACGACTTTTAAAGGTTTTCGGTCATGCTGAATACGAAAATCGCCTTGAAATTTTGCAGAAATAATTAGTTATCGAGATATAAAAAGTTGTATTATGCATTGTATTCTTTGCTCCTATTTAACGTGTCTCCCCACGGGACAGAGTTAGACACCAGGGTCGTTTTTTAACGTGGGGAAAAGGAACAAAAATAAAAAATTTCTCAGTCGTGAAGGATTTCTCCTCCACTGACAGAGAACAAGAAATTGAAATGCAGCATCTGAAGAACAGATACTACACTTTGATCTTGTCCCGAAGGCGGCCATCTTTGTTACGCGCGTAGATTTGTTTATGGCGCGCGCACTCGCGTAAAAACGATGTCCGCCCAAGATTACAATGCATAATACAACTTTTTATATCTCGATAAATACTTATTCCTGCAAATTTTCAATGCGATTTCCGTATTCAGCATAGGAGAAAACTTCTATAAGTCGTCATTTAAAAGAATATTGTGGAGGTGGACCTAATCTAAAAAAAAAAAATACCGACGAATATATCTTTCTTCATGATTGCCGGGTTAGGGTAAAAGTTTAAAAAAAAATTTTTTTTTTTTTTTAAGTCCGATTGGTGAAACTTGAAATTGATGACGTGTATTTTCTCGGATACCTATTCCTAAAAAGTACTGTGTATTTTGTCCATTTAAAAATAAATAAATAAAATACAAAATAACTAATTCCAAACTTACTGCTGCCCGGCTTTGCCATATAGACAATATACGATGTAAAAAGGATAACAACAAGATGGATCATAGTGAAAATAGCTAGTCACAACCAAGTCGGTTTGGGATTCAATTCCGTCGACTTTTTGGAATGTTTATTTCCTGCGATATTTTTGATCGGGGAATTCCGTGATGACATTTCGTCGAGAGAAACTTGCTGACATTAGCAACAACGTAAACGCTGTCACCGCCCCTTAAGGTGTGGGTGGAACCGGTGTCTTTCTAAGGGGAAATAATTCAGTCGTACTCTGTATTTGACGAAAACTCTTTTTCGGCCTATTTTCATTAGAGATATACCTACTTGTTTTTGGTTCTGAACAAACCTTCATGCTGTATTGCCAGACTGTTGGTAAAACAGTGGACGGTCTATTATATAAAAAAGGGATACTTGTGTAGATTGGTGATACGATAAAATTGGATAATTCGGTCAAAATGCGCTAGAATATCAATTGAAGCCTTATCTTTAAAAAGTTGATTTTTAAGGGTATCTAGCTTTGTTTTGAACGAATATCATATTTAAAATTGTTGCTGATAAGTAGTTTATATATATATATATATATATACATATATATATATATATATATATATATATATATATATATATATATATATATATATATATAATCTTAAGACCCTTATTATCCTATGTTTTCTTTATTGTTTTCACTGGACACCATGTTCGTTCTATTTTTTGCGCGCGTGCAAGAACAAGCATGGCACCCAGTGAAAACAATGAGGAATACATTGGGTAATAAAGGTCTTAATATTATTTTTTTGTTATTCTTAAACAACTTGTCAGCGACAATTTTAAATGTGGTATTCATCAAAACAAGTCTGAATACCCTATAAAAAGCAACTTTTTAAATATGTCTTTTACTGGTATTCTAGTGCATTTTGTTCGAATATGTTTTCCCTCTCATATACACACCCACATGTATGCACGCACGTACGCACACACACACGCTCGCATATACACAGCCTCATACACACTCACATTCATGCGTATACACACACCCGAGCTGTGGCGTCACTTCCTTTTAAGTGAAAACCAGACATGCGCACCCAGAACACTAACTCCAGTATAAAAGACAACAAAACCTGTCAACTTCCCTTTTTCATCCGGACCAGCGTTTGACCTGTTGAGTCGACGAACCGACCGCGCACCCTAACGTCACTTTCCCTGCTACTGTAATATGGGATAAGCGCACATACACTTTATACGCTTTCTCTCTCCATGAACTGGATTGACTTTCTCACTCTATCTCCCCTTCGGCTTTGGTCCATCATCACAGACATGTGCGCGACTCTCTACTGAGCTTAACCCTATCTTTCCACAGGCCGGCTTGCCACTTCGCATTTCTCAATTGCATTCCCCTTTCCTTCCATGCGCGTGGTCGTCAACGGCCAAATGAACACATGTGCACCCAAGACTTTCATTTCTCAACAGAAAATAAACGACATGTTTATCTTATTCCAGCATTTGAGTTTTTTGTTTCCTTCATTCAATTCGTTTCATTATTTTTTCTTGTAGCAAGTTAGCGTATTTATATCCTGGTCCGCAACATGAGATGGTGACCCCTTTATTTAAAATGAAATTAATGAGTTTGAACGAAACACTCGGTGTAAGCTAAACTCGCCCACACAAATTCATGGCACGCACGAAAAATAATTTTTCTCTAACAAACAAACAAACTTGTCGACCACGAGGAGGAACATTTTCAAACTGCGCACAAGAAATTGAAATATAAAAATTTCAACACAAAACAAAATGGAACTTCAACAGACGGACTCCTCCTTTGGCTATGAACGAACACAAATCGGACTGGTCAGACAATTTGCCACTCATTCTCCTAGCAATTCGCAACACTGTGAAGGAAGATTTGCAGAGCACACCTGCAAAATTAGTTTTCGGATCAACACTGATTTTACCAGAACAATTCTGCGAAAACAATACTGACATTTCCCCAATGACAACTTTTGTGACGGACTTAAAACACAAAATGTCACAATCAAAATTTACTCCAACCAAAAAGCCAGACCCGAACATTTTCATTCCAAGCGATATTTACACATGTAAATACGTTTTTATCAGGAACGACGCAGTAAAAAAACCACTATGTCCAAATTATTCCGGACCTTATTTAGTTCTCGACAGGAGTAAAAAATATTTTACGATATTAAAAAAAGAAAAAAAAAGACACTATAGCAATAGACAGACTTAAACCTGCATTCAGAGACGAATAATTACACGTTTCTCCTTCTCCAATACAAGCACATACACACTCAGAAACGGGCAAAGAAATTACAAAAAGCAACACACCACAAACAACAACAAAAACTTGTCGAAAAGTTCATTGGCCAAAACATTTCAAACAATATATAACTTATTAAAAAAAAAAAAAAAATATACATAAAAAACAAAAACGAAATACGTTTCTCTTGTATATATATAGTATTTTTTCTCCTCAGGAGGGGGAGTCTTGTTCGAACATGTTTTCCCTCACATATACACACCCACATGTACGCACGCATGTACGCACACACACACGTACGCATATACACAGCCTCATACACACACTCACACTTATGCGCATACAGACACCCGAGCTGTGACGTCACTTCCTTTTAAGTGAAAACCAGACATGCGCACCCAGAACACTAACTCCAGTATAAAAGACAACAAAACCTGTCAACTTCCCTTTTTCGTCCGGACCAGCATTCGACCTGTTGAGTCGACGAACCGACCGCGCGCCCTAACGTCACTTTCCCTGCTACTGTAATGTGGGATAAGGGCACATACACTTTATACGCTTTCTCTCTCCATGAACTGGATTGACTTTCTCACTCTATCTCCCCTTCGGCTTTGGTCCATCAACACAGACATGTGCGCGACTCTCTACTGGCCGGCTTGCCACTTCGCGTTTCTCTATTGCATTCCCCTTTCCTTCCATGCACGTAGTCGTCAATGTCCGAATGAACACGTGTACACCCAAGACTTTCATTTCTCAACAGAAAATAAACGACATGTTTATTTTATTCCAGCATTTGAGTTTTTTGTTTCCTTCATTCAATTCGTTTCATTATTTTTTCTTTTAGCGAGTTAGCGTATTTATATCCTGGTCCGCAACAATTTTGACCGATAATTTGATACATTCTATTTTACTTGTAATTTTTTTTTTTAATTTATACTAATTTCGACATCATGACACGTAAGTAGGTAATAATGTTTTCACCTGAAATGCGTTTGTTTAAAAGATCATGAATCTACACAAGCGTCAAAAATTGGTGAGAGGGTCTTACTAACCAAATCTCCACTTCCCGTTTGATTCTAATGAAATCTAATATATAAACGGCTATGTGCCTTCCTATCGGTGTGTCTGTCTGTCCTCATATTTTCAAACTTTATCTCTGAAACTAAAAATCGCAGAGCGGCGCTAGGGGCCGCAAATTATTGGATTTTTTATGAGCTGTTCTTTTATGGGTGTTTAGCCGGTTAAAATAGTTTTAAGGGGTAAAAATGGGTCAAAATTGAAAAATTCGTTAGACATTTTGTATATACATCTTAGTTTATTTTTAATTTTTACTTTTTGATCAGTTCATATGCGTGTCATGTTGGTACAGTGGTAACATCACCAGCTTTGAATGCTACAGTTTCGATTCTAGCTGATGGCACCTAAATATTTTTTTTATTTTCACTTTTGAAATCACGACTCTATAATAATATGTACGAAATCTGGACAAATTAAAATATCATATTTAAGTGTATTTTACAACCGGGCAAAGCTGGGATCCATCGCTAGTCTTTGTATAAATGTATATTAATGAACAATAAAATTTCGAATCATATTTTAAGTAGGATGGGCCCTAGTGTAAATGTGGTATTGTGGTGAACTGAGATGATTCTAGTAAAGTGTAAGGTAGACATTGTTATCACTACAGACCAAGGATGACCAACGACTTCTATTTTCTCGCACTTTTGATGGCCTTGTGCCTAATTTATTGAAATGTGATTTTTTTATATCATCTGCAAATAAATATTTCAAAGTCTTCAAAATCCATCCTTCATTTCTTTTTTTATTCCACTTAGACCTCACTCCCATTTAGAGATTGTTCTATTTGTTTGCGCGTATGAACAAACTGAAAAACAGTGGGTGGTCTATCATTTAGAAAGGGTTGGGAGGGTGTTATGAACCAAATTTTTTATTTATGTATTTATTGTTTTTCTTCACTACCCATTTTATTCCAATGTGGAATGGAAATGGAAGCCTCTGTTCAGTCTCAAAAGACAATGGATACTCACTGTAAGGGTAGATGCACGTTAAAGTGTGAGGCAAGGGTTGCGCAATCCTCAACCACACCTATCCTGAATAGGCACTGATTGAGTCCAGTGGCAAGAAAAAGTCCAGAACGACCGGAAACAATGCTGGGATAAGCAGAGAGTACATGCAGCATCTGGCATTCCCAAATGGTCACCCATTTTAGTACTGACCAGGCTCAACATCGCTTAACTTCAGTGATTTAACAGGAACCGGTGTGACAACATGATTATTCCAATGTAATCTAGTGGCTTGGCAACGCCACAGGGGAGAAAACAGAAGTAGCAAAACAAAAGATGGCCTGTTAGGATACTATATATACAAATGTAGGCAAATTTGGGCATATTTTATTGTTTTGAAAATATAGGTTCTTTTTTCTGTTAACCATAGAATAGTATTATAATCTTCAAAAAGCCTGCAATTTTTCATGTAGTTTCATCCCATAGAATCAAAGATATGAGCATTTCAATATTCATGAAAACTGAAACTGTATAATCATAAATTAACCCTAAGCAGACCTTCACTGAATGGGCATGAAAAGAACTGGGACCTTAGAAAGGCTTATTGCCACCCAAATTCCAGTGAGGACCAATAGTCATAACCAGCAAGCAGTCAATGGCAACCGGTTGTTGTGATGATGCAAATTCATTTGCAAAGTTTATTATTAAAGAGTACTGGAAATCTGGGAAGACTTGTTGTCACCTGGACTCCAGGGAACACCACTGGTTGTTGTCAGTGAGCAATCTCTGATGATGACCTGTGTGAAAACTTCTAATAAGTACAAATAATAATTATTCGATCAGTGTTGAAGAAATGATGGTGTAGATTAACTCCCTTGGCTAATCGACCCCCCCCTCAACACACACACACACACACACACACAAGCAAAATGATTCTACTTCCTTAGGAAATTACGTACGAACACACTGAAAAATTTAGCAGAAAGAAAAGAAAACAATTATTTTAGAATTTGAAGCAGGGGATTAGTTTCATAAATAAATCATAAGTAAAATGATCTCTCCCCCATTTCCAGGTAATTCTAGCGTTTTAGGGCAGTTTACTAATTTCTTTCTTATTTTTTTTTATTTTTTTTTTTTTTAGCATAGAAGATAAATTGTATGCGCGTTATTTTGGATAGAGGTTTAGTTAAGTAATTACTTGCGACTTTACAATCTTCCCAGTCGGACAGAGTTAATGGTAAGATATTTTTTTTAAATGGTTATTTGGAATCTTAATTCATTGTTTTAAGGGAGGTAATTCTATTTTACTAAAGTAGTTGAAAAAATCATTTTTTCTTACAATTACTCGAATGTTTTCTTTAAGAAAAATTATAATATCGTCGCATTTTATATTTCTTTGTTATTAATGTTATAAAATTTGGGGCGCTTCTACAGAATTGGGATGAGATTTTGTAGTCGATAAATGGAGTTTTCAGATTTTTTTTAAAAAAAACAATGGTTTCAACTGATTTTCTTCTTTTCTTTTTCTTTTTCCCTTTTTTATTGTCAATTCTATTAAGTTATGCAGTCGAAATTACTTGAATATTAATGAATTATTAAACAAAACAACCTTAATCGTATTAGCAGGTGAAAAATTGCCGCCATCTTGGTTAAATCATGCGAGAAATTCCATTTACATTCGCCGTTTCTTTTTGTTCAGCCACCCACACAGTTTAGTGGTCGGCAGTCATTGGTTAATTTTGGATGTGTCAGGTGATTTGCTTGGCGTGGTTTTTGTACCATGCTTTATTTTTAAGTCCACACAGGGACTCGGCATTGGATGGGCCCAAAATCCAGCGGCTCCTACACTGGAGGGAACCATGACAATTCCTTCATGTTGCATTGCCAGACTGTTGGTAAACAAAGGACCAAATCTCTACAAGCAGAGACAATTTTATTTTGCCGAAACTATCCTAATTAAAGGATGACATTCAAGAACAGTTCTTCATGTTTTATTTACCAAATATTCGATTTTATCTCAATTCAACTGGAGTTCGAAGGGACTCACATTATGCCTAATTGTAGGCGCCAACATTCCGGCCAAGTCTCCCATGAACATTCATGGATTCTTTCGAGGAACAAAGAACAAACATTCTGGTATTAGGAATTCATACTATTGGCTCCATGTGTATGGAAGCAAAACTGGCCACCGTTTTGCAAATGGACTTTACCAGAACCAATAAACTTTCATTGCTGTTACATTTGAATAAATTTTGAGTTTGAAAGGTATGGCTTTTGTATTTGTGGATTCATTTGCCTCTGCAGGGAGGAAATTGGGAATGTGAGAAATAATTTCTAACAATCAAAACGGAAAAAAATATCTCCCTTTTGAACTCTTCAGTGTCTTACGATCATTTTCATCAAATTCTATTTTTATTTTCTTAAATAAATAATTTTTTACCTTATCGATTTTCGTACTTTTTTGTATATAATCATCTTAAAAATACGAGGAATACGTAGATACCATTGTTTTCATGTGAACTTCAATATTACGATTTCCGAAATGTCATCCCAATAGTGTAGAAGCGCCAAATTTTGTTACATTACTTCATTAAGTAGTTGAAAAAAAATCATTTTTTTCTTCTTTTCTTACAATTCTTAGTAAAATAGAGTTGCTTCCCTTAGAACAATAAGTTAGCATTCCGATTAACCTTCCCCCCCCCCCCATAAAAAAAAATAGTTAGCTCTCCTTAAAAGTAAGAATGTCTCGGAATCATTTTACGACGTTAAATTTATATACGAAACCGGTTAATCCCCTGGGCCCTGCTCTAAACTCTAAAATAATTATTTGTTTTCACTTTTTCAGAATGTTCGCACGTAATCGCCTAAAAAATGCAGAATCTCATTTACGGTGGAACTGGAAGGGGTGTAACTGAGGGTGTTAATCTACAAATTTACCGAAATGATAATAATAAAAATATGTGAACTTTGAAAAGTCGAACCACTTAATTATTTGTGTTCGTAAAATCGACAACAAAGGGAAGTAACTGCGGTAACCATTGCATGTATTTGTTTGTTTGTTTGTTTTTTTCGTTTTGTCGTCAGATCTGTTCTCTTGTCATTTCTATCATTTAATGAAAAATTCATTTATTATTACTAAGCACAAATATATTTTAGACATTTCAGTAAATCTTCGGTTGCTCTGATGTTTGGTTCCGTCACAAGAATCACCCAAATCCAAAGACATGGCTTCAGGAGACATGATTAAAGGTATTTTTTATTGCGAATTCCATCCAACACAAGGACCCATCATCGCTTATCAGGTAAGAATGATAGTTTCATTTTGGATGTCTTAAAGTCTATAATTTATGATTTTTTTTTTTTTATCTTATTGTTTAGTGGAAGATATTGTCTTGATTTTTTTAATGTTGATAAATATCGCGTTTTCTTTTCTATTCGAATGTTTAAAAATATTGTGATATTAGAGGACTTAATTACAAATGTAAAAAACAAAAAAAAAGCTAATTTCTCTATTAACGGAACATATGTTGATGCTTCTGCATTTTTGCAAATTTTTAAATAGTATTTTCAAGTTAAATTCAAGCTTCACGATATCTTTTATTATTATTATTATTAAACTGTTAGGTGGAAGCACCACACAGCCCTCTGGTCACTCTCCTCTACATGTTAAGAATGGTTTTCAAAATAATAACGTTATTATTGCAGCACGGTGGCAAAAGTGCACAAATACCCATGTTAATTTGTTTTTTTTGGGGGGGGGGAGTACTCCTACAGAATTTGAATCAAACTTTTTTTTTTTTTTTATCGTACTTTACTTCTGCAGTTTACGGACCGTGCTGAAATGATAATGTTATTGTTTAAAACGCATCAGTGCGGACGACACTCAAAATACAATTGCGAATTACTTAAGATTTCTACCCAGTAAATGGATTATATAAAGGATTCTGTTCGAAATTCCGTGTAGATTCCCGAGTTTGACAGAAAGATTCCAGAGTTCGACAAGATACACCTGGAAAAAAGTCGGAGGTTACATAGGTGTGTCGGAAATTTCGTGAAAAATAGTGATTAATTCCACCCCATCTTTCCAAGCTTATAACTCCTCGAAAAATGTAATTCAAGCCCTAATTTTTTTTCAATTAAAGGAGCAAGGCCCAAGGTTTCATTTAAAAAAAAATAAAACAAAAACAACGTGTTTTTTTTTTTTTAAAAAGGTTTTAAACTTCGGACTTTACAGGTAAATTTGTAAAAAAAAAAAACCACTACTTTTTTGTTTTAAATTTGAATATATTATTTATTGATCATTTATCTTCAATTTGTGATATATAACACTTTGGTGAGTAAATTAATTATTTACTTTTTAATAGACATTTCAAAATGGAAGGCGTGAAATCATTCGACCCCGTGTCTTTCCAAGCTTATAACTACTCGAAAATGTAATTCAAGCCCTAATTTTTTTTTTTTTTCAATTAAAGGAGCAAGGACCAAGGTTTCATTTTTAAAAAAATAACAACAAAACAAACAACGTGGTTTAAAAAAAAAAGGTTTTAAACTTCGGACTTTACAGGTAAATTTCTAAAAAACACTACTTTTTTATTTTTAATTTGAATATATCATTTATTGATCTTTTATCTTCAATTTGTGATATATAAAACTTTGGTGAGTAAATTAATTATTTACTTTTTAATAGACACTTGAAAAGGGGGGGCGTGAATTTAAAAACAAACGTTTGTCTAAAATATTATATTCGGTTTATTGGAAAGAGCATAAAATTTCACATTGACACTGAAAATATCGTAAAAATTGAATCAATAGAAAAATTTTGATAGATTTTTAAAGTTTAAAAAGTGAAAAATACTGAGCTCGTAAAATTCAATTAATTTCATTACTATTTTTTTTTAAATAAAAAAACATATTTCTATTACTTTTAAAACAACTTTATTAGTTTATTTTTGAAGTATAATCTATAAAGAAAATTAACAACCCATTTTAACAGAGAAATTACCAGTTTTTTATATTTTATTCGCAGTTTCGTGTTAGGGGTGTCAAACGACTGAATCGTTGTGAAAATGACACTCAATATGAGAACAGAACAGTAGTCGGAAGAATTGAAATAATAGCAAATAATAAATCCTCATCTCAAAAATTTCAGAAACATTTAAAAAGTTATTTTCATCATGGAAGTTGGGGGGGGGGGACTTTTTAACTCCTCTGTACTTTCACCTAACAATTTTATAAAAAATACAGTGAAAATTGAATTTAACTTGAAAATTTTATTTTTAAAAAAATATAACATGGTATACATCGGTATATTATACTGCATAAGTACCTTTTTTTTTCTTTTCTTTTTTTATCCTAACCTAAGTTTTAGATTTAGTTTTACAACTTCTGTAGAAGTGCCCTTACTTTCTTTTTTCAGTTTGCCTTTTGTTTTGAAAGACGTCTGTAAGAAAAACTAAGGAAAATAATTGGTGAAATTCTCCCCCTACATTCTATGTTACCCATATCCCCGGAAGAAAAAAAAAATGAAATTCTACTTTTTTTTGGTGATTACATGTAAGAAACCTGTAAAAATGAAAAGAAAAAAAAACAATTAAAAGATATAATTATTTTAGTAATCTATGAAAGCATATACCATGCGCTGGATAAGGAGGGGAAGGTAGGGCAGTAGCCCTAGATATATTTAAGGCTTTTGACACAAGGGTCTGCTTAGGGAAATCAGATCATATGGTATTACTGGACGAATACTTAACATCATTAAATCCTTCTTAAATAAGAGAAGAATCCAGGTTGTCCTTGACGGTCGTACATCTAAACAATATGATATAAATGCGGGTGTACTTCAGGGGTCTATCTTTCGACCTTTATTAGTCCTGATATTCAAAATTTATCTCCCTGATAAAATTGTCTCTGAGATGGATATATTTGCTGATGACACCATGCATATAGCATGGCAGGCACAAGGGGAAAACAAATGAACACATATCTAAGGCAATAGTGGAAACCCTGGAGGAAGACCTCCAGTCTGTAGTGGAATGGTGTCAAAAATGGATGGTAATGTTCAATGCTGCCAAGACTAAGCTTCTTTCCTTTAATAATTACAAGAAACCTTCTTAACCACCAATAGCCATGGCTAATGATACATTACCTGAAAGTACTTCATTCAAATTCCTCAGCTTAACGCTCACAGGGAACATGAGTTGGAACAGATACATCGAGGGCATTGCTGCGGCTGCTGCAAAGAAGGTGGGCTCTCTCTACCGTGCTAGAAAATTACTTATGTCTGAAAGTACCTCTACAAGGCCACCATTCGCCCATGTATAGAGTATTGTTGCCACATTTGGTCTGGTGCATCATCTACTAGTCTCACTCCTGGACAGGGTTCAAAAGAGAGTTGTCAACCTAATAGGTCTTGAACTGTCAATTAGCCTCTCTCGCATCGATGAAATGTTGCATCCCTCTGCCTGTTTTACAAGTATTTTAATGGTATATGCTCCAACGAACTATAAGTCTTTGTACTCTCTTGACGTAAATATCCCCGACAAACCTAGTAAGCAGCAAAATCCCGCCCCTACATAGTAGACATCCCCAGATGCCAGAAAGCCTTCTACTCTAACAGTTTCTTCCCCAGAGCTATTAGACTTTGGAATTCCCTTCCGAGTTCCTGTTTCCCCGACTGTACTGACATGCAGAAGTTCCAGTGTAATGTAAACAGACATCTTGCTGCTCAACTCCTTACATAGTATCCCTGCAATTATGTCCCAGATAGTAGCCCCCTACATCAAAGTGGCATTGTGCCTATAAAAAAAAAAGTATTTAGAGTGAGGAATCTGTTTCATATATAAATTTAACTTAGAATGATCACCCATTTCCAGGCCACAAGTTGTAATGATGTCCCACTTCTGGACCAGATAGCATTTTTAAGGACATATAACTAATTTTTTAAGGGAGATAAATTAACATTATCACTGCCGACGAAGGGAAAAGTTTATCAGGCATGTGGACGCTATGTGATGTATGGAAGTGAAATCTAGCCAGTAGATTACTTTGAGAAATTGATTACCAAACTGATCTATCTCTGGCCAGGTTTTTGTTTATCCCTCTTTATCCCAAATCCAACCTTATAACTTCCTCACGTGTTTTCCTTGACCTTCCCCTGTAAGCTAAACCTGTTACCTCAACTGTTCTACAACTACTAACCCAAGAACTGTTATTGTGTTGATTGAATCGCTAAGTGATTTCAACGAACGCTAAAAAGCAAACAGTTTTAATTACTAACCTTTTTCTTTCTGTTTCATTGGGATTCACATTCTTCTTCATTTTTTAAAGCAAGTAAGTTTTCACATGAACATGTTAACTCCAAGTATTTTCAACCAATAAAAATCGTTCGAAACCCCAAAAGTAACACATATATGTGAAAATAGTAAACCGTTGCAAAGTTAGAAACTCCTATAAAACAAATGACCAAAATCCAGAGATACTGAGAAATCACAAGGCAACCGCAGTACTGAAGGACCCTAGAACAGTCTACTGAATCATCACCACCACCCCCTCCAGCTTTTGGTCGGAGGAGGCAGACAGGACTCCATGACTCTTATATCAACCTCTTAATCTGCGCAAACATGCTTGCACATGAATGAGTCAGGTGAACAGAGATGAACTACTACTTACAGCTATGCATGCACGTCCATATATGTGTTTCATTTGGGGATTTAGCTGAGAAGCCATCAAATGAAAAAAAAGCTAAAAAATTCAAATATACAATAAATAAATGTTACCATAGCTAATAAAAGTAGCTTTTGTACCTACATGGCTCATTTGTGTGTGTGTAATTTAAAATGTTCTATTTTAATTTCAAATATTTGGTTTTTATGAGTTGTCTTGCAAACAAGATGGTGGCCTAGAGTCTTTTTCATTGGAAATAAACATGCCGCCATATTGAATTTTAAACAGCTCATAAAAACTAATATTTGAGATTGATAAAGAGCATTTAAAACTATATTAAAACATAAAGAAAATGAGCCAGGTAGATACAAAAGTAATTTTCATTGGCAACATTTGTTTATTGTGTATTTGAAATTTTTTTACCCTTTTTTTTCATTTGTTGGCTTCTCTACTAAGTGCTCCTTCATTTTCTTCCTTTGCTAAAACATAACATTTATACCTACTTTATATTAAACTAGCATGCATGCCCGACATTGCCCAGATGTTTGGAGGTGTGTGTTGAGCAAAAAAAAAAAGTGGTAGTAGGCATGCAAGCTCGAACCCATTTCGCGAAGGAGGAAAAGAATGTGAAAAAAAGGGACATCTTTGCTGTTGCGCCGATCGCCAAACTAGAAGTGGCAAAGGTTTAAATTAAGGCTAGACAATCAAAGAGAGGCAATGACTTTCGAAAATATCAGCAAAAAAAGCAACCCCTCCCTGTAGAAAAGTGCCCAGTTGAGGGTGACAGAATTAATGTTTTGGGCCAATTTTTTGATTTGTCGTCTGAAGGGTCAAGCTTCAAAATGATACCGATCTCGTGAAAATCTGTTGCCTCTGTCAAAAGTTTTTGCAAGACATGCATACATACATACATGCATACATGTGAAATTTATATTTTAGATGTTGTGTGGTTTTTGGCAATACCCAAAGATGCTATCATTGTTCAAAGATGGCTTCTACAAAAGCCAAGGACCATACCACAAAGTGGTAATCTCTTCGTTAGACACACCACAAATTATTTTAACATGACAATACCATCAAAGTTTCCTGCTCTGCACACATCTCTCCAGATTTAATCTTCCGCTGAGGTCATCAGAACTATGCCCTTCTTTTAAACTTGCATTGCACATCCATCGTATAATTTTCATCATTTCTCGCCATGCAACGTATGTCCTCAACCTTCACTGGTTAGGTTTCACTTCCATGCATCATCACACCGTGTGCACATGCCAGATAGATTATTTCATTATTACATTTTTCAATTTTTATTCCCCACATTGTCATTTGCTGTACCTTTCTTCTGTAACCATTACTCCTCCAATAGTGTCCCGTGGGTGACGTCATCTAAATCGGCCGTTCTGGGTCCCAGTTGATCATTTTGGTATTTGGCTGTTACTCTGGTGAAGGTCCTGGATGTTGAAAGGTCCTGGTGTTATGTAATCGCCGGGCAACACCGGCTAAAAAGCATTATTCAGCTATCTATCTATCTATCTCTCTCTCTCTCTCTCTCTCATATATATATATATATATATATATATAGCAGAATAACAAAGTTGATTCATGAGAAACGATAAGGAGTGAGTATTGCAGGTGCAGAAGGGCCAAAGGATCATACTGTGACATGAATTAAACTCTGTGATCGATTAAGTTGCACCTGGGAGGTGTAATGCGAGTCTGACATATCAGGGGTTCCGTTTTGAGTAACTTAGTTAATTTTAGTGGAGTTGGGTTTAGGACGTCGAAAAGACAAGCTATGTTAAAACAAGTCTCCTCACCGGGGGCGGGGTCCAAATGGAACCACAAACCAAAGATGGCTATTCATGCCAGTTTGTTGTAGCAAAATGCCTGAGTAATGAATAAAAATATCCATAAAACAACCATTCGTCTTGGGTTCCTGTCTTGCATGCATCTTTGATTGTAACAGAACCAGCTCCCTCAAGATGATCGGCGAATTCTCTAGAAGGTATGTCATCATGTATATTCGTATTATATGTTCTCACATGCACACACACACACACACAGTAACTAGATAAGCATGCTGTTAAAATAGACATTAACTAGACAATCCCGGGCCTGATAAATAAGACCATAAATAAAAAGGTTAAATGAAAAAGTTAAATGAAAAAAGTTAAATAAAAAAAGTTAAATAAAAAAGTTAAATGAAAAAAGTTAAATAAAAAAAGTTAAATAAAAAAAGTTAAATAAAAAAGTTAAATGAAAAAAGTTAAATGAAAAAAGTTAAATAAAAAAGTTAAATGAAAAAGTTAAATGAAAAAGTTAAATGAAAAAGTTAAATAAAAAAGTTAAATGAAAAAAGTTAAATGAAAAAAGTTAAATAAAAAAGTTAAATGAAAAAAGTTAAATAAAAAAGTTAAATGAAAAAAGTTAAATAAAAAAGTTAAATGAAAAAAGTTAAATAAAAAAGTTAAATGAAAAAAGTTAAATAAAAAAAGTTAAATGAAAAAGTTAAATAAGAAGGTTAAATACACACAAATAAGTAGATAAGAACAGACAAAAAAAAAAACACTGGTCTGAAAAAACTACCATCCTTCCCCCATTATAAAAGTCTAGATGACAATTCGTTCGACAGTAATCACTAAAGTCTGTATCACTATGGAGCAAAGATCATTTCAAGCCAAAAGAAGAAAAGAAGAACAAGTCAATGACTGATTCTTTTGTATGAATCAAATTGATTATTCAATGAAAAACTGCGCAACTCTGATCATACAAAAGTCTTTGCCTTAAGATTCTAATGTTCATGTTTGAACAGCACTATTGGTAAAATCTGGGTAATTTCCAAGTTTTATGATCTCAACCATAATTCAAAGGTTAATCTCTCAATGACGTGAACTCTGTAGGTGAACAGAACGGAGTTTCTGAAGCTTGTATTGAGAATTAAATGGGGATGACTCCGTTCCTCCCCCAATAGAATTTAATTCATAATTCTTAATAATACATTATCATTTCAAGTTTCCAATAATATTCACAAGTATCCAATTCTGCGGGGATTTGACTTGCAAGGCCATGAGTGATGATTGGACCTTTAAACCCGCCCTTCTTTTCTTCTTCATCAGTCTCAATCTTTCACTGTTACCCTAACAGGGAAAATTTCTTCCTTCCCCTTAAAGATGATCTTTCATAATTATAAATGCGTTTTCTAAATTTGTGTAATCTATTTGTTTAATCATAATAATTTATAATTTGTATAATCATTATCAAAATTTTAACCACGGGAAAGTGTCTTTTGGCAGTTAATTAATCCTCGATCCCTATCCCATCACCTCCACCCACCCACTATTATTGTTTGTCCAAAATAATGAAATTGGAAGCAAGTAAACAGAAGAACCACACATATGTAATGGCCAAAATACAGACACTTCAACCCTTGCAATCATAGACCTTATGCCTTGGTGAACTGAGTGTAGAGTAGCGAATATCAAGTCTTGTAATAACAGTAGGATGCCGATACGATTCTTATAGACTATAACACCATCTACAATATAGAGATCGTCACAGAACGGGAAATACTCATGAATGTGGTGTGGCATTTCATGGTAAAATTCAGGTATGCCAGATTCTATAAGGTTGGTTAGTTCAAGCATATGTTCGTCACTAGCAGTGGCCGTGCGCACTCTGTCCCATGTGACGGTTTTGAGTTTTAGTGTCTAGTGATGTGGCTGCCATTGCAATTACACTTTCTTCGGTATCACATTTGATGGTGTCATAGGTTCTTAGATAATACTTGGGTTGAGTGTTCGAGAAATTTGTAGTCTGAGAATAGGGATGGCAAGTCGTTGGGTACTATGAACTTTATAGGTTCACCCATTAGATGGTGTGACAGTCAGTGGCACAATGTTTTAGTCTCAGGATGTTGTAAATCTGTATTGTAGCGTTTTTTCCTTGAGGTTCTGTGAGTGAGTGTTGGAAACATCTTCAAATGATCTATGAAGAAATATTTTCAGCAGCAGTATGTGGTCCACCGCAATGATCAGGGTTGAACATCCAAGAATGAAGTATCTAGCTTTTTTTAAAGTGTCTGCAACTGCAAGCACCTCACCTTCTATCGTGTGTAACATGATTCTGCTGTATGTATAAACCAGCTTCCAATTAGGATCACCTTCCAGCCAGAGCAACAGCAAAACAGTTCATTTTTGGGTCAGTTAGTGTTTTTGTAGGAACCAAAATCCGATTCCAGACTTTGACCAATCACGTTGGTTTAAGCAGATCAAAGATTCACACGCCATGTTCAATTTCAGCAACAACTGATGCTTTGGATTCCTGAAAGAGAGTTTCTAGGTTCTCATTCCACTTGAATTGAGCGATCGGTTTAAGAAGCAACATGTAGTACCAGCCACTGTTGAGAAGGTTAAACAGCCAATTATAACTGAGGCTGGTATTACCAAAGATTGGGCCTACTTTCAATCATGCTTGGCCGATTATGTGGCTGCCACAAAGATATCTGGGTGCAAAGAAGTGATCCAACTTTTTTTCTTTTTTTTTTTTTACACGGTGGTCACCACTTATCAAGGCCCAGAAGCCACTCAGGGATAAGGGTTATTGCAAGTACAGTACGTTAGTGTGGAAATTTAATGAAGTGTTTACTTAAGAGGGCAGTTCATTAGGAATTTGCTAACATTGGACTTGAAGACCTCCAAGTTGTAGTCAGGTGAGAAGCAGGCAGACGGAACAGAGTTCCACAGGCATGCAGTTCTAAGAAAGAAGCTTTTTTCATGGAATCTACGTTTTGATTTAGGCACAGATAAAGAGCGGGGGAAATTTTTCACATTGGATTCAGCTAGACGGGTGTTTTTCGTGAAGGATTGGCAAGGGGGGACCAGAGATTGGAGTTCAGACGAGCACCTGCCATGGAAATAACGATAAAACAAGGATAGGCTCGCAACGTCTCTTCTGTGGGAGAGAGGTTACAGGGTAGAGAAAAGGGCATCCCCCACTAAGCCACGAGCTATTGGAATGCTGTGACAAGCCACTATGTAGGGATCTCACTCTCACATCAGGTGGGAAACTCACAGACAGACCCAGGGATGAGATCATGTGTGTCATCTGGAAGCTAACCTGCAGCAAGATTGTGATGAATCGGTACACCACTTCGGTGCTCGTCTTCGAGAACAGGCAGATATATGTAAGCTTGTCATCACATGCTTCAGCTGTAACTACAATGTGAACTACACTGATGCTATCATACGTGGCATGCTGAGCCGAAGGATTACAAACCTTAATATTTAACTAGACCTCCTGGGGAATACAAACCAGAACATGTCATTAGAAGAGGTGTTTCAATTTATTGAAACTAAACAGGCTGGTAAGCGATCTGCCTCAAAATTGTTAAACACCTATTCATGGGGAGCTTACATGGTACGTCAAGTTATAGGTTTTGTTCATAGATAAGAGTGTATTCTATTTGTCTAGCAGCTGCTTATTGTCTACTGATGATGAACAAGATTTGAAAGAGATCAAGACAAAACAGTTAGAATTACGCAATAATAATCCTTTATAGACATGAAAGTATTTTGTTTATTTTAACCTATTTAAATGAGTATCATCATGTAAGGGTTTATGCTTTACTTTTTAGTTTGATTAGATAAAATATACAAAGAAATAAGTAAAAACATTTTTTTAATTCGGTGCAACTACACTATAATAGCAAAATTAAAAAAAAACAAAAAAATCGATTTAAAAACAGAACAATTACATCTACTGACTTTTTGTGTCGATTTCAACTAAAAACAATGATATCTACTTAATTGGCATATCAGAAGTACTTAAATATTACCACA
Organism: Euprymna scolopes; assembly: GCF_053919585.1. Lineage (NCBI taxonomy): Eukaryota > Metazoa > Mollusca > Cephalopoda > Sepiida > Sepiolidae > Euprymna > Euprymna scolopes. Next base: position 84,427,762 of record NC_136510.1, read on the forward strand.
TTATTTTTTTTTTTTAAATGCAATTTTTCAATCTTTATCATAAAAAAAAAACCTCACCATATTTCTTTGGGACCATGTGACATAATAACAAGGGGAGTAACTCATTTATGCTAAAAACAATGCGATTAATTCATATTTATGATTGTTAACACACAATTTATTAAAAAATTAGCAATAGTTAAACACTATTTACCTCCCCTATGTTTTTTTTTTCATCCAAAAAATGTTTTCTTTAATAATTTTTTTTTACCTTATCGTTTTTCATAATTTTGAGATATATACATTACTGTAACATGGCAATTAAGTTGAGGAAATTGATCTGCTTTGAAATTCAATATTAAAAATTTCAAATTTTGCTATTATAATGTAGTTGCACCCAAAAATTCCTATTGGACTAAAAGTATATAAATGAACATTTCTCCAAATATTTTTCACCAATTTTTTATTTAAAAACATGTTTTCTTTTCATCATTATCATCATGATGCCTGTTTTATTTGCTGGCTTGTGTTAGACAGCTTTTAGAAACCAACCTATCTCTGGCAGGTCATTATTCAAACTACATAACCTAAAATGCAACAAATTTTCTTTGTCATTTCCCTCGGTCCCATCATTCGTTTTTTTTTATTATTATTTTGGAATCCTTTGAGATGAGGCTTCATAATTTGTGCATGGATTAGTTGGCCAAAATGCAGTGAGATAACAACTATGTAATTACTGGGGATAAGTTACAAGACTGAGCAATTCCTATCCCCTCGCAGTGAATCACCTGAAGAAGGCCAGTATGAAACAACAACAATTATGAAGCTGAGGATAACAATCTGCAAAAAGAATGAAGTCTCATCATTTTTTCTAATTCATTTGGAAGTTAGTTTTCTTTTAACAAAACTTAGTGCAAACTAATGAAATTTTTTATAGGTCGGATGCCCTTTCTGATACATACCTTGTGAGTTGGTGTCACCAGTGCTTCTATCAAAACATCTGTTACTTCACAAGGAAAGACGGAATGCCAAAAACAAAAAGAAATATAAATATGCATATATATTTATATCACACATGGCAGTACGGTTCTGAATAAGTTCGTCCAATCAATTCCAAACACCTCCGAATGATATCGGCTCGACACAACACGATTCCAAACCACACAGTCAAATCGACACGATCCTGAACAACACTGTCGATCGATACAACACAATCCCAAACAATACCGTCAATCGACCCGACATAACATGATCATGATAGCAGTAACATGTGACATGTTACCAGAGCAATTTTTTTTTTCAACTGCCCTTGAATGACTTATCGGCTTGTTTTTTTATTGCTGTTGGGCAAAACTCAAACATCGCTGTGGGTGGTAAGATGCTCATTGGTAGACTTTTGATTTGCAATCGAAAAGTTCCGTGTTTGCTGCAGATAGGCCCCACACATACACTAACACACAATTCTTGTGCGCGTACGTGCATGCTCATCACAACATCATTTCTAGGCGATTGACTACCAAGGTTAAAGAGTGCTCCATTGCTCTTAATGAATAGAGCAATTTTTATTTAAAAAATACAAAAACAAAACAACATAGCTCAACTAATCTTCAACAATATCTTCTTTATTTCTAGATCCCTGAAAATCTCATCAACAAAGGCACCTTCGATGCTCTACACATATACATCATCCCCAAAAAGGAACTCCATGACAGCGATATTACAGTGTAAGTATTCAGCAGATCCAAATTTCGTTTTTATTTTCCAATTAAAACCAAAGTATACATGATTGACGTAATAAATGATGTTGCAACCAACAGAATCGGTTATACCAGATTTCAAATTTCTAGTGGAGCTGTATGAATCGATATAAATGAAATTATTTAATCAATTGGAATGTTTTTTGAGATGAGTTTTATTTATTCCTTTATTTATTGCAGACTATTATCCCCATCTTTTAATTGTTAGTTTTTTTTTTATATTTTTATATGCATATATATTTTAGATAGTAGTTTCGATCCTACTCAAAGCCGGCCAGAGGCTTAGTTGGCCAAAAACGTGGTGAGATGAACAACAACTATGGAAGGCAGTAATTGCTGAGAATGCAGTTAGGAGATTCGGAATTCCTATCCTGTCACGGTTACCACCTGACGAAGGCCACAGGAATAGTTGACCGAAACGTCGTGAAACAACAACTAAAAGATGAGGATAATAGTCCGCAATAAATAAATGAAATTACATTAAACATGAACCGTCACTGATAACATCAAATGAAAAGGTGACAGTGTTCTATGACAAAAACATAGACGGGGGAGATATAGAAAAGACAAAACTATCAAGCCAGACATTGTAATATGGACTTAGCTCAAAAGAACTATGCTCATTATTGATGTCGCCACACCAAATGACTATAAACTTAATAGAGCTGAATGGACAAGGAGAATAAAATATTAGGACCTCAGGAATAGTTTAAAGACAATGTGGTCTTTGAAACAAGTGAACAGTATACCAGTTGTGATAGGAGCAACTGGCTTAATGAAAAGAAAGAATTCCTGGAAGACCAAGCCATAATGAAATGCAGATAGCAGCTATAAAGGGAACAACGTCTATTCTTATTTCCATCTTCTGTAATATGAATCTCACCTGTCTGTTTAAATGTATGTATGTTTGTATGTCTGCCTAAAACTTTTGACAGAGGCAACAGATTTTCACGAGATCGGTATCATTTAGAAGTTCGACCCTTCAGATGACAAATATCGAAAAATTGGCCAAAAACATTCTTTCGCCCTCAACTGGGCACTTTTCTACAGGGAGGGGTCGATTTTTTTTCGCTGACATTTTTTGCAACCCTCTCATTCACGACGTCACTTAAAAGGCGTTATTTCGATCGCCCGACACGTCACAACCATGGCAGGCACAGCGGTAAGACTGTTTTTTTTTTTCTTTTCACCTCTTTTTCCTCTGGCACATTACTAGTTCGAGCCTGCTTACTACTCCTTTCTTTTTTTTTTCTTTTTCTTTTTTCTTTTTTTTTTTTTCTTTTTTTTTTGCTCAACCAACACCCTTACACACACCTCCACTTTCTTTTCCGCCTTCGCGTCACAGGTTTGAGCCTGCCTGTCTACTACAACTTTTTTTTTTTTTTGCTCAACACAGCTCCAAACACCTGGACAATGCCGGGTATCCAGACTAGTCGAATATAAATTCAAATCATAATGAAGTCAAGTGTTAGCTCCAGTCCTTTGATCTCTTGAAACTAACTAAAGTAAATTTTTTAAAAAAGAGGGGGGGTAGATAAGTATGATTTAATTTGAACAAAACTGGTAAAATAATAAGGCCAGCATCTGTGTCAGATGTAAATAGAATGGAAGTATTTTTAAGCGCTGCTGATGAAAGATACAATAGAGGAATTTCCACAGACACCACTAGTCAATGTATCATTCAAACGATGTCGACATTTGCAGTACTGGATGAGGATTAGGCAGTCTGTTATCATTTATGGTGAATGCCATTTGCTTATTTTAATAAATGAAAGTAGAATGAACAGGAATGATGGAAGTTCAAAGTTACGACAATTCTTGAACATGCAAAGATTTTTCGCAACAATCTCATTCTTTAACTGGGAAACGAAATGTTGAATATAATTTTATTTTCAAGCAAAAACAATAAAAAGAAAATGCGAAAAAATCCCTATTTCTAATTTTAATTAAAAAAAACTTTTTTCTATTTATTTTATTTTTCTTTGTTTTTTTCTATTTCTATTATTTATTTTTCTATTTTTATTGATCTATTTTTTTTATATTTTTTTTCTATATTTTATTTATCTATTTTTCTATTTTTTATTTATTTATTTTTTCTATTTTTTATTTATCTATTTTTATTTATCTAGTTTTTCTATTTTTATTTATCTATTTTTTTCTTTTTTATTTATTTTTTCTATTTTTTTAATTTATCTATTTTCTATTTTTATTTATTTGCTTTTTCTATTTTTAATCTATTTTTCTATTTTTTATTTATCTATTTTTCGGTTTATTACTTATCTATTTTTTCTATTTTTCTTTTTCTATTTTTTCTTTTTATTTTTCATTTTTCTATTTTTCATTCTATTTTTTCAACTTGTTCAATTTTTCATTTTTTTTCTATTTAAAATTTTTTTTTTTAATTTTTATCTTTTTTGTTTGAAATGTATTTCCTGAAATTGTGCCTATTTTCCGATGCCAAAAACAATTTCTTTAATTATCTTTTTTTTTATTTAATTTTGTTTAAAACAAAATCTTCTGTTGCTAGTAGTAACAATAAAATAAGAAATATTTATTTATTTTAAACTACCAGTAAAACTAAAAGCTATAGATCCCCCCCCCCACAAGTGTGTTTTTGTGTTTGAGAAAATGTCTGTACATTTATCAGACGTTTTTATGGTACTAGAGATAAAATAACAACTTTATAGTTTAATATTTAGAGATTTATAAAGAATCAGAATTGTCAGTTGTATTGAAATTGGTAATTTAGTATGGAATCAATAATTTTATCAGAATCAGATGAAATATTGGAATCATCTCATCACTATTACCTACACTCCTGTTGCAATAATTAGTCTTGAAAGCAGTGAATTAGTAGCAACACTAGTCGCTGAAGCAACATGGTTGCTATGGAAAACAGTAAAAAAAAAAACGTCGCTCACCTTACGTTTTTTTATGATTTTGAACACCACTAAATTCATAATTTTTGTTTTACTGAACAAAAACTGAAAACAAAATTTTTTAAAATATAGCTGAGAAGGTGATCTATAAACTGTAATAATTGTTTGAAATTTGGTCAAAAAATGAGTGAGCGATGAAGCTTTAAAGCAGTTCTAAATGAATAAAACTGTCACTTAACCATATTTTCAAACATGGTGATGTTTGAGTGATAACTTTATTATATCAGAGTTTGTCTCTGCTTTATCGTTATTTTCATGGAAAGTGTTCGACTGAGCTTCAGTCTATGGTCCCCCCTTACCAAACTTTCACAAGAAACACTCGTCTAGCTGAAAACACTATCACTAATTCCCCCCACTCGTTATCTGTGCCTAAACCTAAACGTAGATTCCATGAACAAAGCTTCTTTCTTAGAACTGCACGCCTGTGGAATTGTCTTCTGTTTTCCTGCTTTCCAGCTGACTACAACATGGTTGTCTTCAAGTCTAACGTAAACAAGTTCTTGATGAACTGTTCCACTTGTTAGAGATTTAATGAATTTCCATTACTAACGATTACTATATTGTCCAATTTCTACTGTACACTGTTTAACTCTTATCCTCGAGTGGCCTATTGGCCTTGATAAGTGGTGATGCCTATGTAAAAAAAAATAAATAAATAAAGCAGTATTTGTACTACTCACTGTCAGGTGTATATAAAATTGATGCTGCAAAACTTGGCTGTTTCTCAACTGTTGATCACATTCACATTGGTTTGGTTTTAAAAGTTTTATTTAAAACAGAACAAAGATAGAAGAATGAACTGTGTGTGTATAGGGAGGAATGTATAGGGAGAATGGGAAGGGTATATATGAATAATGTACAGAAGACAGGCCGGATTTCAGGCAGGCTAAGAGAAAGAATCATTTTCCCTGACAGAAGTCGCATGATTTCTCAACTTCTAATTTTATGGTACCCTACTTTCGGCACGCAATCCACTCCCCGAAGGGGTTCCAAATTTGGAAAAAAAAATTCTCCGTTCCAAATAAAATGTTAACATTAGGTGTCTTCTTTCTTTTACTTTTGAATCATCAGAAATGGTAATAATAACTTATATATAAAAAGTGAAATTATTGATGTAATTCTATGACTTTATACCTGGGCAAACATTGGCAGAGCATATCATTTTTGATGGAGGGTCTACACTAGGAGTCGGAACAAATTACTTGTTTTATGAATCAGAGCCATAATCAGAGCTTTTAAAATTTCAGGCATCTGGACCGAGCATTCAGCTTACTAACTCTGTAACTTTGAATTTGAACCATTTATAAATGACACAAAATTCTTTTTCTTTTTTTTTTTTTTTTTTCCAGGAACGCACTTGATCACAAAATCCTTGGATATCCTGTGCATATTCCTGGCCGAAATTATGCCCGAAATGCCCTGATGTTTAATCTCTGTTTTGTGTTCGATCAGCAAGCGTGCACGACCGATTATGAACCAGTAGTCAAGAAACTTGCTTCCTACCTTACCCAGCTCGAGGTCAGTCATTCGAAATAACTTGATCTGTCATCTTATATTACAAAAGCTTGAAAAATTATTTCTCTTTTTTAACTTTTGAGGATACAGGTATATTATTTAAATTTTTTTTAAATCTCTCCTGACAAGGCATGAAGCCACTTGATGTAATGAGCTAACTAGAACAAAAGATGATTATCGCAAAGACAGGAGATGCCTGTTGGTTTTAATCTTGTAAAAACCAAGCTTATAGGTAATAGTTCTACAAGCCTGCAGTTCTTGGGAAGAAGCTACTGGAATAAGAAGCTATATTAGAATTGAGGGATCAAAACAGTAAATTAATGAAGGCCACTAGACCAGCAAGTCAAACGAGCTGGAACAAAGGAGGCAGGAAATAGATCAGACAATTCTGAAGAGTACATGACATAATAATATTTATAACAAAAACTGCGACCATCAACATCACGTCTGTGAGAGAGAGGTTGCAGAAAAGAAGGAAGGGTGGGGGGGGTCAAATTACAGATATGCTTCAGCATCTTATCAGAAATTCACCAGTCCAAATACGACAGCAGTACTCCATACATGGTCTGATAGTAGATGTGTAAAGATAGAGACCAGCCTTGGGTGTGAGAAAGTTTTTAGAGTGATAGACAGAATCGACTTTGCGAGAATCAGAAAAAGCAGTGGATTTAATATTTTCGTTTCTTTCCTGGACAAGAGTTGCTTCCCTTGGTATAAAAACAAACAAGTAAGAGATCCTCCCAAATCTTTGACCATTATTGAAACACAAAGAGAATTTCTCGTTTTCTTTTTAACGCTCTCTTTTTCTTTTTTCTTTTTTTTTTCTTTTTTTTCTTTTATTCTTAAGCCAAAGCAAAAATATTCCTTAATTTTATTCATGTTACTAGCAGGGGGGCATCTGACCCTTCCCGGTCGTAAAGTATGTTTAATATATTTTAGTACATGCAGATTTTGTTACAGAGTCAATTATCTATTGAATATTATACCTACTGATTATATAGCACTGATTTTAAAGGTAATAAAAAATAACTTGGATACCATCAGCTAGAATCAAAACTAAAACCATTCGCTCTTCAGCCACGTTCGCACATTTAAATTTCTAGCTTTGTTTGCTATCATTTAGGCTAAACCGACAGACAGATAAAAAAAAAATTATAAAATTAAACCACGTTTAGCTATGACTAATTTACGCATGCGCAAACTAATAGAAATGTTGGCAAGTTGAAATGAACATTTTGCATTTCAACTTGCCGACTTCTGTACACGTTATTCATCCACCCCCAAAAAGATCTTACTCATTATAAACCATCTTTGGTGTATGGTTACTATTTCCTGTTAATTTCAGTGTTATGCGACCAATAGTTTAATAGTTTAGCTGTTAAATATTTACACATACATCTACTATTTTATTTATATAGATTTAGATTCTCAAGATGAGAAAATAGTCCAAAGAATCCAAATAATCAATCCTCATCTCAAAATTCAGGAACGTAATTCAATTTAGTAGTGCCGCAGCCAAAGTTTCTGTATCTTCCTCTCTCCTTGCCATTGGAATAATTACTGTAAAGAAAAATTAAAGAAAAGAAAAATCAACAACATTGTTGCTCAACAGCTCATGTTCTTTGTTGCTTTATTCTTTTACAGCATTATATAAGGTTCGCCTCAACCACTCCTCTGAAGGATGAACAAGGATCAAGCTTCCAAACCACTTACTCCACATCATCAAATCCTTCTTAGATAATAGAAAAATTCAGGTTGTCCTTGATGGTCATACATCTGAACAACATGATATAAATGTGGCTGTGCCATAGGGATCAATCCTCGGGCCATTATTATTCCTGATATTCGTAAATGACCTTCCTCATGAAATTGTCTCCGAGATGCTCAACGGCTCATAACAGAAGTTAAAGGGGAAGGCAACTCCGCCTGAAACAGAAAATGAATTAACTCCCCTTGATCGTAGTTCTATTGTCCTAACAGTTACAGAATGATACTCTCACCTTGTCTCAAAACCCATAAAAATACAACATCTAACATCTAATTGACTCAGTGCTAGAACGTTAGGCTCCAGACTCTGGGGTCCTGGTCTTGAATCTCAATAAGTTCAGCCACATTGGTGAGTTATATAATGACGAAACATGTGTTTATGGATAATTATATTTAAAAAAAAAAAACATGTCGCTTTCCATCTGGATGGCATCACATTGATGAGTGAAAATTATTCTCAGTTAGCATTTAGTTAAAATGCTTTTTGTTCAAAAATATTGCAAACACAATAAATAAACAAATATTTGCTGATGACACTGTGCTCTATAACAAACTTGAGGGGAAAACTAATGAATACATAATACATATCTAAAGAAAACTAATGAATACATAATACATATCTAAAGAAAACTAATGAATACATAATACATATCTAAAGAAATAGCTAAGATTCTAGAGAAAAATCTCCAGTCTGTATTGGAATGGAGCCGAAAATTGATAGTAACATTCAGTGCCACCAAGACTAAGCTTATTTCCTCTAATAATTAAAAGAAACCCTCTCAATCACTGATTGCCATGGCTAATGATACACCCCCTGAAAGTACTTTCCTCAAACTCCTGGGCTTAACATTCACAAACAACGTGAATTGGAACAAATACATTGAGGTAATTGCCAAGGCCGCTGTGAAGAAGGTGGGCTCTCTCTACTGTGTTAGAAGGTTACTCACACCTGAGAGTATCCTGTATCTCTATAAAGCCACTATTCACCCATGCATGGAATATTGTTGTCACATCTGGGCTGGTGCATTTGCCACTAGTCTCTCATTCCTAGAGAGGGTTCAAAAAATATTTGCCAACCTAATAGGTCCCACACTGTTGGCCAAACTCCAACCTCTGTCCCATCGCCAAAATGTGGCATCTCTGTGCCTGTTTTACAAGTACTTTAATGGAAAGTGCTCAGATGAACTCCAAGCACTGCTACCCACTCAACTAAAATACCCCCAACAAACCAGACAAGTAGCAAAATCTCACCCCTTCATGTTAGATGCCGAAAAGCCTTCTACTCAAATAGCTTCTTTCCTCAAACTGCTAGGCTTTGGAATTCCCTTCCAGGCTCCTGCTTGCCTGACAATACTGACATGCAGAAGTTCAAGTGTAATGTGAACAGACATCCTGCTGCCCAACTCCCTACATAGTATCCCAGCAAATCTGCTCCCTATTAGTAGCCCCTTATGACTTATTGGCACTTTGTCTTGTTTGGGGTGAATAAACAGTAAAAAAGTAAAATAAATAAAAGGTCAAACTCTAATTTTTGACTTTTGATTAAATTTTCCATTTCTTTTTTTAATTTAACTTTGTGTAGAAAAAATACTGTTTTTAACACAATTTTTACGCATCAGCATTTAAATATTGCTAAATTTATTTTCTTTATTGAATTTATTTTAAAAAATTTTAACTTGTTTTTATGATTATTAATTTTTTTTCTTTTGTTTTATTCCTTTCAGCTGGAAAATGGATATTTGTCCAATGAGCAATCCCAGCAACAAATTCCGAAACTGATGCAAAACGTGCTGAAAACACTAAACAACTCTGGAATGTGTCATGTTCCAATGAGTGAGTTGATTACTTCATCAATTAAACTCAGAAAAAACATTTTTGATATCACACTTGTTTGTAAATAATTTGACCTCTTTATCCAAAAATGATTTGACCTCTTTGTCCAAAAATGATTTGACCTCTTTATCCAAAAATGACCCCAAATTTGATAGGTCACTTGGTAGAACATTAAAGACTGACCACTGGGATCCAAGCTTTGAACTTCACTGCACCTAGCCATACTGATGAATTAAAAAGACTACCAAATGTGTATTATAAAATTTTTTTTTTTTCGTTTACATAGGCATCACCACTTATCAAGGGCAAGAAACCACTCGAGAATAAGGGTTAAAGAGTTTACAGTAGACAATTGGACAATCGTTAGTAATAGAAATTCGGTAAATTTGTTAACTTATATGGAACAGCTCATAAAAAACTTGTTTACGTTAGACTTGAAGACAACCATATTGTAGTCAGCTGGAAAGCAGGAAAACGAAAGACAATTCCACAGGCGTGCAGTTCTAAGAAAGAAGCTTTGTTCATGGAATCTATGTTTAGGTTTAAACACAGATAAAGAGTGGGGGGAATTATTAAGTGTTTTCAGCTAAACGAGTGTTTCTTGGGAAAATTTGGCGAGGGGGGACATATATATATATTAACAAAAAATATGACTCAAATCACATACTGAGTTCAAGTTTTATATTTTTTTTAAATAAGGAAAAAAGGTGGAGGAGACTATATTTAAGAATCCTTCCTTCATGACTGAACCGAATCATACCTAATTCAGACCAAAGGGTCAGATTTCTAAACCCTAAAACCAGAATGTACCAAGGAATCTTCAGCTGGTATGAACCAAAAAAAGTCGTTTTATTTACATGCTTTCTACAACAGCAAAAATGCTTGATAATGGTTGAATTGTTAACACATATTGACAACCTGAGTGTGCTAAATTCAAACCCATTTCTAGAGAAACACTTAGGGATGTTGGCAACCTTTATGTTATCCCTCCTGTAAGTACTCAATGCCTTTCTAGAAAGAATTCTAACTATAAAGATGGGGAGATGAATGCCAACAATAATCATCTGATTCATATGAAATGAATGATGCTCAGCAAAAAATACTAGCAACAAACAGATGTGTTGACATCGTCCTACATACAGCACTTGGTATTCCAAAATGGTCACCCATCTGGTACTAATCAACCAAAACGTTGCTTAACTTTTGAAATGAATAAATGAAGAATGTTCAACAACAATCCACTTCAATTCAGTCAATTTAATGTAGGGAAAGACATTTTCCCCTCAAAGAATGCACTTTGGAGAAGTACACAATTAGCCATGAACGAACCCATCTGCATTCCTCAAATCTCAAAGTATCTCAAATCGAACGATACCTAATTTAAAAAAAAAAGGATCCGCCATTCGACAAGAGTTTCTAGGTTGTCAGAATGATGCTAAGAATTCCAGCGGCTCATATCACTGTACATCAACTTTTTTAGCTATTGCTATGAATGAGGGTGTCGGCATATCATAACTATTCTCTACTTTCACCTAACAATAACAATATAATAAATAACTAAATGATAAATACAATACTTGGCAAACCACAAGAGTAAGCAACCCAAAAAAGGAAGTCTTTAATATCAGGAACAAAATCTGACTGAACACCGTTTGCTGCAGACTTTGAATCGAGTGTTCTTCTGATTTGCCAGTTGTGTATGTGTATTTTTATGAACAGCATAAACTTCTAAATTAAATGATTATTATGAATTTTAGAACACAGCTGCTAAGCGTAAGGATCCTAATGTGGGCTATATTTAGTATTATGAATGGGGTATTAGCATATCATAACTATCAATGCCTTGCAGAAGATTGTGCCAGAATACAAATATGATAGTGTGCAGTCTTTTTATAAGGAACCGACGCATAGAATGACACAAATTACATCAGTCTTAGTCCGATATTACTTGAGGTTGTGTGTAACAACTATCATGGACAGAAGTAATATATCTCCATCTTTATTTACTTAAGTTCAAAGTCTATTTGTTGGCGCCTGCCAGTGTCTGTTTCGCGCCGGTCTCGCGTCTCTATGCAAGAACTCGTATAACAAAATTTAAAGGGGGAAGTAACTCCACCTGAAACAGAAAATGAATTAGTTCCCCTGGATCGTAGTTCTATTGTTCTAACAGTTACAGAATGATACTCTCACCTTGTCTCAAAACCCATAAAAATACAACATCTAACATCTAATTGACTCAGTGCTAGAGTGTTAGGCTCCAGACTCTGGGGTCCTGGTCTTGAATCTAAGTTCAACCACATTAGTGAGTTGTATAATGACGAAAGTTGTTTATGGATAATTATATTTTTAAAAAACATATCGCTTCCTATCTGGATGGGACCATCACATTGGTGACTGAAAATTATGGTTGGTTAGCTTTTCATTCAAAAATATTGCAAACAAAATAAATAAAAAAATGACATCCTAATAAATTGGGGCGCTGTTTTACAATTTGTCGTTGAAGCTGAGGATAACAACTCTCTTTTAGATTCGTTCATTTTTTTCATCTCATAATTTAGGACGCTCAAATTAATATTTTTTATTAAATCAAAACATTAAAACTAAAAAGCTGTAGTGAATTTTTTTTATGTAACAAAATTGATAACATTAATAATACAAAATGTAGTCTTTACGTGACTAATAAGAGAATTGTTTTTGTTTTCATATAATTTATGACGCTAAAACCAATGAACCAACAATATTTTCATTGGATGAAAGCATTTTAAAAAGAAGCTGCAGCAACTTTTTTCTACATTTTTTTACGACTACATTTTTTTGATTAAAAAATAAATGTTATGGTACGTTTTTAAAAAAAAAAGTCTTTAACCTTAAAAAAAACAAAGAATGAAATTCTTTAATAAAACAAGGATGGAACTTCTGCAGCAAATTTTTTTTTTTTTTTTTTACTGTAACCAAGCTTATAATATTAATGACACCAACATCTAGTTTTTAACATTACAAAAATTAAAATGTAAGGATAGTTATAGAGGAATTGTAATTTTTATTAAACAAAACTGTGATTTATTATTTACGTTAAAAACTAGATGTTGATGTTGTTAATATTATAAATTATTATTTCCTATCGTTGAATTTTTTTAATATTTTCATTTTTGTTTTATTAAAAAGTATTGTTGAAAAAATTATTATTTCCTATCGTTGCATTTTTTTTAATATTTTCATTTTTGTTTTATTAAAAAGTATTGTTGAAAAAATTATTATTTCCTATCGTTGCATTTTTTTAATATTTTCATTTTTGTTTTATTAAAAAATATTGTTGAAAAAATTATTATTTCCTATCGTTGAATTTTTTTAATATTTTCATTTTTGTTTTATTAAAAAGTATTGTTGAAAAAATTATTATTTCCTATCGTTGCATTTTTTTAATATTTTCATTTTTGTTTTATTAAAAAATATTGTTGAAAAAATTATTATTTCCTATCGTTGAATTTTTTTAATATTTTCATTTTTGTTTTATTAAAAAATATTGTTGAAAAAATTATTATTTCCTATCGTTGCATTTTTTTTTATATTTTCATTTTTTGTTTTATTAAAAAGTATTGTTGAAAAAATTATTTCCTATCGTTTCATTTTTTTTATATTTTCATTTTTGTTTTATTAAAAAGTATTGTTGAAAAAATTATTATTTCCTATCGTTTCATTTTTTTTATAATCATTTTTGTTTTATTAAAAAATATTGTTGAAAAAATTATTATTTCCTATCGTTTCATTTTTTTATAACCATTTTTGTTTTATTAAAAATATTGTTGAAAAAATTATTATTTCCTATCGTTGAATTTTTTTAATATTTTCATTTTTGTTTTATTAAAAAGTATTGTTGAAAAAATTATTATTTCCTATCGTTGCATTTTTTTTATAATCATTTTTGTTTTATTAAAAAATATTGTTGAAAAAATTATTATTTCCTATCGTTGCATTTTTTTTTATTTTTTCATTTTTGTTTTATTAAAAAGTATTGTTGAAAAAATTATTATATCCTATCGTTTCATTTTTTTTAATATTTTCATTTTTGTTTTATTAAAAAGTATTGTTGAAAAAATTATTATTTCCTATCGTTTCATTTTTTTTTATATTTTCATTTTTGTTTTATTAAAAAGTATTTTTGAAAAAAATATTATTTCCTATCGTTGAATTTTTTTTTATTTTTTCATTTTTGTTTTATTAAAAAGTATTTTTGAAAAAATTATTATTTCCTATTGTTGCATTTTCGCAATGTTAAAAACTGTTTAAAAAACCTTACCATAACATTTACTTTTTAATTTAAAAAAAAGAAAGTAGCCATAAAAAATGTAAAAAAAAGTTGCCACAGCTTCTTTTTGAAATGTTTTCATTTAATGAAAATATTGTTTGTTCATTGGTTTTAGCATCGTAAAGTATGATATGAAAACAGTAACACAAAAAAAAATGGTAAATAAATTTACATTTCCTTTTTGTGCCAAGTCTGAATATTTATTTTTATTTATTTTTCTAAAAATTATTTTAAGGGAGCTGTCCGTCATTTCATCAATTTGTGTACATACTTGAAAAAAAAAAAAAATACACAAAACAGTTTGTTTCACTTTTTCTAAACTATAAAAAAAATAACCTACCCATGTTAAAAAAGGCTTGCGGATTAAACAGCCCCCAAACCTCGAAAATTGTTCTTAACATGTGGATGTTGGGGGGTATTCCGAGGGCCACTTTTAACGAATTTGCTATTATCTATTGCAAAAATAGCTTACAATTTACTTGACAAAAAAAAATGACATTTTCAATACAAAAGAACGACAGTAGGTTTTTGGGTTTTTGTGCTTTTTTTTCTATTGATGTTTTGTTTCTACATTTACAATTTTACTTTGCAATTCTTTCGCATAGCTTTGTTATTATTACATCTGGTAAATATTTGGATACATTACAACAGAACACTGACCACTCTAAATATAAGAATATAATATGAAAATGTTTAGTGCTTATGTTTTTGTAAACCGCATTAAAAACTACATAAGACAAAAAAAAAAAATCCCAAAAAAGTACTGTAATGTATTTTTTTTTTTTTACATTTTTTTTTAGA